>NC_088908.1:40647867-40947867 GCF_037157495.1 Lathamus discolor | reverse complement strand
AGAAACGTTTAGAGAACTTCAAACAACGGGTTACAAAAGTCCAAATATTGCTTCAAAAGGATTAGAGGTGTGCAAAAATGGGTAGAAATGGCCAAGGATGGCTTCAAAAGACATAGAGATGTGCAAAAGACGGTTAGAAAAGGCCAAAGATGGCATAAGAAGTGTAAGAGATGTGAAAAATGGGTTTGAAATGGCCAAAGACGGCTTCAGAAGGTTTAGAGTTGTGCAAAAATGGGTTAGAAAAGGCCAAAGATGGCTTCAAAAGAGATAGAGCTGTGCAAAAAACAGTTAGAAAAGGCCAAAGATGGCATAAGAAGTGTAAAAGATGTGCAAAAATGGGTTAGAAATTGCCAAAGATGGCTTCAAAAGGAATAGAGATGCAAAAAAATGGGTTAGAAACGGCCAAAGAAGGATTAAAAAGTGTGAGAAATGGGCAAAACTGGGTTAGAGATGTGCAAAAATGGCTCAGAAATGGCTAAAGATAGCTTAAAAGGGGGTACTGATGTGCAAAAATAGTTTAGAAGAGGCAAAAAATGGCTTCAAAAAGAAAAGAGTTGCACAAAAAATGGGTTAGAAAAGGCCAAAAATGGCTTCAAAAGGGTTAGACATGTGCACAAATGAGTTAGAAATGGCCCAAGTTGGCTTCAAAAGGGTTAGAGTTGTGCAAAAATGGGTTAGAAATAACGATGACATAAAAAGGAGTAAAGATGTGTAAAAAACCTGGTTTGAAATGGACAAAGACTGCTTCAAAAGGTTTAGATATGTGCAAAAATGGTTTAGAAATGGCCAAAGTTGGCTTCAAAAGGGTTAGAGGTGTTCAAAAATGGTGTAGAAATGGCCAAAGTTGGCTTCAAAAGGGTTAGAGGTGTGCAAAAATGGGTTAGAAATAAAGATGACCTAAAAAGGAGTACAGATGTGTAAAAAAACTGGTTTGAAATGGCTAAAGATGGCTTCAAAAGGGTTAGAGATTTGGAAAAATGGGTTTGAAATGGCCATAGATGGCTTAGGAACGTTTAGAGAAGTTCAAAACTGGGTCCGAAAAGGCCAAATATTACTTCAAAAGGTTTAGAGGTTTGCAAGAATGGTTAGAAATGGCCAAAGATGCCATCAAAAGAGATAGAGATGTGCAAAAATGGGTTAGAAATGTCCAAAGATGGCTTAAGAATGGTAAGAGATATGCAAAAACTGCCTTTAAATGGCCAAAGATGGATTCAAAAGGGGTTTTTGTGCAAAAAAGGGTTAGAAATGTCCCAAGATGGCTTATAAAATGCTAGAGATGTGCAAAAAATGGGTTAGAAATGGCCAAAGATGACTTAAAACTTCCTAGAGTTGTGCAAAAATGGGTTAAGAAATGGCCAAAGACGGCTTAAAAGTGGTAAGAGATGTGCAGAAATGGGTTAGAAATGGCCAAAGATGGCTTCAAAAGGGTTAGAGTTTTGCAAAGATGGGTTAGAAATAAAGATGACCTAAAAAGGAGTACAGATGTGTAAAAAAACTGATTAGAAATGGCCAAAGATGGCTTCAAAAGGGTTGGAGATGCGTAAAAATGGGTTAGAAACAGACAAATATGACTTCAAATGGGTTAGATATGTAAAAATGGGTTACAAAAGGCCAAAGATGGTTTAAAAAGTGTGAGAAATGGGCAAAACAGGGTTAGAGATGTGCAAAAAACGTTCAGAAAAGGCTAAAGACAGCATAAAAGGGGGACAGATGCGCAAAAATGGTTCAGAAGAGGACAAAAACTGCTTTAAAAAGGATAGAGAGGTGCAAAAAATGGGTTAGAAATGGCCACAGTTGGCTTCAAAAGGGAAAGAGATGCGCAAAAATGGGTTAGAAATGGCCACAGTTGGCTTCAAAAGGGTAAGAGATGTGCAAAAATGGGTTAGAAATCGCCATAGACGGATTAGAAACGTTTAGAGAACTTCAAACAACGGGTTACAAAAGTCCAAATATTGCTTCAAAAGGATTAGAGGTGTGCAAAAATGGGTAGAAATGGCCAAGGATGGCTTCAAAAGACATAGAGATGTGCAAAAGACGGTTAGAAAAGGCCAAAGATGGCATAAGAAGTGTAAGAGATGTGAAAAATGGGTTTGAAATGGCCAAAGACAGCTTCAGAAGGTTTAGAGTTGTGCAAAAATGGGTTAGAAAAGGCCAAAGATGGCTTCAAAAGAGATAGAGCTGTGCAAAAAACAGTTAGAAAAGGCCAAAGATGGCATAAGAAGTGTAAAAGATGTGCAAAAATGGGTTAGAAATTGCCAAAGATGGCTTCAAAAGGAATAGAGATGCAAAAAAATGGGTTAGAAACGGCCAAAGAAGGATTAAAAAGTGTGAGAAATGGGCAAAACTGGGTTAGAGATGTGCAAAAATGGCTCAGAAATGGCTAAAGATAGCTTAAAAGGGGGTACTGATGTGCAAAAATAGTTTAGAAGAGGCAAAAAATGGCTTCAAAAAGAAAAGAGTTGCACAAAAAATGGGTTAGAAAAGGCCAAAAATGGCTTCAAAAGGGTTAGACATGTGCACAAATGAGTTAGAAATGGCCCAAGTTGGCTTCAAAAGGGTTAGAGTTGTGCAAAAATGGGTTAGAAATAACGATGACATAAAAAGGAGTAAAGATGTGTAAAAAACCTGGTTTGAAATGGACAAAGACTGCTTCAAAAGGTTTAGATATGTGCAAAAATGGTTTAGAAATGGCCAAAGTTGGCTTCAAAAGGGTTAGAGGTGTTCAAAAATGGTGTAGAAATGGCCAAAGTTGGCTTCAAAAGGGTTAGAGGTGTGCAAAAATGGGTTAGAAATAAAGATGACCTAAAAAGGAGTACAGATGTGTAAAAAAACTGGTTTGAAATGGCTAAAGATGGCTTCAAAAGGGTTAGAGATTTGGAAAAATGGGTTTGAAATGGCCATAGATGGCTTAGGAACGTTTAGAGAAGTTCAAAACTGGGTCCGAAAAGGCCAAATATTACTTCAAAAGGTTTAGAGGTTTGCAAGAATGGTTAGAAATGGCCAAAGATGCCATCAAAAGAGATAGAGATGTGCAAAAATGGGTTAGAAATGTCCAAAGATGGCTTAAGAATGGTAAGAGATATGCAAAAACTGCCTTTAAATGGCCAAAGATGGATTCAAAAGGGGTTTTTGTGCAAAAAAGGGTTAGAAATGTCCCAAGATGGCTTATAAAATGCTAGAGATGTGCAAAAAATGGGTTAGAAATGGCCAAAGATGACTTAAAACTTCCTAGAGTTGTGCAAAAATGGGTTAAGAAATGGCCAAAGACGGCTTAAAAGTGGTAAGAGATGTGCAGAAATGGGTTAGAAATGGCCAAAGATGGCTTCAAAAGGGTTAGAGTTTTGCAAAGATGGGTTAGAAATAAAGATGACCTAAAAAGGAGTACAGATGTGTAAAAAAACTGATTAGAAATGGCCAAAGATGGCTTCAAAAGGGTTGGAGATGCGTAAAAATGGGTTAGAAACAGACAAATATGACTTCAAATGGGTTAGATATGTAAAAATGGGTTACAAAAGGCCAAAGATGGTTTAAAAAGTGTGAGAAATGGGCAAAACAGGGTTAGAGATGTGCAAAAAACGTTCAGAAAAGGCTAAAGACAGCATAAAAGGGGGACAGATGCGCAAAAATGGTTCAGAAGAGGACAAAAACTGCTTTAAAAAGGATAGAGAGGTGCAAAAAATGGGTTAGAAATGGCCACAGTTGGCTTCAAAAGGGAAAGAGATGCGCAAAAATGGGTTAGAAATGGACACAGTTGGCTTCAAAAGGGTAAGAGATGTGCAAAAATGGGTTAGAAATCGCCATAGACGGATTAGAAACGTTTAGAGAACTTCAAACAACGGGTTACAAAAGTCCAAATATTGCTTCAAAAGGATTAGAGGTGTGCAAAAATGGGTAGAAATGGCCAAGGATGGCTTCAAAAGACATAGAGATGTGCAAAAGACGGTTAGAAAAGGCCAAAGATGGCATAAGAAGTGTAAGAGATGTGAAAAATGGGTTTGAAATGGCCAAAGACAGCTTCAGAAGGTTTAGAGTTGTGCAAAAATGGGTTAGAAAAGGCCAAAGATGGCTTCAAAAGAGATAGAGCTGTGCAAAAAACAGTTAAAAAAGGCCAAAGATGGCATAAGAAGTGTAAAAGATGTGCAAAAATGGGTTAGAAATTGCCAAAGATGGCTTCAAAAGGAATAGAGATGCAAAAAAATGGGTTAGAAACGGCCAAAGAAGGATTAAAAAGTGTGAGAAATGGGCAAAACTGGGTTAGAGATGTGCAAAAATGGCTCAGAAATGGCTAAAGATAGCTTAAAAGGGGGTACTGATGTGCAAAAATAGTTTAGAAGAGGCAAAAAATGGCTTCAAAAAGAAAAGAGTGGCACAAAAAATGGGTTAGAAAAGGCCAAAAATGGCTTCAAAAGGGTTAGACATGTGCACAAATGAGTTAGAAATGGCCCAAGTTGGCTTCAAAAGGGTTAGAGTTGTGCAAAAATGGGTTAGAAATAACGATGACATAAAAAGGAGTAAAGATGTGTAAAAAACCTGGTTTGAAATGGACAAAGACTGCTTCAAAAGGTTTAGATATGTGCAAAAATGGTTTAGAAATGACCAAATATTACTTCAAAAGATTTAGAGGTGTTCAAAAATGGTGTAGAAATGGCCAAAGTTGTCTTCAAAAGGGTTAGAGGTGTGCAAAAATGGGTTAGAAATAAAGATGACCTAAAAAGGAGTACAGATGTGTAAAAAAACTGGTTTGAAATGGCTAAAGATGGCTTCAAAAGGGTTAGAGATTTGGAAAAATGGGTTTGAAATGGCCATAGATGGCTTAGGAACGTTTAGAGAAGTTCAAAACTGGGTCCGAAAAGGCCAAATATTACTTCAAAAGGTTTAGAGGTTTGCAAGAATGGTTAGAAATGGCCAAAGATGCCATCAAAAGAGATAGAGATGTGCAAAAATGGGTTAGAAATGTCCAAAGATGGCTTAAGAATGGTAAGAGATATGCAAAAACTGCCTTTAAATGGCCAAAGATGGATTCAAAAGGGGGTTTTGTGCAAAAAAGGGTTAGAAATGTCCCAAGATGGCTTATAAAATGCTAGAGATGTGCAAAAAATAGGTTAGAAATGGCCAAAGATGACTTAAAACTTCCTAGAGTTGTGCAAAAATGGGTTAAGAAATGGCCAAAGACGGCTTAAAAGTGGTAAGAGATGTGCAGAAATGGGTTAGAAATGGCCAAAGATGGCTTCAAAAGGGTTAGAGTTTTGCAAAGATGGGTTAGAAATAAAGATGACCTAAAAAGGAGTACAGATGTGTAAAAAAACTGATTAGAAATGGCCAAAGATGGCTTCAAAAGGGTTGGAGATGCGTAAAAATGGGTTAGAAACAGACAAATATGACTTCAAATGGGTTAGATATGTAAAAATGGGTTACAAAAGGCCAAAGATGGCTTCAAAAGAGATAGAGCTGTGCAAAAAACAGTTAGAAAAGGCCAAAGATGGCATAAGAAGTGTAAAAGATGTGCAAAAATGGGTTAGAAATTGCCAAAGATGGCTTCAAAAGGAATAGAGATGCAAAAAAATGGGTTAGAAACGGCCAAAGAAGGATTAAAAAGTGTGAGAAATGGGCAAAACTGGGTTAGAGATGTGCAAAAATGGCTCAGAAATGGCTAAAGATAGCTTAAAAGGGGGTACTGATGTGCAAAAATAGTTTAGAAGAGGCAAAAAACGGCTTCAAAAAGAAAAGAGTTGCACAAAAAATGGGTTAGAAAAGGCCAAAAATGGCTTCAAAAGGGTTAGACATGTGCACAAATGAGTTAGAAATGGCCCAAGTTGGCTTCAAAAGGGTTAGAGTTGTGCAAAAATGGGTTAGAAATAACGATGACATAAAAAGGAGTAAAGATGTGTAAAAAAACTGGTTTGAAATGGACAAAGACTGCTTCAAAAGGTTTAGATATGTGCAAAAATGGTTTAGAAATGACCAAATATTACTTCAAAAGGTTTAGAGGTGTTCAAAAATGGTGTAGAAATGGCCAAAGTTGGCTTCAAAAGGGTTAGAGGTGTGCAAAAATGGGTTAGAAATAAAGATGACCTAAAAAGGAGTACAGATGTGTAAAAAAACTGGTTTGAAATGGCTAAAGATGGCTTCAAAAGGGTTAGAGATTTGGAAAAATGGGTTTGAAATGGCCATAGATGGCTTAGGAACGTTTAGAGAAGTTCAAAACTGGGTCCGAAAAGGCCAAATATTACTTCAAAAGGTTTAGAGGTTTGCAAGAATGGTTAGAAATGGCCAAAGATGCCATCAAAAGAGATAGAGATGTGCAAAAACGGGTTAGAAATGTCCAAAGATGGCTTAAGAATGGTAAGAGATATGCAAAAACTGCCTTTAAATGGCCAAAGATGGATTCAAAAGGGGTTTTTGTGCAAAAAAGGGTTAGAAATGTCCCAAGATGGCTTATAAAATGCTAGAGATGTGCAAAAAATGGGTTAGAAATGGCCAAAGATGACTTAAAACTTCCTAGAGTTGTGCAAAAATGGGTTAAGAAATGGCCAAAGACGGCTTAAAAGTGGTAAGAGATGTGCAGAAATGGGTTAGAAATGGCCAAAGATGGCTTCAAAAGGGTTAGAGTTTTGCAAAGATGGGTTAGAAATAAAGATGACCTAAAAAGGAGTACAGATGTGTAAAAAAACTGATTAGAAATGGCCAAAGATGGCTTCAAAAGGGTTGGAGATGCGTAAAAATGGGTTAGAAACAGACAAATATGACTTCAAATGGGTTAGATATGTAAAAATGGGTTACAAAAGGCCAAAGATGGTTTAAAAAGTGTGAGAAATGGGCAAAACAGGGTTAGAGATGTGCAAAAAACGTTCAGAAAAGGCTAAAGACAGCATAAAAGGGGGACAGATGCGCAAAAATGGTTCAGAAGAGGACAAAAACTGATTTAAAAAGGATAGAGAGGTGCAAAAAATGGGTTAGAAATGGCCACAGTTGGCTTCAAAAGGGAAAGAGATGCGCAAAATTGGGTTAGAAATGGACACAGTTGGCTTCAAAAGGGTAAGAGATGTGCAAAAATGGGTTAGAAATCGCCATAGACGGATTAGAAACGTTTAGAGAACTTCAAACAACGGGTTACAAAAGTCCAAATATTGCTTCAAAAGGATTAGAGGTGTGCAAAAAATGGGTAGAAATGGCCAAGGATGGCTTCAAAAGACATAGAGATGTGCAAAAGACGGTTAGAAAAGGCCAAAGATGGCATAAGAAGTGTAAGAGATGTGAAAAATGGGTTTGAAATGGCCAAAGACAGCTTCAGAAGGTTTAGAGTTGTGCAAAAATGGGTTAGAAAAGGCCAAAGATGGCTTCAAAAGAGATAGAGCTGTGCAAAAAACAGTTAGAAAAGGCCAAAGATGGCATAAGAAGTGTAAAAGATGTGCAAAAATGGGTTAGAAATTGCCAAAGATGGCTTCAAAAGGAATAGAGATGCAAAAAAAATGGGTTAGAAACGGCCAAAGAAGGATTAAAAAGTGTGAGAAATGGGCAAAACTGGGTTAGAGATGTGCAAAAATGGCTCAGAAATGGCTAAAGATAGCTTAAAAGGGGGTACTGATGTGCAAAAATAGTTTAGAAGAGGCAAAAAATGGCTTCAAAAAGAAAAGAGTTGCACAAAAAATGGGTTAGAAAAGGCCAAAAATGGCTTCAAAAGGGTTAGACATGTGCACAAATGAGTTAGAAATGGCCCAAGTTGGCTTCAAAAGGGTTAGAGTTGTGCAAAAATGGGTTAGAAATAACGATGACATAAAAAGGAGTAAAGATGTGTAAAAAACCTGGTTTGAAATGGACAAAGACTGCTTCAAAAGGTTTAGATATGTGCAAAAATGGTTTAGAAATGGCCAAATATTACTTCAAAAGGTTTAGAGGTGTTCAAAAATGGTGTAGAAATGGCCAAAGTTGGCTTCAAAAGGGTTAGAGGTGTGCAAAAATGGGTTAGAAATAAAGATGACCTAAAAAGGAGTACAGATGTGTAAAAAAACTGGTTTGAAATGGCTAAAGATGGCTTCAAAAGGGTTAGAGATTTGGAAAAATGGGTTTGAAATGGCCATAGATGGCTTAGGAACGTTTAGAGAAGTTCAAAACTGGGTCCGAAAAGGCCAAATATTACTTCAAAAGGTTTAGAGGTTTGCAAGAATGGTTAGAAATGGCCAAAGATGCCATCAAAAGAGATAGAGATGTGCAAAAATGGGTTAGAAATGTCCAAAGATGGCTTAAGAATGGTAAGAGATATGCAAAAACTGCCTTTAAATGGCCAAAGATGGATTCAAAAGGGGTTTTTGTGCAAAAAAGGGTTAGAAATGTCCCAAGATGGCTTATAAAATGCTAGAGATGTGCAAAAAATGGGTTAGAAATGGCCAAAGTTGGCTTCAAAAGGTTAGAGGTGTGCAAAAATGGTGTAGAAATGGCCAAAGTTGGCTTCAAAAGGGTTAGAGGTGTGCAAAAATGGGTTAGAAATAAAGATGACCTAAAAAGGAGTACAGATGTGTAAAAAAACTGGTTTGAAATGGCTAAAGATGGCTTCAAAAGGGTTAGAGATTTGGAAAAATGGGTTTGAAATGGCCATAGATGGCTTAGGAACGTTTAGAGAAGTTCAAAACTGGGTCCGAAAAGGCCAAATATTACTTCAAAAGGTTTAGAGGTTTGCAAGAATGGTTAGAAATGGCCAAAGATGCCATCAAAAGAGATAGAGATGTGCAAAAACGGGTTAGAAATGTCCAAAGATGGCTTAAGAATGGTAAGAGATATGCAAAAACTGCCTTTAAATGGCCAAAGATGGATTCAAAAGGGGTTTTTGTGCAAAAAAGGGTTAGAAATGTCCCAAGATGGCTTATAAAATGCTAGAGATGTGCAAAAAATGGGTTAGAAATGGCCAAAGTTGGCTTCAAAAGGTTAGAGGTGTGCAAAAATGGTGTAGAAATGGCCAAAGTTGGCTTCAAAAGGGTTAGAGGTGTGCAAAAATGGGTTAGAAATAAAGATGACCTAAAAAGGAGTACAGATGTGTAAAAAAACTGGTTTGAAATGGCTAAAGATGGCTTCAAAAGGGTTAGAGATTTGGAAAAATGGGTTTGAAATGGCCATAGATGGCTTAGGAACGTTTAGAGAAGTTCAAAACTGGGTCCGAAAAGGCCAAATATTACTTCAAAAGGTTTAGAGGTTTGCAAGAATGGTTAGAAATGGCCAAAGATGCCATCAAAAGAGATAGAGATGTGCAAAAATGGGTTAGAAATGTCCAAAGATGGCTTAAGAATGGTAAGAGATATGCAAAAACTGCCTTTAAATGGCCAAAGATGGATTCAAAAGGGGTTTTTGTGCAAAAAAGGGTTAGAAATGTCCCAAGGTGGCTTATAAAATGCTAGAGATGTGCAAAAAATGGGTTAGAAATGGCCAAAGATGACTTAAAACTTCCTAGAGTTGTGCAAAAATGGGTTAAGAAATGGCCAAAGACGGCTTAAAAGTGGTAAGAGATGTGCAGAAATGGGTTAGAAATGGCCAAAGATGGCTTCAAAAGGGTTAGAGTTTTGCAAAGATGGGTTAGAAATAAAGATGACCTAAAAAGGAGTACAGATGTGTAAAAAAACTGATTAGAAATGGCCAAAGATGGCTTCAAAAGGGTTGGAGATGCGTAAAAATGGGTTAGAAACAGACAAATATGACTTCAAATGGGTTAGATATGTAAAAATGGGTTACAAAAGGCCAAAGATGGTTTAAAAAGTGTGAGAAATGGGCAAAACAGGGTTAGAGATGTGCAAAAAACGTTCAGAAAAGGCTAAAGACAGCATAAAAGGGGGACAGATGCGCAAAAATGGTTCAGAAGAGGACAAAAACTGCTTTAAAAAGGATAGAGAGGTGCAAAAAATGGGTTAGAAATGGCCACAGTTGGCTTCAAAAGGGAAAGAGATGCGCAAAAATGGGTTAGAAATGGACACAGTTGGCTTCAAAAGGGTAAGAGATGTGCAAAAATGGGTTAGAAATCGCCATAGACGGATTAGAAACGTTTAGAGAACTTCAAAAAACGGGTTACAAAAGTCCAAATATTGCTTCAAAAGGATTAGAGGTGTGCAAGAATGGGTAGAAATGGCCAAGGATGGCTTCAAAAGACATAGAGATGTGCAAAAGACGGTTAGAAAAGGCCAAAGATGGCATAAGAAGTGTAAGAGATGTGAAAAATGGGTTTGAAATGTCCAAAGACAGCTTCAGAAGGTTTAGAGTTGTGCAAAAATGGGTTAGAAAAGGCCAAAGATGGCTTCAAAAGAGATAGAGCTGTGCAAAAAACAGTTAGAAAAGGCCAAAGATGGCATAAGAAGTGTAAAAGATGTGCAAAAATGGGTTAGAAATTGCCAAAGATGGCTTCAAAAGGAATAGAGATGCAAAAAAATGGGTTAGAAACGGCCAAAGAAGGATTAAAAAGTGTGAGAAATGGGCAAAACTGGGTTAGAGATGTGCAAAAATGGCTCAGAAATGGCTAAAGATAGCTTAAAAGGGGGTACTGATGTGCAAAAATAGTTTAGAAGAGGCAAAAAATGGCTTCAAAAAGAAAAGAGTTGCACAAAAAATGGGTTAGAAAAGGCCAAAAATGGCTTCAAAAGGGTTAGACATGTGCACAAATGAGTTAGAAATGGCCAAAGTTGGCTTCAAAAGGGTTAGAGTTGTGCAAAAATGGGTTAGAAATAACGATGACATAAAAAGGAGTAAAGATGTGTAAAAAACCTGGTTTGAAATGGACAAAGACTGCTTCAAAAGGGTAAGAGATGTGCAAAAATGGGTTAGAAATCGCCATAGACGGATTAGAAACGTTTAGAGAACTTCAAACTACGGGTTACAAAAGTCCAAATATTGCTTCAAAAGGATTAGAGGTGTGCAAAAATGGGTAGAAATGGCCAAGGATGGCTTCAAAAGACATAGAGATGTGCAAAAGACGGTTAGAAAAGGCCAAAGATGGCATAAGAAGTGTAAGAGATGTGAAAAATGGGTTTGAAATGGCCAAAGACAGCTTCAGAAGGTTTAGAGTTGTGCAAAAATGGGTTAGAAAAGGCCAAAGATGGCTTCAAAAGAGATAGAGCTGTGCAAAAAACAGTTAGAAAAGGCCAAAGATGGCATAAGAAGTGTAAAAGATGTGCAAAAATGGGTTAGAAATTGCCAAAGATGGCTTCAAAAGGAATAGAGATGCAAAAAAAATGGGTTAGAAACGGCCAAAGAAGGATTAAAAAGTGTGAGAAATGGGCAAAACTGGGTTAGAGATGTGCAAAAATGGCTCAGAAATGGCTAAAGGTAGCTTAAAAGGGGGTACTGATGTGCAAAAATAGTTTAGAAGAGGCAAAAAATGGCTTCAAAAAGAAAAGAGTGGCACAAAAAATGGGTTAGAAAAGGCCAAAAATGGCTTCAAAAGGGTTAGACATGTGCACAAATGAGTTAGAAATGGCCCAAGTTGGCTTCAAAAGGGTTAGAGTTGTGCAAAAATGGGTTAGAAATAACGATGACATAAAAAGGAGTAAAGATGTGTAAAAAACCTGGTTTGAAATGGACAAAGACTGCTTCAAAAGGTTTAGATATGTGCAAAAATGGTTTAGAAATGGCCAAAGTTGGCTTCAAAAGGGTTAGAGGTGTTCAAAAATGGTGTAGAAATGGCCAAAGTTGGCTTCAAAAGGGTTAGAGGTGTGCAAAAATGGGTTAGAAATAAAGATGACCTAAAAAGGAGTACAGATGTGTAAAAAAACTGGTTTGAAATGGCTAAAGATGGCTTCAAAAGGGTTAGAGATTTGGAAAAATGGGTTTGAAATGGCCATAGATGGCTTAGGAACGTTTAGAGAAGTTCAAAACTGGGTCCGAAAAGGCCAAATATTACTTCAAAAGGTTTAGAGGTTTGCAAGAATGGTTAGAAATGGCCAAAGATGCCATCAAAAGAGATAGAGATGTGCAAAAATGGGTTAGAAATGTCCAAAGATGGCTTAAGAATGGTAAGAGATATGCAAAAACTGCCTTTAAATGGCCAAAGATGGATTCAAAAGGGGTTTTTGTGCAAAAAAGGGTTAGAAATGTCCCAAGGTGGCTTATAAAATGCTAGAGATGTGCAAAAAATGGGTTAGAAATGGCCAAAGATGACTTAAAACTTCCTAGAGTTGTGCAAAAATGGGTTAAGAAATGGCCAAAGACGGCTTAAAAGTGGTAAGAGATGTGCAGAAATGGGTTAGAAATGGCCAAAGATGGCTTCAAAAGGGTTAGAGTTTTGCAAAGATGGGTTAGAAATAAAGATGACCTAAAAAGGAGTACAGATGTGTAAAAAAACTGATTAGAAATGGCCAAAGATGGCTTCAAAAGGGTTGGAGATGCGTAAAAATGGGTTAGAAACAGACAAATATGACTTCAAATGGGTTAGATATGTAAAAATGGGTTACAAAAGGCCAAAGATGGTTTAAAAAGTGTGAGAAATGGGCAAAACAGGGTTAGAGATGTGCAAAAAACGTTCAGAAAAGGCTAAAGACAGCATAAAAGGGGGACAGATGCGCAAAAATGGTTCAGAAGAGGACAAAAACTGCTTTAAAAAGGATAGAGAGGTGCAAAAAATGGGTTAGAAATGGCCACAGTTGGCTTCAAAAGGGAAAGAGATGCGCAAAATTGGGTTAGAAATGGACACAGTTGGCTTCAGAAGGGTAAGAGATGTGCAAAATTGGGTTAGAAATCGCCATAGACGGATTAGAAACGTTTAGAGAACTTCAAACAACGGGTTACAAAAGTCCAAATATTGCTTCAAAAGGATTAGAGGTGTGCAAGAATGGGTAGAAATGGCCAAGGATGGCTTCAAAAGACATAGAGATGTGCAAAAGACGGTTAGAAAAGGCCAAAGATGGCATAAGAAGTGTAAGAGATGTGAAAAATGGGTTTGAAATGGCCAAAGACAGCTTCAGAAGGTTTAGAGTTGTGCAAAAATGGGTTAGAAAAGGCCAAAGATGGCTTCAAAAGAGATAGAGCTGTGCAAAAAACAGTTAGAAAAGGCCAAAGATGGCATAAGAAGTGTAAAAGATGTGCAAAAATGGGTTAGAAATTGCCAAAGATGGCTTCAAAAGGAATAGAGATGCAAAAAAAATGGGTTAGAAACGGCCAAAGAAGGATTAAAAAGTGTGAGAAATGGGCAAAACTGGGTTAGAGATGTGCAAAAATGGCTCAGAAATGGCTAAAGATAGCTTAAAAGGGGGTACTGATGTGCAAAAATAGTTTAGAAGAGGCAAAAAAAGGCTTCAAAAAGAAAAGAGTTGCACAAAAAATGGGTTAGAAAAGGCCAAAAATGGCTTCAAAAGGGTTAGACATGTGCACAAATGAGTTAGAAATGGCCAAAGTTGGCTTCAAAAGGGTTAGAGTTGTGCAAAAATGGGTTAGAAATAACGATGACATAAAAAGGAGTAAAGATGTGTAAAAAACCTGGTTTGAAATGGACAAAGACTGCTTCAAAAGGTTTAGATATGTGCAAAAATGGTTTAGAAATGGCCAAATATTACTTCAAAAGGTTTAGAGGTGTTCAAAAATGGTGTAGAAATGGCCAAAGTTGGCTTCAAAAGGGTTAGAGGTGTGCAAAAATGGGTTAGAAATAAAGATGACCTAAAAAGGAGTACAGATGTGTAAAAAAACTGGTTTGAAATGGCTAAAGATGGCTTCAAAAGGGTTAGAGATTTGGAAAAATGGGTTTGAAATGGCCATAGATGGCTTAGGAACGTTTAGAGAAGTTCAAAACTGGGTCCGAAAAGGCCAAATATTACTTCAAAAGGTTTAGAGGTTTGCAAGAATGGTTAGAAATGGCCAAAGATGCCATCAAAAGAGATAGAGATGTGCAAAAATGGGTTAGAAATGTCCAAAGATGGCTTAAGAATGGTAAGAGATATGCAAAAACTGCCTTTAAATGGCCAAAGATGGATTCAAAAGGGGTTTTTGTGCAAAAAAGGGTTAGAAATGTCCCAAGGTGGCTTATAAAATGCTAGAGATGTGCAAAAAATGGGTTAGAAATGGCCAAAGATGACTTAAAACTTCCTAGAGTTGTGCAAAAATGGGTTAAGAAATGGCCAAAGACGGCTTAAAAGTGGTAAGAGATGTGCAGAAATGGGTTAGAAATGGCCAAAGATGGCTTCAAAAGGGTTAGAGTTTTGCAAAGATGGGTTAGAAATAAAGATGACCTAAAAAGGAGTACAGATGTGTAAAAAAACTGATTAGAAATGGCCAAAGATGGCTTCAAAAGGGTTGGAGATGCGTAAAAATGGGTTAGAAACAGACAAATATGACTTCAAATGGGTTAGATATGTAAAAATGGGTTACAAAAGGCCAAAGATGTGCAAAAAAAGTGTGAGAAATGGGCAAAACAGGGTTAGAGATGTGCAAAAAACGTTCAGAAAAGGCTAAAGACAGCATAAAAGGGGGACAGATGCGCAAAAATGGTTCAGAAGAGGACAAAAACTGCTTTAAAAAGGATAGAGAGGTGCAAAAAATGGGTTAGAAATGGCCACAGTTGGCTTCAAAAGGGAAAGAGATGCGCAAAATTGGGTTAGAAATGGACACAGTTGGCTTCAGAAGGGTAAGAGATGTGCAAAATTGGGTTAGAAATCGCCATAGACGGATTAGAAACGTTTAGAGAACTTCAAACAACGGGTTACAAAAGTCCAAATATTGCTTCAAAAGGATTAGAGGTGTGCAAAAATGGGTAGAAATGGCCAAGGATGGCTTCAAAAGACATAGAGATGTGCAAAAGACGGTTAGAAAAGGCCAAAGATGGCATAAGAAGTGTAAGAGATGTGAAAAATGGGTTTGAAATGGCCAAAGACAGCTTCAGAAGGTTTAGAGTTGTGCAAAAATGGGTTAGAAAAGGCCAAAGATGGCTTCAAAAGAGATAGAGCTGTGCAAAAAACAGTTAGAAAAGGCCAAAGATGGCATAAGAAGTGTAAAAGATGTGCAAAAATGGGTTAGAAATTGCCAAAGATGGCTTCAAAAGGAATAGAGATGCAAAAAAATGGGTTAGAAACGGCCAAAGAAGGATTAAAAAGTGTGAGAAATGGGCAAAACTGGGTTAGAGATGTGCAAAAATGGCTCAGAAATGGCTAAAGATAGCTTAAAAGGGGTACTGATGTGCAAAAATAGTTTAGAAGAGGCAAAAAATGGCTTCAAAAAGAAAAGAGTGGCACAAAAAATGGGTTAGAAAAGGCCAAAAATGGCTTCAAAAGGGTTAGACATGTGCACAAATGAGTTAGAAATGGCCAAATTTGGCTTCAAAAGGGTTAGAGTTGTGCAAAAATGGGTTAGAAATAACGATGACATAAAAAGGAGTAAAGATGTGTAAAAAACCTGGTTAGAAATGGACAAAGACTGCTTCAAAAGGGTAAGAGATGTGCAAAAATGGGTTAGAAATCGCCATAGACGGATTAGAAACGTTTAGAGAACTTCAAACTACGGGTTACAAAAGTCCAAATATTGCTTCAAAAGGATTAGACGTGTGCAAAAATGGGTAGAAATGGCCAAGGATGGCTTCAAAAGACATAGAGATGTGCAAAAGACGGTTAGAAAAGGCCAAAGATGGCATAAGAAGTGTAAGAGATGTGAAAAATGGGTTTGAAATGGCCAAAGACAGCTTCAGAAGGTTTAGAGTTGTGCAAAAATGGGTTAGAAAAGGCCAAAGATGGCTTCAAAAGAGATAGAGCTGTGCAAAAAACAGTTAGAAAAGGCCAAAGATGGCATAAGAAGTGTAAAAGATGTGCAAAAATGGGTTAGAAATTGCCAAAGATGGCTTCAAAAGGAATAGAGATGCAAAAAAAATGGGTTAGAAACGGCCAAAGAAGGATTAAAAAGTGTGAGAAATGGGCAAAACTGGGTTAGAGATGTGCAAAAATGGCTCAGAAATGGCTAAAGATAGCTTAAAAGGGGGTACTGATGTGCAAAAATAGTTTAGAAGAGGCAAAAAATGGCTTCAAAAAGAAAAGAGTTGCACAAAAAATGGGTTAGAAAAGGCCAAAAATGGCTTCAAAAGGGTTAGACATGTGCACAAATGAGTTAGAAATGGCCCAAGTTGGCTTCAAAAGGGTTAGAGTTGTGCAAAAATGGGTTAGAAATAACGATGACATAAAAAGGAGTAAAGATGTGTAAAAAACCTGGTTTGAAATGGACAAAGACTGCTTCAAAAGGTTTAGATATGTGCAAAAATGGTTTAGAAATGGCCAAAGTTGGCTTCAAAAGGGTTAGAGGTGTTCAAAAATGGTGTAGAAATGGCCAAAGTTGGCTTCAAAAGGGTTAGAGGTGTGCAAAAATGGGTTAGAAATAAAGATGACCTAAAAAGGAGTACAGATGTGTAAAAAAACTGGTTTGAAATGGCTAAAGATGGCTTCAAAAGGGTTAGAGATTTGGAAAAATGGGTTTGAAATGGCCATAGATGGCTTAGGAACGTTTAGAGAAGTTCAAAACTGGGTCCGAAAAGGCCAAATATTACTTCAAAAGGTTTAGAGGTTTGCAAGAATGGTTAGAAATGGCCAAAGATGCCATCAAAAGAGATAGAGATGTGCAAAAATGGGTTAGAAATGTCCAAAGATGGCTTAAGAATGGTAAGAGATATGCAAAAACTGCCTTTAAATGGCCAAAGATGGATTCAAAGGGGGTTTTTGTGCAAAAAAGGGTTAGAAATGTCCCAAGGTGGCTTATAAAATGCTAGAGATGTGCAAAAAATGGGTTAGAAATGGCCAAAGATGACTTAAAACTTCCTAGAGTTGTGCAAAAATGGGTTAAGAAATGGCCAAAGACGGCTTAAAAGTGGTAGGAGATGTGCAGAAATGGGTTAGAAATGGCCAAAGATGGCTTCAAAAGGGTTAGAGTTTTGCAAAGATGGGTTAGAAATAAAGATGACCTAAAAAGGAGTACAGATGTGTAAAAAAACTGATTAGAAATGGCCAAAGATGGCTTCAAAAGGGTTGGAGATGCGTAAAAATGGGTTAGAAACAGACAAATATGACTTCAAATGGGTTAGATATGTAAAAATGGGTTACAAAAGGCCAAAGATGGTTTAAAAAGTGTGAGAAATGGGCAAAACAGGGTTAGAGATGTGCAAAAAACGTTCAGAAAAGGCTAAAGACAGCATAAAAGGGGGACAGATGCGCAAAAATGGTTCAGAAGAGGACAAAAACTGCTTTAAAAAGGATAGAGAGGTGCAAAAAATGGGTTAGAAATGGCCACAGTTGGCTTCAAAAGGGAAAGAGATGCGCAAAAATGGGTTAGAAATGGACACAGTTGGCTTCAAAAGGGTAAGAGATGTGCAAAAATGGGTTAGAAATCGCCATAGACGGATTAGAAACGTTTAGAGAACTTCAAACTACGGGTTACAAAAGTCCAAATATTGCTTCAAAAGGATTAGAGGTGTGCAAAAATGGGTAGAAATGGCCAAGGATGGCTTCAAAAGACATAGAGATGTGCAAAAGACGGTTAGAAAAGGCCAAAGATGGCATAAGAAGTGTAAGAGATGTGAAAAATGGGTTTGAAATGGCCAAAGACAGCTTCAGAAGGTTTAGAGTTGTGCAAAAATGGGTTAGAAAAGGCCAAAGATGGCTTCAAAAGAGATAGAGCTGTGCAAAAAACAGTTAGAAAAGGCCAAAGATGGCATAAGAAGTGTAAAAGATGTGCAAAAATGGTTAGAAATTGCCAAAGATGGCTTCAAAAGGAATAGAGATGCAAAAAAAATGGGTTAGAAACGGCCAAAGAAGGATTAAAAAGTGTGAGAAATGGGCAAAACTGGGTTAGAGATGTGCAAAAATGGCTCAGAAATGGCTAAAGATAGCTTAAAAGGGGGTACTGATGTGCAAAAATAGTTTAGAAGAGGCAAAAAATGGCTTCAAAAAGAAAAGAGTTGCACAAAAAATGGGTTAGAAAAGGCCAAAAATGGCTTCAAAAGGGTTAGACATGTGCACAAATGAGTTAGAAATGGCCCAAGTTGGCTTCAAAAGGGTTAGAGTTGTGCAAAAATGGGTTAGAAATAACGATGACATAAAAAGGAGTAAAGATGTGTAAAAAACCTGGTTTGAAATGGACAAAGACTGCTTCAAAAGGTTTAGATATGTGCAAAAATGGTTTAGAAATGGCCAAAGTTGGCTTCAAAAGGGTTAGAGGTGTTCAAAAATGGTGTAGAAATGGCCAAAGTTGGCTTCAAAAGGGTTAGAGGTGTGCAAAAATGGGTTAGAAATAAAGATGACCTAAAAAGGAGTACAGATGTGTAAAAAAACTGGTTTGAAATGGCTAAAGATGGCTTCAAAAGGGTTAGAGATTTGGAAAAATGGGTTTGAAATGGCCATAGATGGCTTAGGAACGTTTAGAGAAGTTCAAAACTGGGTCCGAAAAGGCCAAATATTACTTCAAAAGGTTTAGAGGTTTGCAAGAATGGTTAGAAATGGCCAAAGATGCCATCAAAAGAGATAGAGATGTGCAAAAATGGGTTAGAAATGTCCAAAGATGGCTTAAGAATGGTAAGAGATATGCAAAAACTGCCTTTAAATGGCCAAAGATGGATTCAAAGGGGGTTTTTGTGCAAAAAAGGGTTAGAAATGTCCCAAGGTGGCTTATAAAATGCTAGAGATGTGCAAAAAATGGGTTAGAAATGGCCAAAGATGACTTAAAACTTCCTAGAGTTGTGCAAAAATGGTTAAGAAATGGCCAAAGACGGCTTAAAAGTGGTAGGAGATGTGCAGAAATGGGTTAGAAATGGCCAAAGATGGCTTCAAAAGGGTTAGAGTTTTGCAAAGATGGGTTAGAAATAAAGATGACCTAAAAAGGAGTACAGATGTGTAAAAAAACTGATTAGAAATGGCCAAAGATGGCTTCAAAAGGGTTGGAGATGCGTAAAAATGGGTTAGAAACAGACAAATATGACTTCAAATGGGTTAGATATGTAAAAATGGGTTACAAAAGGCCAAAGATGGTTTAAAAAGTGTGAGAAATGGGCAAAACAGGGTTAGAGATGTGCAAAAAACGTTCAGAAAAGGCTAAAGACAGCATAAAAGGGGGACAGATGCGCAAAAATGGTTCAGAAGAGGACAAAAACTGCTTTAAAAAGGATAGAGAGGTGCAAAAAATGGGTTAGAAATGGCCACAGTTGGCTTCAAAAGGGAAAGAGATGCGCAAAAATGGGTTAGAAATGGACACAGTTGGCTTCAAAAGGGTAAGAGATGTGCAAAAATGGGTTAGAAATCGCCATAGACGGATTAGAAACGTTTAGAGAACTTCAAACTACGGGTTACAAAAGTCCAAATATTGCTTCAAAAGGATTAGAGGTGTGCAAAAATGGGTAGAAATGGCCAAGGATGGCTTCAAAAGACATAGAGATGTGCAAAAGACGGTTAGAAAAGGCCAAAGATGGCATAAGAAGTGTAAGAGATGTGAAAAATGGGTTTGAAATGCCAAAGACAGCTTCAGAAGGTTTAGAGTTGTGCAAAAATGGGTTAGAAAAGGCCAAAGATGGCTTCAAAAGAGATAGAGCTGTGCAAAAAACAGTTAGAAAAGGCCAAAGATGGCATAAGAAGTGTAAAAGATGTGCAAAAATGGGTTAGAAATTGCCAAAGATGGCTTCAAAAGGAATAGAGATGCAAAAAAAATGGGTTAGAAACAGCCAAAGAAGGATTAAAAAGTGTGAGAAATGGGCAAAACTGGGTTAGAGATGTGCAAAAATGGCTCAGAAATGGCTAAAGATAGCTTAAAAGGGGGTACTGATGTGCAAACATAGTTTAGAAGAGGCAAAAAATGGCTTCAAAAAGAAAAGAGTTGCACAAAAAATGGGTTAGAAAAGGCCAAAAATGGCTTCAAAAGGGTTAGACATGTGCACAAATGAGTTAGAAATGGCCCAAGTTGGCTTCAAAAGGGTTAGAGTTGTGCAAAAATGGGTTAGAAATAACGATGACATAAAAAGGAGTAAAGATGTGTAAAAAACCTGGTTTGAAATGGACAAAGACTGCTTCAAAAGGTTTAGATATGTGCAAAAATGGTTTAGAAATGGCCAAAGTTGGCTTCAAAAGGGTTAGAGGTGTTCAAAAATGATGTAGAAATGGCCAAAGTTGGCTTCAAAAGGGTTAGAGGTGTGCAAAAATGGGTTAGAAATAAAGATGACCTAAAAAGGAGTACAGATGTGTAAAAAAACTGGTTTGAAATGGCTAAAGATGGCTTCAAAAGGGTTAGAGATTTGGAAAAATGGGTTTGAAATGGCCATAGATGGCTTAGGAACGTTTAGAGAAGTTCAAAACTGGGTCCGAAAAGGCCAAATATTACTTCAAAAGGTTTAGAGGTTTGCAAGAATGGTTAGAAATGGCCAAAGATGCCATCAAAAGAGATAGAGATGTGCAAAAATGGGTTAGAAATGTCCAAAGATGGCTTAAGAATGGTAAGAGATATGCAAAAACTGCCTTTAAATGGCCAAAGATGGATTCAAAAGGGGTTTTTGTGCAAAACAGGGTTAGAAATGTCCCAAGGTGGCTTATAAAATGCTAGAGATGTGCAAAAAATGGGTTAGAAATGGCCAAAGATGACTTAAAACTTCCTAGAGTTGTGCAAAAATGGGTTAAGAAATGGCCAAAGACGGCTTAAAAGTGGTAAGAGATGTGCAGAAATGGGTTAGAAATGGCCAAAGATGGCTTCAAAAGGGTTAGAGTTTTGCAAAGATGGGTTAGAAATAAAGATGACCTAAAAAGGAGTACAGATGTGTAAAAAAACTGATTAGAAATGGCCAAAGATGGCTTCAAAAGGGTTGGAGATGCGTAAAAATGGGTTAGAAACAGACAAATATGACTTCAAATGGGTTAGATATGTAAAAATGGGTTACAAAAGGCCAAAGATGGTTTAAAAAGTGTGAGAAATGGGCAAAACAGGGTTAGAGATGTGCAAAAAACGTTCAGAAAAGGCTAAAGACAGCATAAAAGGGGGACAGATGCGCAAAAATGGTTCAGAAGAGGACAAAAACTGCTTTAAAAAGGATAGAGAGGTGCAAAAAATGGGTTAGAAATGGCCACAGTTGGCTTCAAAAGGGAAAGAGATGCGCAAAAATGGGTTAGAAATGGCCACAGTTGGCTTCAAAAGGGTAAGAGATGTGCAAAAATGGGTTAGAAATCGCCATAGACGGATTAGAAACGTTTAGAGAACTTCAAACAACGGGTTACAAAAGTCCAAATATTGCTTCAAAAGGATTAGAGGTGTGCAAAAATGGGTAGAAATGGCCAAGGATGGCTTCAAAAGACATAGAGATGTGCAAAAGACGGTTAGAAAAGGCCAAAGATGGCATAAGAAGTGTAAGAGATGTGAAAAATGGGTTTGAAATGGCCAAAGACAGCTTCAGAAGGTTTAGAGTTGTGCAAAAATGGGTTAGAAAAGGCCAAAGATGGCTTCAAAAGAGATAGAGCTGTGCAAAAAACAGTTAGAAAAGGCCAAAGATGGCATAAGAAGTGTAAAAGATGTGCAAAAATGGGTTAGAAATTGCCAAAGATGGCTTCAAAAGGAATAGAGATGCAAAAAAAATGGGTTAGAAACGGCCAAAGAAGGATTAAAAAGTGTGAGAAATGGGCAAAACTGGGTTAGAGATGTGCAAAAATGGCTCAGAAATGGCTAAAGATAGCTTAAAAGGGGGTACTGATGTGCAAACATAGTTTAGAAGAGGCAAAAAATGGCTTCAAAAAGAAAAGAGTTGCACAAAAAATGGGTTAGAAAAGGCCAAAAATGGCTTCAAAAGGGTTAGACATGTGCACAAATGAGTTAGAAATGGCCCAAGTTGGCTTCAAAAGGGTTAGAGTTGTGCAAAAATGGGTTAGAAATAACGATGACATAAAAAGGAGTAAAGATGTGTAAAAAACCTGGTTTGAAATGGACAAAGACTGCTTCAAAAGGTTTAGATATGTGCAAAAATGGTTTAGAAATGGCCAAAGTTGGCTTCAAAAGGGTTAGAGGTGTTCAAAAATGGTGTAGAAATGGCCAAAGTTGGCTTCAAAAGGTTTAGAGGTGTGCAAAAATGGGTTAGAAATAAAGATGACCTAAAAAGGAGTACAGATGTGTAAAAAAACTGGTTTGAAATGGCTAAAGATGGCTTCAAAAGGGTTAGAGATTTGGAAAAATGGGTTTGAAATGGCCATAGATGGCTTAGGAACGTTTAGAGAAGTTCAAAACTGGGTCCGAAAAGGCCAAATATTACTTCAAAAGGTTTAGAGGTTTGCAAGAATGGTTAGAAATGGCCAAAGATGCCATCAAAAGAGATAGAGATGTGCAAAAATGGGTTAGAAATGTCCAAAGATGGCTTAAGAATGGTAAGAGATATGCAAAAACTGCCTTTAAATGGCCAAAGATGGATTCAAAAGGGGGTTTTGTGCAAAAAAGGGTTAGAAATGTCCCAAGATGGCTTATAAAATGCTAGAGATGTGCAAAAAATAGGTTAGAAATGGCCAAAGATGACTTAAAACTTCCTAGAGTTGTGCAAAAATGGGTTAAGAAATGGCCAAAGACGGCTTAAAAGTGGTAAGAGATGTGCAGAAATGGGTTAGAAATGGCCAAAGATGGCTTCAAAAGGGTTAGAGTTTTGCAAAGATGGGTTAGAAATAAAGATGACCTAAAAAGGAGTACAGATGTGTAAAAAAACTGATTAGAAATGGCCAAAGATGGCTTCAAAAGGGTTGGAGATGCGTAAAAATGGGTTAGAAACAGACAAATATGACTTCAAATGGGTTAGATATGTAAAAATGGGTTACAAAAGGCCAAAGATGGTATAAAAAGTGTGAGAAATGGGCAAAACAGGGTTAGAGATGTGCAAAAAACGTTCAGAAAAGGCTAAAGACAGCATAAAAGGGGGACAGATGCGCAAAAATGGTTCAGAAGAGGACAAAAACTGATTTAAAAAGGATAGAGAGGTGCAAAAAATGGGTTAGAAATGGCCACAGTTGGCTTCAAAAGGGAAAGAGATGCGCAAAAATGGGTTAGAAATGGACACAGTTGGCTTCAAAAGGGTAAGAGATGTGCAAAAATGGGTTAGAAATCGCCATAGACGGATTAGAAACGTTTAGAGAACTTCAAAAAACGGGTTACAAAAGTCCAAATATTGCTTCAAAAGGATTAGAGGTGTGCAAAAATGGGTAGAAATGGCCAAGGATGGCTTCAAAAGACATAGAGATGTGCAAAAGACGGTTAGAAAAGGCCAAAGATGGCATAAGAAGTGTAAGAGATGTGAAAAATGGGTTTGAAATGGCCAAAGACAGCTTCAGAAGGTTTAGAGTTGTGCAAAAATGGGTTAGAAAAGGCCAAAGATGGCTTCAAAAGAGATAGAGCTGTGCAAAAAACAGTTAGAAAAGGCCAAAGATGGCATAAGAAGTGTAAAAGATGTGCAAAAATGGGTTAGAAATTGCCGAAGATGGCTTCAAAAGGAATAGAGATGCAAAAAAAATGGGTTAGAAACGGCCAAAGAAGGATTAAAAAGTGTGAGAAATGGGCAAAACTGGGTTAGAGATGTGCAAAAATGGCTCAGAAATGGCTAAAGATAGCTTAAAAGGGGGTACTGATGTGCAAAAATAGTTTAGAAGAGGCAAAAAATGGCTTCAAAAAGAAAAGAGTGGCACAAAAAATGGGTTAGAAAAGGCCAAAAATGGCTTCAAAAGGGTTAGACATGTGCACAAATGAGTTAGAAATGGCCAAAGTTGGCTTCAAAAGGGTTAGAGTTGTGCAAAAATGGGTTAGAAATAACGATGACATAAAAAGGAGTAAAGATGTGTAAAAAACCTGGTTTGAAATGGACAAAGACTGCTTCAAAAGGTTTAGATATGTGCAAAAATGGTTTAGAAATGACCAAATATTACTTCAAAAGGTTTAGAGGTGTTCAAAAATGGTGTAGAAATGGCCAAAGTTGGCTTCAAAAGGGTTAGAGGTGTGCAAAAATGGGTTAGAAATAAAGATGACCTAAAAAGGAGTACAGATGTGTAAAAAAACTGGTTTGAAATGGCTAAAGATGGCTTCAAAAGGGTTAGAGATTTGGAAAAATGGGTTTGAAATGGCCATAGATGGCTTAGGAACGTTTAGAGAAGTTCAAAACTGGGTCCGAAAAGGCCAAATATTACTTCAAAAGGTTTAGAGGTTTGCAAGAATGGTTAGAAATGGCCAAAGATGCCATCAAAAGAGATAGAGATGTGCAAAAATGGGTTAGAAATGTCCAAAGATGGCTTAAGAATGGTAAGAGATATGCAAAAACTGCCTTTAAATGGCCAAAGATGGATTCAAAAGGGGTTTTTGTGCAAAAAAGGGTTAGAAATGTCCCAAGATGGCTTATAAAATGCTAGAGATGTGCAAAAAATGGGTTAGAAATGGCCAAAGATGACTTAAAACTTCCTAGAGTTGTGCAAAAATGGGTTAAGAAATGGCCAAAGACGGCTTAAAAGTGGTAAGAGATGTGCAGAAATGGGTTAGAAATGGCCAAAGATGGCTTCAAAAGGGTTAGAGTTTTGCAAAGATGGGTTAGAAATAAAGATGACCTAAAAAGGAGTACAGATGTGTAAAAAAACTGATTAGAAATGGCCAAAGATGGCTTCAAAAGGGTTGGAGATGCGTAAAAATGGGTTAGAAACAGACAAATATGACTTCAAATGGGTTAGATATGTAAAAATGGGTTACAAAAGGCCAAAGATGTGCAAAAAAAGTGTGAGAAATGGGCAAAACAGGGTTAGAGATGTGCAAAAAACGTTTAGAAAAGGCTAAAGACAGCATAAAAGGGGGACAGATGCGCAAAAATGGTTCAGAAGAGGACAAAAACTGATTTAAAAAGGATAGAGAGGTGCAAAAAATGGGTTAGAAATGGCCACAGTTGGCTTCAAAAGGGAAAGAGATGCGCAAAAATGGGTTAGAAATGGACACAGTTGGCTTCAAAAGGGTAAGAGATGTGCAAAAATGGGTTAGAAATCGCCATAGACGGATTAGAAACGTTTAGAGAACTTCAGACAACGGGTTACAAAAGTCCAAATATTGCTTCAAAAGGATTAGAGGTGTGCAAAAATGGGTAGAAATGGCCAAGGATGGCTTCAAAAGACATAGAGATGTGCAAAAGACGGTTAGAAAAGGCCAAAGATGGCATAAGAAGTGTAAGAGATGTGAAAAATGGGTTTGAAATGGCCAAAGACAGCTTCAGAAGGTTTAGAGTTGTGCAAAAATGGGTTAGAAAAGGCCAAAGATGGCTTCAAAAGAGATAGAGCTGTGCAAAAAACAGTTAGAAAAGGCCAAAGATGGCATAAGAAGTGTAAAAGATGTGCAAAAATGGGTTAGAAATTGCCGAAGATGGCTTCAAAAGGAATAGAGATGCAAAAAAAATGGGTTAGAAACGGCCAAAGAAGGATTAAAAAGTGTGAGAAATGGGCAAAACTGGGTTAGAGATGTGCAAAAATGGCTCAGAAATGGCTAAAGATAGCTTAAAAGGGGGTACTGATGTGCAAAAATAGTTTAGAAGAGGCAAAAAATGGCTTCAAAAAGAAAAGAGTGGCACAAAAAATGGGTTAGAAAAGGCCAAAAATGGCTTCAAAAGGGTTAGACATGTGCACAAATGAGTTAGAAATGGCCCAAGTTGGCTTCAAAAGGGTTAGAGTTGTGCAAAAATGGGTTAGAAATAACGATGACATAAAAAGGAGTAAAGATGTGTAAAAAACCTGGTTTGAAATGGACAAAGACTGCTTCAAAAGGTTTAGATATGTGCAAAAATGGTTTAGAAATGGCCAAATATTACTTCAAAAGGTTTAGAGGTGTTCAAAAATGGTGTAGAAATGGCCAAAGTTGGCTTCAAAAGGGTTAGAGGTGTGCAAAAATGGGTTAGAAATAAAGATGACCTAAAAAGGAGTACAGATGTGTAAAAAAACTGGTTTGAAATGGCTAAAGATGGCTTCAAAAGGGTTAGAGATTTGGAAAAATGGGTTTGAAATGGCCATAGATGGCTTAGGAACGTTTAGAGAAGTTCAAAACTGGGTCCGAAAAGGCCAAATATTACTTCAAAAGGTTTAGAGGTTTGCAAGAATGGTTAGAAATGGCCAAAGATGCCATCAAAAGAGATAGAGATGTGCAAAAATGGGTTAGAAATGTCCAAAGATGGCTTAAGAATGGTAAGAGATATGCAAAAACTGCCTTTAAATGGCCAAAGATGGATTCAAAAGGGGTTTTTGTGCAAAAAAGGGTTAGAAATGTCCCAAGATGGCTTATAAAATGCTAGAGATGTGCAAAAAATGGGTTAGAAATGGCCAAAGATGACTTAAAACTTCCTAGAGTTGTGCAAAAATGGGTTAAGAAATGGCCAAAGACGGCTTAAAAGTGGTAAGAGATGTGCAGAAATGGGTTAGAAATGGCCAAAGATGGCTTCAAAAGGGTTAGAGTTTTGCAAAGATGGGTTAGAAATAAAGATGACCTAAAAAGGAGTACAGATGTGTAAAAAAACTGATTAGAAATGGCCAAAGATGGCTTCAAAAGGGTTGGAGATGCGTAAAAATGGGTTAGAAACAGACAAATATGACTTCAAATGGGTTAGATATGTAAAAATGGGTTACAAAAGGCCAAAGATGTGCAAAAAAAGTGTGAGAAATGGGCAAAACAGGCTTAGAGATGTGCAAAAAACGTTTAGAAAAGGCTAAAGACAGCATAAAAGGGGGACAGATGCGCAAAAATGGTTCAGAAGAGGACAAAAACTGATTTAAAAAGGATAGAGAGGTGCAAAAAATGGGTTAGAAATGGCCACAGTTGGCTTCAAAAGGGAAAGAGATGCGCAAAAATGGGTTAGAAATGGACACAGTTGGCTTCAAAAGGGTAAGAGATGTGCAAAAATGGGTTAGAAATCGCCATAGACGGATTAGAAACGTTTAGAGAACTTCAAACAACGGGTTACAAAAGTCCAAATATTGCTTCAAAAGGATTAGAGGTGTGCAAAAATGGGTAGAAATGGCCAAGGATGGCTTCAAAAGACATAGAGATGTGCAAAAGACGGTTAGAAAAGGCCAAAGATGGCATAAGAAGTGTAAGAGATGTGAAAAATGGGTTTGAAATGTCCAAAGACAGCTTCAGAAGGTTTAGAGTTGTGCAAAAATGGGTTAGAAAAGGCCAAAGATGGCTTCAAAAGAGATAGAGCTGTGCAAAAAACAGTTAGAAAAGGCCAAAGATGGCATAAGAAGTGTAAAAGATGGGCAAAAATGGGTTAGAAATTGCCAAAGATGGCTTCAAAAGGAATAGAGATGCAAAAAAATGGGTTAGAAACGGCCAAAGAAGGATTAAAAAGTGTGAGAAATGGGCAAAACTGGGTTAGAGATGTGCAAAAATGGCTCAGAAATGGCTAAAGATAGCTTAAAAGGGGGTACTGATGTGCAAAAATAGTTTAGAAGAGGCAAAAAACGGCTTCAAAAAGAAAAGTGTTGCACAAAAAATGGGTTAGAAAAGGCCAAAAATGGCTTCAAAAGGGTTAGACATGTGCACAAATGAGTTAGAAATGGCCAAAGTTGGCTTCAAAAGGGTTAGAGTTGTGCAAAAATGGTTTAGAAATGACCAAATATTACTTCAAAAGGTTTAGAGGTGTTCAAAAATGATGTAGAAATGGCCAAAGTTGGCTTCAAAAGGGTTAGAGGTGTGCAAAAATGGGTTAGAAATAAAGATGACCTAAAAAGGAGTACAGATGTGTAAAAAAACTGGTTTGAAATGCCTAAAGATGGCTTCAAAAGGGTTAGAGATTTGGAAAAATGGGTTTGAAATGGCCATAGATGGCTTAGGAACGTTTAGAGAAGTTCAAAACTGGGTCCGAAAAGGCCAAATATTACTTCAAAAGGTTTAGAGGTTTGCAAGAATGGTTAGAAATGGCCAAAGATGCCATCAAAAGAGATAGAGATGTGCAAAAATGGGTTAGAAATGTCCAAAGATGGCTTAAGAATGGTAAGAGATATGCAAAAACTGCCTTTAAATGGCCAAAGATGGATTCAAAAGGGGTTTTTGTGCAAAAAAGGGTTAGAAATGTCCCAAGATGGCTTATAAAATGCTAGAGATGTGCAAAAAATGGGTTAGAAATGGCCAAAGATGACTTAAAACTTCCTAGAGTTGTGCAAAAATGGGTTAAGAAATGGCCAAAGACGGCTTAAAAGTGGTAAGAGATGTGCAGAAATGGGTTAGAAATGGCCAAAGATGGCTTCAAAAGGGTTGGAGATGCGTAAAAATGGGTTAGAAACAGACAAATATGACTTCAAATGGGTTAGATATGTAAAAATGGGTTACAAAAGGCCAAAGATGGTTTAAAAAGTGTGAGAAATGGGCAAAACAGGGTTAGAGATGTGCAAAAAACGTTTAGAAAAGGCTAAAGACAGCATAAAAGGGGGACAGATGCGCAAAAATGGTTCAGAAGAGGACAAAAACTGCTTTAAAAAGGATAGAGAGGTGCAAAAAATGGGTTAGAAATGGCCACAGTTGGCTTCAAAAGGGAAAGAGATGCGCAAAAATGGGTTAGAAATGGACACAGTTGGCTTCAAAAGGGTAAGAGATGTGCAAAAATGGGTTAGAAATCGCCATAGACGGATTAGAAACGTTTAGAGAACTTCAAAAAACGGGTTACAAAAGTCCAAATATTGCTTCAAAAGGATTAGAGGTGTGCAAAAATGGGTAGAAATGGCCAAGGATGGCTTCAAAAGACATAGAGATGTGCAAAAGACGGTTAGAAAAGGCCAAAGATGGCATAAGAAGTGTAAGAGATGTGAAAAATGGGTTTGAAATGGCCAAAGACAGCTTCAGAAGGTTTAGAGTTGTGCAAAAATGGGTTAGAAAAGGCCAAAGATGGCTTCAAAAGAGATAGAGCTGTGCAAAAATCAGTTAGAAAAGGCCAAAGATGGCATAAGAAGTGTAAAAGATGGGCAAAAATGGGTTAGAAATTGCCAAAGATGGCTTCAAAAGGAATAGAGATGCAAAAAAAATGGGTTAGAAACGGCCAAAGAAGGATTAAAAAGTGTGAGAAATGGGCAAAACTGGGTTAGAGATGTGCAAAAATGGCTCAGAAATGGCTAAAGATAGCTTAAAAGGGGGTACTGATGTGCAAAAATAGTTTAGAAGAGGCAAAAAATGGCTTCAAAAAGAAAAGAGTTGCACAAAAAATGGGTTAGAAAAGGCCAAAAATGGCTTCAAA
This sequence comes from Lathamus discolor, assembly GCF_037157495.1. NCBI lineage: Eukaryota > Metazoa > Chordata > Aves > Psittaciformes > Psittacidae > Lathamus > Lathamus discolor. The sequence goes on along the minus strand of NC_088908.1, from coordinate 40,918,706 downwards.
AGGGTTAGACATGTGCACAAATGAGTTAGAAATGGCCAAAGTTGGCTTCAAAAGGGTTAGAGTTGTGCAAAAATGGGTTAGAAATAACGATGACATAAAAAGGAGTAAAGATGTGTAAAAAACCTGGTTTGAAATGGACAAAGACTGCTTCAAAAGGTTTAGATATGTGCAAAAATGGTTTAGAAATGACCAAATATTACTTCAAAAGGTTTAGAGGTGTTCAAAAATGGTGTAGAAATGGCCAAAGTTGGCTTCAAAAGGGTTAGAGGTGTGCAAAAATGGGTTAGAAATAAAGATGACCTAAAAAGGAGTACAGATGTGTAAAAAAACTGGTTTGAAATGGCTAAAGATGGCTTCAAAAGGGTTAGAGATTTGGAAAATGGGTTTGAAATGGCCATAGATGGCTTAGGAACGTTTAGAGAAGTTCAAAACTGGGTCCGAAAAGGCCAAATATTACTTCAAAAGGTTTAGAGGTTTGCAAGAATGGTTAGAAATGGCCAAAGATGCCATCAAAAGAGATAGAGATGTGCAAAAATGGGTTAGAAATGTCCAAAGATGGCTTAAGAATGGTAAGAGATATGCAAAAACTGCCTTTAAATGGCCAAAGATGGATTCAAAAGGGGTTTTTGTGCAAAAAAGGGTTAGAAATGTCCCAAGATGGCTTATAAAATGCTAGAGATGTGCAAAAAAATGGGTTAGAAATGGCCAAAGATGACTTAAAACTTCCTAGAGTTGTGCAAAAATGGGTTAAGAAATGGCCAAAGACGGCTTAAAAGTGGTAAGAGATGTGCAGAAATGGGTTAGAAATGGCCAAAGATGGCTTCAAAAGGGTTAGAGTTTTGCAAAGATGGGTTAGAAATAAAGATGACCTAAAAAGGAGTACAGATGTGTAAAAAAACTGATTAGAAATGGCCAAAGATGGCTTCAAAAGGGTTGGAGATGCGTAAAAATGGGTTAGAAACAGACAAATATGACTTCAAATGGGTTAGATATGTAAAAATGGGTTACAAAAGGCCAAAGATGGTTTAAAAAGTGTGAGAAATGGGCAAAACAGGGTTAGAGATGTGCAAAAAACGTTCAGAAAAGGCTAAAGACAGCATAAAAGGGGGACAGATGCGCAAAAATGGTTCAGAAGAGGACAAAAACTGATTTAAAAAGGATAGAGAGGTGCAAAAAATGGGTTAGAAATGGCCACAGTTGGCTTCAAAAGGGAAAGAGATGCGCAAAAATGGGTTAGAAATGGACACAGTTGGCTTCAAAAGGGTAAGAGATGTGCAAAAATGGGTTAGAAATCGCCATAGACGGATTAGAAACGTTTAGAGAACTTCAGACAACGGGTTACAAAAGTCCAAATATTGCTTCAAAAGGATTAGAGGTGTGCAAAAATGGGTAGAAATGGCCAAGGATGGCTTCAAAAGACATAGAGATGTGCAAAAGACGGTTAGAAAAGGCCAAAGATGGCATAAGAAGTGTAAGAGATGTGAAAAATGGGTTTGAAATGGCCAAAGACAGCTTCAGAAGGTTTAGAGTTGTGCAAAAATGGGTTAGAAAAGGCCAAAGATGGCTTCAAAAGAGATAGAGCTGTGCAAAAAACAGTTAGAAAAGGCCAAAGATGGCATAAGAAGTGTAAAAGATGTGCAAAAATGGGTTAGAAATTGCCGAAGATGGCTTCAAAAGGAATAGAGATGCAAAAAAAATGGGTTAGAAACGGCCAAAGAAGGATTAAAAAGTGTGAGAAATGGGCAAAACTGGGTTAGAGATGTGCAAAAATGGCTCAGAAATGGCTAAAGATAGCTTAAAAGGGGGTACTGATGTGCAAAAATAGTTTAGAAGAGGCAAAAAATGGCTTCAAAAAGAAAAGAGTGGCACAAAAAATGGGTTAGAAAAGGCCAAAAATGGCTTCAAAAGGGTTAGACATGTGCACAAATGAGTTAGAAATGGCCCAAGTTGGCTTCAAAAGGGTTAGAGTTGTGCAAAAATGGGTTAGAAATAACGATGACATAAAAAGGAGTAAAGATGTGTAAAAAACCTGGTTTGAAATGGACAAAGACTGCTTCAAAAGGTTTAGATATGTGCAAAAATGGTTTAGAAATGGCCAAATATTACTTCAAAAGGTTTAGAGGTGTTCAAAAATGGTGTAGAAATGGCCAAAGTTGGCTTCAAAAGGGTTAGAGGTGTGCAAAAATGGGTTAGAAATAAAGATGACCTAAAAAGGAGTACAGATGTGTAAAAAAACTGGTTTGAAATGGCTAAAGATGGCTTCAAAAGGGTTAGAGATTTGGAAAAATGGGTTTGAAATGGCCATAGATGGCTTAGGAACGTTTAGAGAAGTTCAAAACTGGGTCCGAAAAGGCCAAATATTACTTCAAAAGGTTTAGAGGTTTGCAAGAATGGTTAGAAATGGCCAAAGATGCCATCAAAAGAGATAGAGATGTGCAAAAATGGGTTAGAAATGTCCAAAGATGGCTTAAGAATGGTAAGAGATATGCAAAAACTGCCTTTAAATGGCCAAAGATGGATTCAAAAGGGGTTTTTGTGCAAAAAAGGGTTAGAAATGTCCCAAGATGGCTTATAAAATGCTAGAGATGTGCAAAAAATGGGTTAGAAATGGCCAAAGATGACTTAAAACTTCCTAGAGTTGTGCAAAAATGGGTTAAGAAATGGCCAAAGACGGCTTAAAAGTGGTAAGAGATGTGCAGAAATGGGTTAGAAATGGCCAAAGATGGCTTCAAAAGGGTTAGAGTTTTGCAAAGATGGGTTAGAAATAAAGATGACCTAAAAAGGAGTACAGATGTGTAAAAAAACTGATTAGAAATGGCCAAAGATGGCTTCAAAAGGGTTGGAGATGCGTAAAAATGGGTTAGAAACAGACAAATATGACTTCAAATGGGTTAGATATGTAAAAATGGGTTACAAAAGGCCAAAGATGTGCAAAAAAAGTGTGAGAAATGGGCAAAACAGGGTTAGAGATGTGCAAAAAACGTTTAGAAAAGGCTAAAGACAGCATAAAAGGGGGACAGATGCGCAAAAATGGTTCAGAAGAGGACAAAAACTGATTTAAAAAGGATAGAGAGGTGCAAAAAATGGGTTAGAAATGGCCACAGTTGGCTTCAAAAGGGAAAGAGATGCGCAAAAATGGGTTAGAAATGGACACAGTTGGCTTCAAAAGGGTAAGAGATGTGCAAAAATGGGTTAGAAATCGCCATAGACGGATTAGAAACGTTTAGAGAACTTCAAACAACGGGTTACAAAAGTCCAAATATTGCTTCAAAACGATTAGAGGTGTGCAAAAATGGGTAGAAATGGCCAAGGATGGCTTCAAAAGACATAGAGATGTGCAAAAGACGGTTAGAAAAGGCCAAAGATGGCATAAGAAGTGTAAGAGATGTGAAAAATGGGTTTGAAATGTCCAAAGACAGCTTCAGAAGGTTTAGAGTTGTGCAAAAATGGGTTAGAAAAGGCCAAAGATGGCTTCAAAAGAGATAGAGCTGTGCAAAAAACAGTTAGAAAAGGCCAAAGATGGCATAAGAAGTGTAAAAGATGTGCAAAAATGGGTTAGAAATTGCCAAAGATGGCTTCAAAAGGAATAGAGATGCAAAAAAATGGGTTAGAAACGGCCAAAGAAGGATTAAAAAGTGTGAGAAATGGGCAAAACTGGGTTAGAGATGTGCAAAAATGGCTCAGAAATGGCTAAAGATAGCTTAAAAGGGGGTACTGATGTGCAAAAATAGTTTAGAAGAGGCAAAAAATGGCTTCAAAAAGAAAAGAGTTGCACAAAAAATGGGTTAGAAAAGGCCAAAAATGGCTTCAAAAGGGTTAGACATGTGCACAAATGAGTTAGAAATGGCCAAAGTTGGCTTCAAAAGGGTTAGAGTTGTGCAAAAATGGGTTAGAAATAACGATGACATAAAAAGGAGTAAAGATGTGTAAAAAACCTGGTTTGAAATGGACAAAGACTGCTTCAAAAGGTTTAGATATGTGCAAAAATGGTTTAGAAATGGCCAAATATTACTTCAAAAGGTTTAGAGGTGTTCAAAAATGGTGTAGAAATGGCCAAAGTTGGCTTCAAAAGGGTTAGAGGTGTGCAAAAATGGGTTAGAAATAAAGATGACCTAAAAAGGAGTACAGATGTGTAAAAAAACTGGTTTGAAATGGCTAAAGATGGCTTCAAAAGGGTTAGAGATTTGGAAAAATGGGTTTGAAATGGCCATAGATGGCTTAGGAACGTTTAGAGAAGTTCAAAACTGGGTCCGAAAAGGCCAAATATTACTTCAAAAGGTTTAGAGGTTTGCAAGAATGGTTAGAAATGGCCAAAGATGCCATCAAAAGAGATAGAGATGTGCAAAAATGGGTTAGAAATGTCCAAAGATGGCTTAAGAATGGTAAGAGATATGCAAAAACTGCCTTTAAATGGCCAAAGATGGATTCAAAAGGGGTTTTTGTGCAAAAAAGGGTTAGAAATGTCCCAAGATGGCTTATAAAATGCTAGAGATGTGCAAAAAATGGGTTAGAAATGGCCAAAGATGACTTAAAACTTCCTAGAGTTGTGCAAAAATGGGTTAAGAAATGGCCAAAGACGGCTTAAAAGTGGTAAGAGATGTGCAGAAATGGGTTAGAAATGGCCAAAGATGGCTTCAAAAGGGTTAGAGTTTTGCAAAGATGGGTTAGAAATAAAGATGACCTAAAAAGGAGTACAGATGTGTAAAAAAACTGATTAGAAATGGCCAAAGATGGCTTCAAAAGGGTTGGAGATGCGTAAAAATGGGTTAGAAACAGACAAATATGACTTCAAATGGGTTAGATATGTAAAAATGGGTTACAAAAGGCCAAAGATGTGCAAAAAAAGTGTGAGAAATGGGCAAAACAGGGTTAGAGATGTGCAAAAAACGTTTAGAAAAGGCTAAAGACAGCATAAAAGGGGGACAGATGCGCAAAAATGGTTCAGAAGAGGACAAAAACTGCTTTAAAAAGGATAGAGAGGTGCAAAAAATGGGTTAGAAATGGCCACAGTTGGCTTCAAAAGGGAAAGAGATGCGCAAAAATGGGTTAGAAATGGACACAGTTGGCTTCAAAAGGGTAAGAGATGTGCAAAAATGGGTTAGAAATCGCCATAGACGGATTAGAAACGTTTAGAGAACTTCAAAAAACGGGTTACAAAAGTCCAAATATTGCTTCAAAAGGATTAGAGGTGTGCAAAAATGGGTAGAAATGGCCAAGGATGGCTTCAAAAGACATAGAGATGTGCAAAAGACGGTTAGAAAAGGCCAAAGATGGCATAAGAAGTGTAAGAGATGTGAAAAATGGGTTTGAAATGGCCAAAGACAGCTTCAGAAGGTTTAGAGTTGTGCAAAAATGGGTTAGAAAAGGCCAAAGATGGCTTCAAAAGAGATAGAGCTGTGCAAAAATCAGTTAGAAAAGGCCAAAGATGGCATAAGAAGTGTAAAAGATGGGCAAAAATGGGTTAGAAATTGCCAAAGATGGCTTCAAAAGGAATAGAGATGCAAAAAAAATGGGTTAGAAACGGCCAAAGAAGGATTAAAAAGTGTGAGAAATGGGCAAAACTGGGTTAGAGATGTGCAAAAATGGCTCAGAAATGGCTAAAGATAGCTTAAAAGGGGGTACTGATGTGCAAAAATAGTTTAGAAGAGGCAAAAAATGGCTTCAAAAAGAAAAGAGTGGCACAAAAAATGGGTTAGAAAAGGCCAAAAATGGCTTCAAAAGGGTTAGACATGTGCACAAAGGAGTTAGAAATGGCCAAAGTTGGCTTCAAAAGGGTTAGAGTTGTGCAAAAATGGGTTAGAAATAGCGATGACATAAAAAGGAGTAAAGATGTGTAAAAAACCTGGTTTGAAATGGACAAAGACTGCTTCAAAAGGTTTAGATATGTGCAAAAATGGTTTAGAAATGACCAAATATTACTTCAAAAGGTTTAGAGGTGTTCAAAAATGGTGTAGAAATGGCCAAAGTTGGCTTCAAAAGGGTTAGAGGTGTGCAAAAATGGGTTAGAAATAAAGATGACCTAAAAAGGAGTACAGATGTGTAAAAAAACTGGTTTGAAATGGCTAAAGATGGCTTCAAAAGGGTTAGAGATTTGGAAAAATGGGTTTGAAATGGCCATAGATGGCTTAGGAACGTTTAGAGAAGTTCAAAACTGGGTCCGAAAAGGCCAAATATTACTTCAAAAGGTTTAGAGGTTTGCAAGAATGGTTAGAAATGGCCAAAGATGCCATCAAAAGAGATAGAGATGTGCAAAAATGGGTTAGAAATGTCCAAAGATGGCTTAAGAATGGTAAGAGATATGCAAAAACTGCCTTTAAATGGCCAAAGATGGATTCAAAAGGGGTTTTTGTGCAAAAAAGGGTTAGAAATGTCCCAAGATGGCTTATAAAATGCTAGAGATGTGCAAAAAATGGGTTAGAAATGGCCAAAGATGACTTAAAACTTCCTAGAGTTGTGCAAAAATGGGTTAAGAAATGGCCAAAGACGGCTTAAAAGTGGTAAGAGATGTGCAGAAATGGGTTAGAAATGGCCAAAGATGGCTTCAAAAGGGTTAGAGTTTTGCAAAGATGGGTTAGAAATAAAGATGACCTAAAAAGGAGTACAGATGTGTAAAAAAACTGATTAGAAATGGCCAAAGATGGCTTCAAAAGGGTTGGAGATGCGTAAAAATGGGTTAGAAACAGACAAATATGACTTCAAATGGGTTAGATATGTAAAAATGGGTTACAAAAGGCCAAAGATGTGCAAAAAAAGTGTGAGAAATGGGCAAAACAGGGTTAGAGATGTGCAAAAAACGTTTAGAAAAGGCTAAAGACAGCATAAAAGGGGGACAGATGCGCAAAAATGGTTCAGAAGAGGACAAAAACTGATTTAAAAAGGATAGAGAGGTGCAAAAAATGGGTTAGAAATGGCCACAGTTGGCTTCAAAAGGGAAAGAGATGCGCAAAAATGGGTTAGAAATGGACACAGTTGGCTTCAAAAGGGTAAGAGATGTGCAAAAATGGGTTAGAAATCGCCATAGACGGATTAGAAACGTTTAGAGAACTTCAAACAACGGGTTACAAAAGTCCAAATATTGCTTCAAAAGGATTAGAGGTGTGCAAAAATGGGTAGAAATGGCCAAGGATGGCTTCAAAAGACATAGAGATGTGCAAAAGACGGTTAGAAAAGGCCAAAGATGGCATAAGAAGTGTAAGAGATGTGAAAAATGGGTTTGAAATGTCCAAAGACAGCTTCAGAAGGTTTAGAGTTGTGCAAAAATGGGTTAGAAAAGGCCAAAGATGGCTTCAAAAGAGATAGAGCTGTGCAAAAAACAGTTAGAAAAGGCCAAAGATGGCATAAGAAGTGTAAAAGATGGGCAAAAATGGGTTAGAAATTGCCAAAGATGGCTTCAAAAGGAATAGAGATGCAAAAAAATGGGTTAGAAACGGCCAAAGAAGGATTAAAAAGTGTGAGAAATGGGCAAAACTGGGTTAGAGATGTGCAAAAATGGCTCAGAAATGGCTAAAGATAGCTTAAAAGGGGGTACTGATGTGCAAAAATAGTTTAGAAGAGGCAAAAAACGGCTTCAAAAAGAAAAGAGTTGCACAAAAAATGGGTTAGAAAAGGCCAAAAATGGCTTCAAAAGGGTTAGACATGTGCACAAATGAGTTAGAAATGGCCAAAGTTGGCTTCAAAAGGGTTAGAGTTGTGCAAAAATGGTTTAGAAATGACCAAATATTACTTCAAAAGGTTTAGAGGTGTTCAAAAATGATGTAGAAATGGCCAAAGTTGGCTTCAAAAGGGTTAGAGGTGTGCAAAAATGGGTTAGAAATAAAGATGACCTAAAAAGGAGTACAGATGTGTAAAAAAACTGGTTTGAAATGGCTAAAGATGGCTTCAAAAGGGTTAGAGATTTGGAAAAATGGGTTTGAAATGGCCATAGATGGCTTAGGAACGTTTAGAGAAGTTCAAAACTGGGTCTGAAAAGGCCAAATATTACTTCAAAAGGTTTAGAGGTTTGCAAGAATGGTTAGAAATGGCCAAAGATGCCATCAAAAGAGATAGAGATGTGCAAAAATGGGTTAGAAATGTCCAAAGATGGCTTAAGAATGGTAAGAGATATGCAAAAACTGCCTTTAAATGGCCAAAGATGGATTCAAAAGGGGTTTTTGTGCAAAAAAGGGTTAGAAATGTCCCAAGATGGCTTATAAAATGCTAGAGATGTGCAAAAAATGGGTTAGAAATGGCCAAAGATGACTTAAAACTTCCTAGAGTTGTGCAAAAATGGGTTAAGAAATGGCCAAAGACGGCTTAAAAGTGGTAAGAGATGTGCAGAAATGGGTTAGAAATGGCCAAAGATGGCTTCAAAAGGGTTGGAGATGCGTAAAAATGGGTTAGAAACAGACAAATATGACTTCAAATGGGTTAGATATGTAAAAATGGGTTACAAAAGGCCAAAGATGGTTTAAAAAGTGTGAGAAATGGGCAAAACAGGGTTAGAGATGTGCAAAAAACGTTTAGAAAAGGCTAAAGACAGCATAAAAGGGGGACAGATGCGCAAAAATGGTTCAGAAGAGGACAAAAACTGCTTTAAAAAGGATAGAGAGGTGCAAAAAATGGGTTAGAAATGGCCACAGTTGGCTTCAAAAGGGAAAGAGATGCGCAAAAATGGGTTAGAAATGGACACAGTTGGCTTCAAAAGGGTAAGAGATGTGCAAAAATGGGTTAGAAATCGCCATAGACGGATTAGAAACGTTTAGAGAACTTCAAAAAACGGGTTACAAAAGTCCAAATATTGCTTCAAAAGGATTAGAGGTGTGCAAAAATGGGTAGAAATGGCCAAGGATGGCTTCAAAAGACATAGAGATGTGCAAAAGACGGTTAGAAAAGGCCAAAGATGGCATAAGAAGGGTAAGAGATGTGAAAAATGGGTTTGAAATGGCCAAAGACAGCTTCAGAAGGTTTAGAGTTGTGCAAAAATGGGTTAGAAAAGGCCAAAGATGGCTTCAAAAGAGATAGAGCTGTGCAAAAATCAGTTAGAAAAGGCCAAAGATGGCATAAGAAGTGTAAAAGATGGGCAAAAATGGGTTAGAAATTGCCAAAGATGGCTTCAAAAGGAATAGAGATGCAAAAAAAATGGGTTAGAAACGGCCAAAGAAGGATTAAAAAGTGTGAGAAATGGGCAAAACTGGGTTAGAGATGTGCAAAAATGGCTCAGAAATGGCTAAAGATAGCTTAAAAGGGGGTACTGATGTGCAAAAATAGTTTAGAAGAGGCAAAAAATGGCTTCAAAAAGAAAAGAGTTGCACAAAAAATGGGTTAGAAAAGGCCAAAAATGGCTTCAAAAGGGTTAGACATGTGCACAAATGAGTTAGAAATGGCCAAAGTTGGCTTCAAAAGGGTTAGAGTTGTGCAAAAATGGGTTAGAAATGACCAAATATTACTTCAAAAGGTTTAGAGGTGTTCAAAAATGGTGTAGAAATGGCCAAAGTTGGCTTCAAAAGGGTTAGAGGTGTGCAAAAATGGGTTAGAAATAAAGATGACCTAAAAAGGAGTACAGATGTGTAAAAAAGCTGGTTTGAAATGGCTAAAGATGGCTTCAAAAGGGTTAGAGATTTGGAAAAATGGGTTTGAAATGGCCATAGATGGCTTAGGAACGTTTAGAGAAGTTCAAAACTGGGTCCGAAAAGGCCAAATATTACTTCAAAAGGTTTAGAGGTTTGCAAGAATGGTTAGAAATGGCCAAAGATGCCATCAAAAGAGATAGAGATGTGCAAAAATGGGTTAGAAATGTCCAAAGATGGCTTAAGAATGGTAAGAGATATGCAAAAACTGCCTTTAAATGGCCAAAGATGGGTTCAAAAGGGGTTTTTGTGCAAAACAGGGTTAGAAATGTCCCAAGGTGGCTTATAAAATGCTAGAGATGTGCAAAAAATGGGTTAGAAATGGCCAAAGATGACTTAAAACTTCCTAGAGTTGTGCAAAAATGGGTTAAGAAATGGCCAAAGACGGCTTAAAAGTGGTAAGAGATGTGCAGAAATGGGTTAGAAATGGCCAAAGATGGCTTCAAAAGGGTTAGAGTTTTGCAAAGATGGGTTAGAAATAAAGATGACCTAAAAAGGAGTACAGATGTGTAAAAAAACTGATTAGAAATGGCCAAAGATGGCTTCAAAAGGGTTGGAGATGCGTAAAAATGGGTTAGAAACAGACAAATATGACTTCAAATGGGTTAGATATGTAAAAATGGGTTACAAAAGGCCAAAGATGGTTTAAAAAGTGTGAGAAATGGGCAAAACAGGGTTAGAGATGTGCAAAAAACGTTCAGAAAAGGCTAAAGACAGCATAAAAGGGGGACAGATGCGCAAAAATGGTTCAGAAGAGGACAAAAACTGCTTTAAAAAGGATAGAGAGGTGCAAAAAATGGGTTAGGAATGGCCACAGTTGGCTTCAAAAGGGAAAGAGATGCGCAAAAATGGGTTAGAAATGGACACAGTTGGCTTCAAAAGGGTAAGAGATGTGCAAAAATGGGTTAGAAATCGCCATAGACGGATTAGAAACGTTTAGAGAACTTCAAACAACGGGTTACAAAAGTCCAAATATTGCTTCAAAAGGATTAGAGGTGTGCAAAAATGGGTAGAAATGGCCAAGGATGGCTTCAAAAGACATAGAGATGTGCAAAAGACGGTTAGAAAAGGCCAAAGATGGCATAAGAAGTGTAAGAGATGTGAAAAATGGGTTTGAAATGGCCAAAGACAGCTTCAGAAGGTTTAGAGTTGTGCAAAAATGGGTTAGAAAAGGCCAAAGATGGCTTCAAAAGAGATAGAGCTGTGCAAAAAACAGTTAGAAAAGGCCAAGGATGGCATAAGAAGTGTAAAAGATGTGCAAAAATGGGTTAGAAATTGCCAAAGATGGCTTCAAAAGGAATAGAGATGCAAAAAAATGGGTTAGAAACGGCCAAAGAAGGATTAAAAAGTGTGAGAAATGGGCAAAACTGGGTTAGAGATGTGCAAAAATGGCTCAGAAATGGCTAAAGATAGCTTAAAAGGGGGTACTGATGTGCAAAAATAGTTTAGAAGAGGCAAAAAATGGCTTCAAAAAGAAAAGAGTTGCACAAAAAATGGGTTAGAAAAGGCCAAAAATGGCTTCAAAAGGGTTAGACATGTGCACAAATGAGTTAGAAATGGCCAAAGTTGGCTTCAAAAGGGTTAGAGTTGTGCAAAAATGGGTTAGAAATAGCGATGACATAAAAAGGAGTAAAGATGTGTAAAAAACCTGGTTTGAAATGGACAAAGACTGCTTCAAAAGGTTTAGATATGTGCAAAAATGGTTTAGAAATGACCAAATATTACTTCAAAAGGTTTAGAGGTGTTCAAAAATGGTGTAGAAATGGCCAAAGTTGGCTTCAAAAGGGTTAGAGGTGTGCAAAAATGGGTTAGAAATAAAGATGACCTAAAAAGGAGTACAGATGTGTAAAAAAACTGGTTTGAAATGGCTAAAGATGGCTTCAAAAGGGTTAGAGATTTGGAAAAATGGGTTTGAAATGGCCATAGATGGCTTAGGAACGTTTAGAGAAGTTCAAAACTGGGTCCGAAAAGGCCAAATATTACTTCAAAAGGTTTAGAGGTTTGCAAGAATGGTTAGAAATGGCCAAAGATGCCATCAAAAGAGATAGAGATGTGCAAAAATGGGTTAGAAATGTCCAAAGATGGCTTAAGAATGGTAAGAGATATGCAAAAACTGCCTTTAAATGGCCAAAGATGGATTCAAAAGGGGTTTTTGTGCAAAAAAGGGTTAGAAATGTCCCAAGGTGGCTTATAAAATGCTAGAGATGTGCAAAAAATGGGTTAGAAATGGCCAAAGATGACTTAAAACTTCCTAGAGTTGTGCAAAAATGGGTTAAGAAATGGCCAAAGACGGCTTAAAAGTGGTAAGAGATGTGCAGAAATGGGTTAGAAATGGCCAAAGATGGCTTCAAAAGGGTTAGAGTTTTGCAAAGATGGGTTAGAAATAAAGATGACCTAAAAAGGAGTACAGATGTGTAAAAAAACTGATTAGAAATGGCCAAAGATGGCTTCAAAAGGGTTGGAGATGCGTAAAAATGGGTTAGAAATAAAGATGACCTAAAAAGGAGTACAGATGTGTAAAAAAACTGGTTTGAAATGGCTAAAGATGGCTTCAAAAGGGTTAGAGATTTGGAAAAATAGGTTTGAAATGGCCATAGATGGCTTAGGAACGTTTAGAGAAGTTCAAAACTGGGTCCGAAAAGGCCAAATATTACTTCAAAAGGTTTAGAGGTTTGCAAGAATGGTTAGAAATGGCCAAAGATGCCATCAAAAGAGATAGAGATGTGCAAAAATGGGTTAGAAATGTCCAAAGATGGCTTAAGAATGGTAAGAGATATGCAAAAACTGCCTTTAAATGGCCAAAGATGGATTCAAAAGGGGTTTTTGTGCAAAACAGGGTTAGAAATGTCCCAAGGTGGCTTATAAAATGCTAGAGATGTGCAAAAAATGGGTTAGAAATGGCCAAAGATGACTTAAAACTTCCTAGAGTTGTGCAAAAATGGGTTAAGAAATGGCCAAAGACGGCTAAAAAGTGGTAAGAGATGTGCAGAAATGGGTTAGAAATGGCCAAAGATGGCTTCAAAAGGGTTAGAGTTTTGCAAAGATGGGTTAGAAATAAAGATGACCTAAAAAGGAGTACAGATGTGTAAAAAAACTGATTAGAAATGGCCAAAGATGGCTTCAAAAGGGTTGGAGATGCGTAAAAATGGGTTAGAAACAGACAAATATGACTTCAAATGGGTTAGATATGTAAAAATGGGTTACAAAAGGCCAAAGATGTGCAAAAAAAGTGTGAGAAATGGGCAAAACAGGGTTAGAGATGTGCAAAAAACGTTTAGAAAAGGCTAAAGACAGCATAAAAGGGGGACAGATGCGCAAAAATGGTTCAGAAGAGGACAAAAACTGATTTAAAAAGGATAGAGAGGTGCAAAAAATGGGTTAGAAATGGCCACAGTTGGCTTCAAAAGGGAAAGAGATGCGCAAAAATGGGTTAGAAATGGACACAGTTGGCTTCAAAAGGGTAAGAGATGTGCAAAAATGGGTTAGAAATCGCCATAGACGGATTAGAAACGTTTAGAGAACTTCAAAAAACGGGTTACAAAAGTCCAAATATTGCTTCAAAAGGATTAGAGGTGTGCAAAAATGGGTAGAAATGGCCAAGGATGGCTTCAAAAGACATAGAGATGTGCAAAAGACGGTTAGAAAAGGCCAAAGATGGCATAAGAAGTGTAAGAGATGTGAAAAATGGGTTTGAAATGGCCAAAGACAGCTTCAGAAGGTTTAGAGTTGTGCAAAAATGGGTTAGAAAAGGCCAAAGATGGCTTCAAAAGAGATAGAGCTGTGCAAAAATCAGTTAGAAAAGGCCAAAGATGGCATAAGAAGTGTAAAAGATGGGCAAAAATGGGTTAGAAATTGCCAAAGATGGCTTCAAAAGGAATAGAGATGCAAAAAAAATGGGTTAGAAACGGCCAAAGAAGGATTAAAAAGTGTGAGAAATGGGCAAAACTGGGTTAGAGATGTGCAAAAATGGCTCAGAAATGGCTAAAGATAGCTTAAAAGGGGGTACTGATGTGCAAAAATAGTTTAGAAGAGGCAAAAAATGGCTTCAAAAAGAAAAGAGTGGCACAAAAAATGGGTTAGAAAAGGCCAAAAATGGCTTCAAAAGGGTTAGACATGTGCACAAAGGAGTTAGAAATGGCCAAAGTTGGCTTCAAAAGGGTTAGAGTTGTGCAAAAATGGGTTAGAAATAGCGATGACATAAAAAGGAGTAAAGATGTGTAAAAAACCTGGTTTGAAATGGACAAAGACTGCTTCAAAAGGTTTAGATATGTGCAAAAATGGTTTAGAAATGACCAAATATTACTTCAAAAGGTTTAGAGGTGTTCAAAAATGGTGTAGAAATGGCCAAAGTTGGCTTCAAAAGGGTTAGAGGTGTGCAAAAATGGGTTAGAAATAAAGATGACCTAAAAAGGAGTACAGATGTGTAAAAAAACTGGTTTGAAATGGCTAAAGATGGCTTCAAAAGGGTTAGAGATTTGGAAAAATGGGTTTGAAATGGCCATAGATGGCTTAGGAACGTTTAGAGAAGTTCAAAACTGGGTCCGAAAAGGCCAAATATTACTTCAAAAGGTTTAGAGGTTTGCAAGAATGGTTAGAAATGGCCAAAGATGCCATCAAAAGAGATAGAGATGTGCAAAAATGGGTTAGAAATGTCCAAAGATGGCTTAAGAATGGTAAGAGATATGCAAAAACTGCCTTTAAATGGCCAAAGATGGATTCAAAAGGGGTTTTTGTGCAAAACAGGGTTAGAAATGTCCCAAGGTGGCTTATAAAATGCTAGAGATGTGCAAAAAATGGGTTAGAAATGGCCAAAGATGACTTAAAACTTCCTAGAGTTGTGCAAAAATGGGTTAAGAAATGGCCAAAGACGGCTTAAAAGTGGTAAGAGATGTGCAGAAATGGGTTAGAAATGGCCAAAGATGGCTTCAAAAGGGTTAGAGTTTTGCAAAGATGGGTTAGAAATAAAGATGACCTAAAAAGGAGTACAGATGTGTAAAAAAACTGATTAGAAATGGCCAAAGATGGCTTCAAAAGGGTTGGAGATGCGTAAAAATGGGTTAGAAACAGACAAATATGACTTCAAATGGGTTAGATATGTAAAAATGGGTTACAAAAGGCCAAAGATGTGCAAAAAAAGTGTGAGAAATGGGCAAAACAGGGTTAGAGATGTGCAAAAAACGTTTAGAAAAGGCTAAAGACAGCATAAAAGGGGGACAGATGCGCAAAAATGGTTCAGAAGAGGACAAAAACTGATTTAAAAAGGATAGAGAGGTGCAAAAAATGGGTTAGAAATGGCCACAGTTGGCTTCAAAAGGGAAAGAGATGCGCAAAAATGGGTTAGAAATGGACACAGTTGGCTTCAAAAGGGTAAGAGATGTGCAAAAATGGGTTAGAAATCGCCATAGACGGATTAGAAACGTTTAGAGAACTTCAAACAACGGGTTACAAAAGTCCAAATATTGCTTCAAAAGGATTAGAGGTGTGCAAAAATGGGTAGAAATGGCCAAGGATGGCTTCAAAAGACATAGAGATGTGCAAAAGACGGTTAGAAAAGGCCAAAGATGGCATAAGAAGTGTAAGAGATGTGAAAAATGGGTTTGAAATGTCCAAAGACAGCTTCAGAAGGTTTAGAGTTGTGCAAAAATGGGTTAGAAAAGGCCAAAGATGGCTTCAAAAGAGATAGAGCTGTGCAAAAAACAGTTAGAAAAGGCCAAAGATGGCATAAGAAGTGTAAAAGATGGGCAAAAATGGGTTAGAAATTGCCAAAGATGGCTTCAAAAGGAATAGAGATGCAAAAAAATGGGTTAGAAACGGCCAAAGAAGGATTAAAAAGTGTGAGAAATGGGCAAAACTGGGTTAGAGATGTGCAAAAATGGCTCAGAAATGGCTAAAGATAGCTTAAAAGGGGGTACTGATGTGCAAAAATAGTTTAGAAGAGGCAAAAAACGGCTTCAAAAAGAAAAGAGTTGCACAAAAAATGGGTTAGAAAAGGCCAAAAATGGCTTCAAAAGGGTTAGACATGTGCACAAATGAGTTAGAAATGGCCAAAGTTGGCTTCAAAAGGGTTAGAGTTGTGCAAAAATGGTTTAGAAATGACCAAATATTACTTCAAAAGGTTTAGAGGTGTTCAAAAATGATGTAGAAATGGCCAAAGTTGGCTTCAAAAGGGTTAGAGGTGTGCAAAAATGGGTTAGAAATAAAGATGACCTAAAAAGGAGTACAGATGTGTAAAAAACTGGTTTGAAATGGCTAAAGATGGCTTCAAAAGGGTTAGAGATTTGGAAAAATGGGTTTGAAATGGCCATAGATGGCTTAGGAACGTTTAGAGAAGTTCAAAACTGGGTCTGAAAAGGCCAAATATTACTTCAAAAGGTTTAGAGGTTTGCAAGAATGGTTAGAAATGGCCAAAGATGCCATCAAAAGAGATAGAGATGTGCAAAAATGGGTTAGAAATGTCCAAAGATGGCTTAAGAATGGTAAGAGATATGCAAAAACTGCCTTTAAATGGCCAAAGATGGATTCAAAAGGGGTTTTTGTGCAAAAAAGGGTTAGAAATGTCCCAAGATGGCTTATAAAATGCTAGAGATGTGCAAAAAATGGGTTAGAAATGGCCAAAGATGACTTAAAACTTCCTAGAGTTGTGCAAAAATGGGTTAAGAAATGGCCAAAGACGGCTTAAAAGTGGTAAGAGATGTGCAGAAATGGGTTAGAAATGGCCAAAGATGGCTTCAAAAGGGTTGGAGATGCGTAAAAATGGGTTAGAAACAGACAAATATGACTTCAAATGGGTTAGATATGTAAAAATGGGTTACAAAAGGCCAAAGATGGTTTAAAAAGTGTGAGAAATGGGCAAAACAGGGTTAGAGATGTGCAAAAAACGTTTAGAAAAGGCTAAAGACAGCATAAAAGGGGGACAGATGCGCAAAAATGGTTCAGAAGAGGACAAAAACTGCTTTAAAAAGGATAGAGAGGTGCAAAAAATGGGTTAGAAATGGCCACAGTTGGCTTCAAAAGGGAAAGAGATGCGCAAAAATGGGTTAGAAATGGACACAGTTGGCTTCAAAAGGGTAAGAGATGTGCAAAAATGGGTTAGAAATCGCCATAGACGGATTAGAAACGTTTAGAGAACTTCAAAAAACGGGTTACAAAAGTCCAAATATTGCTTCAAAAGGATTAGAGGTGTGCAAAAATGGGTAGAAATGGCCAAGGATGGCTTCAAAAGACATAGAGATGTGCAAAAGACGGTTAGAAAAGGCCAAAGATGGCATAAGAAGGGTAAGAGATGTGAAAAATGGGTTTGAAATGGCCAAAGACAGCTTCAGAAGGTTTAGAGTTGTGCAAAAATGGGTTAGAAAAGGCCAAAGATGGCTTCAAAAGAGATAGAGCTGTGCAAAAATCAGTTAGAAAAGGCCAAAGATGGCATAAGAAGTGTAAAAGATGGGCAAAAATGGGTTAGAAATTGCCAAAGATGGCTTCAAAAGGAATAGAGATGCAAAAAAAATGGGTTAGAAACGGCCAAAGAAGGATTAAAAAGTGTGAGAAATGGGCAAAACTGGGTTAGAGATGTGCAAAAATGGCTCAGAAATGGCTAAAGATAGCTTAAAAGGGGGTACTGATGTGCAAAAATAGTTTAGAAGAGGCAAAAAATGGCTTCAAAAAGAAAAGAGTTGCACAAAAAATGGGTTAGAAAAGGCCAAAAATGGCTTCAAAAGGGTTAGACATGTGCACAAATGAGTTAGAAATGGCCAAAGTTGGCTTCAAAAGGGTTAGAGTTGTGCAAAAATGGGTTAGAAATGACCAAATATTACTTCAAAAGGTTTAGAGGTGTTCAAAAATGGTGTAGAAATGGCCAAAGTTGGCTTCAAAAGGGTTAGAGGTGTGCAAAAATGGGTTAGAAATAAAGATGACCTAAAAAGGAGTACAGATGTGTAAAAAAGCTGGTTTGAAATGGCTAAAGATGGCTTCAAAAGGGTTAGAGATTTGGAAAAATGGGTTTGAAATGGCCATAGATGGCTTAGGAACGTTTAGAGAAGTTCAAAACTGGGTCCGAAAAGGCCAAATATTACTTCAAAAGGTTTAGAGGTTTGCAAGAATGGTTAGAAATGGCCAAAGATGCCATCAAAAGAGATAGAGATGTGCAAAAATGGGTTAGAAATGTCCAAAGATGGCTTAAGAATGGTAAGAGATATGCAAAAACTGCCTTTAAATGGCCAAAGATGGGTTCAAAAGGGGTTTTTGTGCAAAACAGGGTTAGAAATGTCCCAAGGTGGCTTATAAAATGCTAGAGATGTGCAAAAAATGGGTTAGAAATGGCCAAAGATGACTTAAAACTTCCTAGAGTTGTGCAAAAATGGGTTAAGAAATGGCCAAAGACGGCTTAAAAGTGGTAAGAGATGTGCAGAAATGGGTTAGAAATGGCCAAAGATGGCTTCAAAAGGGTTAGAGTTTTGCAAAGATGGGTTAGAAATAAAGATGACCTAAAAAGGAGTACAGATGTGTAAAAAAACTGATTAGAAATGGCCAAAGATGGCTTCAAAAGGGTTGGAGATGCGTAAAAATGGGTTAGAAACAGACAAATATGACTTCAAATGGGTTAGATATGTAAAAATGGGTTACAAAAGGCCAAAGATGGTTTAAAAAGTGTGAGAAATGGGCAAAACAGGGTTAGAGATGTGCAAAAAACGTTCAGAAAAGGCTAAAGACAGCATAAAAGGGGGACAGATGCGCAAAAATGGTTCAGAAGAGGACAAAAACTGCTTTAAAAAGGATAGAGAGGTGCAAAAAATGGGTTAGGAATGGCCACAGTTGGCTTCAAAAGGGAAAGAGATGCGCAAAAATGGGTTAGAAATGGACACAGTTGGCTTCAAAAGGGTAAGAGATGTGCAAAAATGGGTTAGAAATCGCCATAGACGGATTAGAAACGTTTAGAGAACTTCAAACAACGGGTTACAAAAGTCCAAATATTGCTTCAAAAGGATTAGAGGTGTGCAAAAATGGGTAGAAATGGCCAAGGATGGCTTCAAAAGACATAGAGATGTGCAAAAGACGGTTAGAAAAGGCCAAAGATGGCATAAGAAGTGTAAGAGATGTGAAAAATGGGTTTGAAATGGCCAAAGACAGCTTCAGAAGGTTTAGAGTTGTGCAAAAATGGGTTAGAAAAGGCCAAAGATGGCTTCAAAAGAGATAGAGCTGTGCAAAAAACAGTTAGAAAAGGCCAAGGATGGCATAAGAAGTGTAAAAGATGTGCAAAAATGGGTTAGAAATTGCCAAAGATGGCTTCAAAAGGAATAGAGATGCAAAAAAATGGGTTAGAAACGGCCAAAGAAGGATTAAAAAGTGTGAGAAATGGGCAAAACTGGGTTAGAGATGTGCAAAAATGGCTCAGAAATGGCTAAAGATAGCTTAAAAGGGGGTACTGATGTGCAAAAATAGTTTAGAAGAGGCAAAAAATGGCTTCAAAAAGAAAAGAGTTGCACAAAAAATGGGTTAGAAAAGGCCAAAAATGGCTTCAAAAGGGTTAGACATGTGCACAAATGAGTTAGAAATGGCCAAAGTTGGCTTCAAAAGGGTTAGAGTTGTGCAAAAATGGGTTAGAAATAGCGATGACATAAAAAGGAGTAAAGATGTGTAAAAAACCTGGTTTGAAATGGACAAAGACTGCTTCAAAAGGTTTAGATATGTGCAAAAATGGTTTAGAAATGACCAAATATTACTTCAAAAGGTTTAGAGGTGTTCAAAAATGGTGTAGAAATGGCCAAAGTTGGCTTCAAAAGGGTTAGAGGTGTGCAAAAATGGGTTAGAAATAAAGATGACCTAAAAAGGAGTACAGATGTGTAAAAAAACTGGTTTGAAATGGCTAAAGATGGCTTCAAAAGGGTTAGAGATTTGGAAAAATGGGTTTGAAATGGCCATAGATGGCTTAGGAACGTTTAGAGAAGTTCAAAACTGGGTCCGAAAAGGCCAAATATTACTTCAAAAGGTTTAGAGGTTTGCAAGAATGGTTAGAAATGGCCAAAGATGCCATCAAAAGAGATAGAGATGTGCAAAAATGGGTTAGAAATGTCCAAAGATGGCTTAAGAATGGTAAGAGATATGCAAAAACTGCCTTTAAATGGCCAAAGATGGATTCAAAAGGGGTTTTTGTGCAAAAAAGGGTTAGAAATGTCCCAAGGTGGCTTATAAAATGCTAGAGATGTGCAAAAAATGGGTTAGAAATGGCCAAAGATGACTTAAAACTTCCTAGAGTTGTGCAAAAATGGGTTAAGAAATGGCCAAAGACGGCTTAAAAGTGGTAAGAGATGTGCAGAAATGGGTTAGAAATGGCCAAAGATGGCTTCAAAAGGGTTAGAGTTTTGCAAAGATGGGTTAGAAATAAAGATGACCTAAAAAGGAGTACAGATGTGTAAAAAAACTGATTAGAAATGGCCAAAGATGGCTTCAAAAGGGTTGGAGATGCGTAAAAATGGGTTAGAAATAAAGATGACCTAAAAAGGAGTACAGATGTGTAAAAAAACTGGTTTGAAATGGCTAAAGATGGCTTCAAAAGGGTTAGAGATTTGGAAAAATAGGTTTGAAATGGCCATAGATGGCTTAGGAACGTTTAGAGAAGTTCAAAACTGGGTCCGAAAAGGCCAAATATTACTTCAAAAGGTTTAGAGGTTTGCAAGAATGGTTAGAAATGGCCAAAGATGCCATCAAAAGAGATAGAGATGTGCAAAAATGGGTTAGAAATGTCCAAAGATGGCTTAAGAATGGTAAGAGATATGCAAAAACTGCCTTTAAATGGCCAAAGATGGATTCAAAAGGGGTTTTTGTGCAAAAAAGGGTTAGAAATGTCCCAAGATGGCTTATAAAATGCTAGAGATGTGCAAAAAATGGGTTAGAAATGGCCAAAGATGACTTAAAACTTCCTAGAGTTGTGCAAAAATGGGTTAAGAAATGGCCAAAGACGGCTTAAAAGTGGTAAGAGATGTGCAGAAATGGGTTAGAAATGGCCAAAGATGGCTTCAAAAGGGTTAGAGTTTTGCAAAGATGGGTTAGAAATAAAGATGACCTAAAAAGGAGTACAGATGTGTAAAAAAACTGATTAGAAATGGCCAAAGATGGCTTCAAAAGGGTTGGAGATGCGTAAAAATGGGTTAGAAACAGACAAATATGACTTCAAATGGGTTAGATATGTAAAAATGGGTTACAAAAGGCCAAAGATGTGCAAAAAAAGTGTGAGAAATGGGCAAAACAGGGTTAGAGATGTGCAAAAAACGTTTAGAAAAGGCTAAAGACAGCATAAAAGGGGGACAGATGCGCAAAAATGGTTCAGAAGAGGACAAAAACTGCTTTAAAAAGGATAGAGAGGTGCAAAAAATGGGTTAGAAATGGCCACAGTTGGCTTCAAAAGGGAAAGAGATGCGCAAAAATGGGTTAGAAATGGACACAGTTGGCTTCAAAAGGGTAAGAGATGTGCAAAAATGGGTTAGAAATCGCCATAGACGGATTAGAAACGTTTAGAGAACTTCAAACAACGGGTTACAAAAGTCCAAATATTGCTTCAAAAGGATTAGAGGTGTGCAAAAATGGGTAGAAATGGCCAAGGATGGCTTCAAAAGACATAGAGATGTGCAAAAGACGGTTAGAAAAGGCCAAAGATGGCATAAGAAGTGTAAGAGATGTGAAAAATGGGTTTGAAATGGCCAAAGACAGCTTCAGAAGGTTTAGAGTTGTGCAAAAATGGGTTAGAAAAGGCCAAAGATGGCTTCAAAAGAGATAGAGCTGTGCAAAAAACAGTTAGAAAAGGCCAAAGATGGCATAAGAAGTGTAAAAGATGTGCAAAAATGGGTTAGAAATTGCCAAAGATGGCTTCAAAAGGAATAGAGATGCAAAAAAATGGGTTAGAAACGGCCAAAGAAGGATTAAAAAGTGTGAGAAATGGGCAAAACTGGGTTAGAGATGTGCAAAAATGGCTCAGAAATGGCTAAAGATAGCTTAAAAGGGGGTACTGATGTGCAAAAATAGTTTAGAAGAGGCAAAAAATGGCTTCAAAAAGAAAAGAGTTGCACAAAAAATGGGTTAGAAAAGGCCAAAAATGGCTTCAAAAGGGTTAGACATGTGCACAAATGAGTTAGAAATGGCCAAAGTTGGCTTCAAAAGGGTTAGAGTTGTGCAAAAATGGTTTAGAAATGACCAAATATTACTTCAAAAGGTTTAGAGGTGTTCAAAAATGGTGTAGAAATGGCCAAAGTTGGCTTCAAAAGGGTTAGAGGTGTGCAAAAATGGGTTAGAAATAAAGATGACCTAAAAAGGAGTACAGATGTGTAAAAAAACTGGTTTGAAATGGCTAAAGATGGCTTCAAAAGGGTTAGAGATTTGGAAAAATGGGTTTGAAATGGCCATAGATGGCTTAGGAACGTTTAGAGAAGTTCAAAACTGGGTCCGAAAAGGCCAAATATTACTTCAAAAGGTTTAGAGGTTTGCAAGAATGGTTAGAAATGGCCAAAGATGCCATCAAAAGAGATAGAGATGTGCAAAAATGGGTTAGAAATGTCCAAAGATGGCTTAAGAATGGTAAGAGATATGCAAAAACTGCCTTTAAATGGCCAAAGATGGATTCAAAAGGGGTTTTTGTGCAAAAAAGGGTTAGAAATGTCCCAAGGTGGCTTATAAAATGCTAGAGATGTGCAAAAAATGGGTTAGAAATGGCCAAAGATGACTTAAAACTTCCTAGAGTTGTGCAAAAATGGGTTAAGAAATGGCCAAAGACGGCTTAAAAGTGTAAGAGATGTGCAGAAATGGGTTAGAAATGGCCAAAGATGGCTTCAAAAGGGTTAGAGTTTTGCAAAGATGGGTTAGAAATAAAGATGACCTAAAAAGGAGTACAGATGTGTAAAAAAACTGATTAGAAATGGCCAAAGATGGCTTCAAAAGGGTTGGAGATGCGTAAAAATGGGTTAGAAACAGACAAATATGACTTCAAATGGGTTAGATATGTAAAAATGGGTTACAAAAGGCCAAAGATGTGCAAAAAAAGTGTGAGAAATGGGCAAAACAGGGTTAGAGATGTGCAAAAAACGTTTAGAAAAGGCTAAAGACAGCATAAAAGGGGGACAGATGCGCAAAAATGGTTCAGAAGAGGACAAAAACTGCTTTAAAAAGGATAGAGAGGTGCAAAAAATGGGTTAGAAATGGCCACAGTTGGCTTCAAAAGGGAAAGAGATGCGCAAAAATGGGTTAGAAATGGACACAGTTGGCTTCAAAAGGGTAAGAGATGTGCAAAAATGGGTTAGAAATCGCCATATACGGATTAGAAACGTTTAGAGAACTTCAAACAACGGGTTACAAAAGTCCAAATATTGCTTCAAAAGGATTAGAGTTGTGCAAAAATGGGTTAGAAAAGGCCAAAGATGGCTTCAAAAGAGATAGGGATGTGCAAAAAACAGTTAGAAAAGGCCAAAGATGGCATATGAAGTGTAAAAGATGTGCAAAAATGGGTTAGAAATTGCCAAAGATGGCTTCAAAAGGAATAGAGATGCAAAAAAAATGGGTTAGAAACGGCCAAAGAAGGATTAAAAAGTGTGAGAAATGGGCAAAACTGGGTTAGAGATGTGCAAAAATGGCTCAGAAATGGCTAAAGATAGCTTAAAAGGGGGTACTGATGTGCAAAAATAGTTTAGAAGAGGCAAAAAATGGCTTCAAAAAGAAAAGAGTTGCACAAAAAATGGGTTAGAAAAGGCCAAAAATGGCTTCAAAAGGGTTAGACATGTTCACAAATGAGTTAGAAATGGCCAAAGTTGGCTTCAAAAGGGTTAGAGTTGTGCAAAAATGGTTTAGAAATGACCAAATATTACTTCAAAAGGTTTAGAGGTGTTCAAAAATGGTGTAGAAATGGCCAAAGTTGGCTTCAAAAGGGTTAGAGGTGTGCCAAAATGGGTTAGAAATAAAGATGACCTAAAAAGGAGTACAGATGTGTAAAAAAACTGATTAGAAATGGCCAAAGATGGCTTCAAAAGGGTTGGAGATGCGTAAAAATGGGTTAGAAACAGACAAATATGACTTCAAATGGGTTAGATATGTAAAAATGGGTCACAAAAGGCCAAAGATGTGCAAAAAAAGTGTGAGAAATGGGCAAAACAGGGTTAGAGATGTGCAAAAAACGTTCAGAAAATGCTAAAGACAGCATAAAAGTGGGACAGATGCGCAAAAATGATTCAGAAGAGGACAAAAACTGCTTTAAAAAGGATAGAGAGGTGCAAAAAATGGGTTAGAAATGGCCACAGTTGGCTTCAAAGGGGAAAGAGATGCGCAAAAATGGGTTAGAAATGGACACAGTTGGCTTCAAAAGGGTAAGAGATGCGCAAAAATGGGTTAGAAATGGACACAGTTGGCTTCAAAAGGGTAAGAGATGTGCAAAAATGGGTTAGAAATCGCCATAGACGGATTAGAAACGTTTAGAGAAGTTCAAAAACCGGGTTGCAAAATCCAAATATTGCTTCAAAAGGATTAGAGGTGTGCAAAAATGGGTAGAAATTGCCAAAGATGGCTTCAAAAGGAATAGAGATGAAAAAAAATGGGTTAGAAACGGCCAAAGAAGGATTAAAAAGTGTGAGAAATGGGCAAAACTGGGTTAGAGATGTGCAAAAATGGCTCAGAAATGGCTAAAGATAGCTTAAAAGGGGGTACTGATGTGCAAACATAGTTTAGAAGAGGCAAAAAATGGCTTCAAAAAGAAAAGAGTTGCACAAAAAATGGGTTAGAAAAGGCCAAAAATGGCTTCAAAAGGGTTAGACATGTGCACAAATGAGTTAGAAATGGCCAAAGTTGGCTTCAAAAGGGTTAGAGTTGTGCAAAAATGGGTTAGAAATAACGATGACATAAAAAGGAGTAAAGATGTGTAAAAAACCTGGTTTGAAATGGACAAAGACTGCTTCAAAAGGGTTAGAGTTGTGCAAAAATGGGTTAGAAATGGCCAAAGTTGGCTTCAAAAGGGTTAGAGGTGTTCAAAAATGGTGTAGAAATGGCCAAAGTTGGCTTCAAAAGGGTTAGAGGTGTGCAAAAATGGGTTAGAAATAAAGATGACCTAAAAAGGAGTACAGATGTGTAAAAAAACTGGTTTGAAATGGCTAAAGATGGCTTCAAAAGGGTTAGAGATTTGGAAAAATGGGTTTGAAATGGCCATAGATGGCTTAGGAACGTTTAGAGAAGTTCAAAACTGGGTCCGAAAAGGCCAAATATTACTTCAAAAGGTTTAGAGGTTTGCAAGAATGGTTAGAAATGGCCAAAGATGCCATCAAAAGAGATAGAGATGTGCAAAAATGGGTTAGAAATGTCCAAAGATGGCTTAAGAATGGTAAGAGATATGCAAAAACTGCCTTTAAATGGCCAAAGATGGATTCAAAAGGGGTTTTTGTGCAAAAAAGGGTTAGAAATGTCCCAAGATGGCTTATAAAATGCTAGAGATGTGCAAAAAATGGGTTAGAAATGGCCAAAGATGACTTAAAACTTCCTAGAGTTGTGCAAAAATGGGTTAAGAAATGGCCAAAGACGGCTTAAAAGTGGTAAGAGATGTGCAGAAATGGGTTAGAAATGGCCAAAGATGGCTTCAAAAGGGTTAGAGTTTTGCAAAGATGGGTTAGAAATAAAGATGACCTAAAAAGGAGTACAGATGTGTAAAAAAACTGATTAGAAATGGCCAAAGATGGCTTCAAAAGGGTTGGAGATGCGTAAAAATGGGTTAGAAACAGACAAATATGACTTCAAATGGGTTAGATATGTAAAAATGGGTTACAAAAGGCCAAAGATGGTTTAAAAAGTGTGAGAAATGGGCAAAACAGGGTTAGAGATGTGCAAAAAACGTTCAGAAAAGGCTAAAGACAGCATAAAAGGGGTACAGATGCGCAAAAATGGTTCAGAAGAGGACAAAAACTGCTTTAAAAAGGATAGAGAGGTGCAAAAAATGGGTTAGAAATGGCCACAGTTGGCTTCAAAAGGGAAAGAGATGCGCAAAAATGGGTTAGAAATGGCCACAGTTGGCTTCAAAAGGGTAAGAGATGCGCAAAAATGGGTTAGAAATGGACACAGTTGGCTTCAAAAGGGTAAGAGATGTGCAAAAATGGGTTAGAAATCGCCATAGACGGATTAGAAACGTTTAGAGAACTTCAAAAAACGGGTTACAAAAGTCCAAATATTGCTTCAAAAGGATTAGAGGTGTGCAAAAATGGGTAGAAATGGCCAAGGATGGCTTCAAAAGACATAGAGATGTGCAAAAGACGGTTAGAAAAGGCCAAAGATGGCATAGGAAGTGTAAGAGATGTGAAAAATGGGTTTGAAATGGCCAAAGACAGCTTCAGAAGTTTTAGAGTTGTGCAAAAATGGGTTAGAAAAGGCCAAAGATGGCTTCAAAAGAGATAGAGCTGTGCAAAAAACAGTTAGAAAAGGCCAAAGATGGCATAAGAAGTGTAAAAGATGGGCAAAAATGGGTTAGAAATTGCCAAAGATGGCTTCAAAAGGAATAGAGATGCAAAAAAATGGGTTAGAAACGGCCAAAGAAGGATTAAAAAGTGTGAGAAATGGGCAAAACTGGGTTAGAGATGTGCAAAAATGGCTCAGAAATGGCTAAAGATAGCTTAAAAGGGGGTACTGATGTGCAAAAATAGTTTAGAAGAGGCAAAAAATGGCTTCAAAAAGAAAAGAGTTGCACAAAAAATGGGTTAGAAAAGGCCAAAAATGGCTTCAAAAGGGTTAGACATGTGCACAAATGAGTTAGAAATGGCCAAAGTTGGCTTCAAAAGGGTTAGAGTTGTGCAAAAATGGTTTAGAAATGGCCAAAGTTGGCTTCAAAAGGTTTAGAGGTGTTCAAAAATGGTGTAGAAATGGCCAAAGTTAGCTTCAAAAGGGTTAGAGGTGTGCAAAAATGGGTTAGAAATAAAGATGACCTAAAAAGGAGTACAGATGTGTAAAAAAACTGGTTTGAAATGGCTAAAGATGGCTTCAAAAGGGTTAGAGATTTGGAAAAATGGGTTTGAAATGGCCATAGATGGCTTAGGAACGTTTAGAGAAGTTCAAAACTGGGTCCGAAAAGGCCAAATATTACTTCAAAAGGTTTAGAGGTTTGCAAGAATGGTTAGAAATGGCCAAAGATGCCATCAAAAGAGATAGAGATGTGCAAAAATGGGTTAGAAATGTCCAAAGATGGCTTAAGAATGGTAAGAGATATGCAAAAACTGCCTTTAAATGGCCAAAGATGGATTCAAAAGGGGTTTTTGTGCAAAAAAGGGTTAGAAATGTCCCAAGGTGGCTTATAAAATGCTAGAGATGTGCAAAAAATGGGTTAGAAATGGCCAAAGATGACTTAAAACTTCCTAGAGTTGTGCAAAAATGGGTTAAGAAATGGCCAAAGACGGCTTAAAAGTGGTAAGAGATGTGCAGAAATGGGTTAGAAATGGCCAAAGATGGCTTCAAAAGGGTTAGAGTTTTGCAAAGATGGGTTAGAAATAAAGATGACCTAAAAAGGAGTACAGATGTGTAAAAAAACTGATTAGAAATGGCCAAAGATGGCTTCAAAAGGGTTGGAGATGCGTAAAAATGGGTTAGAAACAGACAAATATGACTTCAAATGGGTTAGATATGTAAAAATGGGTTACAAAAGGCCAAAGATGGTTTAAAAAGTGTGAGAAATGGGCAAAACAGGGTTAGAGATGTGCAAAAAACGTTTAGAAAAGGCTAAAGACAGCATAAAAGGGGGACAGATGCGCAAAAATGGTTCAGAAGAGGACAAAAACTGCTTTAAAAAGGATAGAGAGGTGCAAAAAATGGGTTAGAAATGGCCACAGTTGGCTTCAAAAGGGAAAGAGATGCGCAAAAATGGGTTAGAAATGGACACAGTTGGCTTCAAAAGGGTAAGAGATGTGCAAAAATGGGTTAGAAATCGCCATAGACGGATTAGAAACGTTTAGAGAACTTCAAACAACGGGTTACAAAAGTCCAAATATTGCTTCAAAAGGATTAGAGGTGTGCAAAAATGGGTAGAAATGGCCAAGGATGGCTTCAAAAGACATAGAGATGTGCAAAAGACGGTTAGAAAAGGCCAAAGATGGCATAAGAAGGGTAAGAGATGTGAAAAATGGGTTTGAAATGGCCAAAGACAGCTTCAGAAGGTTTAGAGTTGTGCAAAAATGGGTTAGAAAAGGCCAAAGATGGCTTCAAAAGAGATAGAGCTGTGCAAAAAACAGTTAGAAAAGGCCAAAGATGGCATAAGAAGTGTAAAAGATGTGCAAAAATGGGTTAGAAATTGCCAAAGATGGCTTCAAAAGGAACAGAGATGCGAAAAAATGGGTTAGAAACGGCCAAAGAAGGATTAAAAAGTGTGAGAAATGGGCAAAACTGGGTTAGAGATGTGCAAAAATGGCTCAGAAATGGCTAAAGATAGCTTAAAAGGGGGTACTGATGTGCAAAAATAGTTTAGAAGAGGCAAAAAATGGCTTCAAAAAGAAAAGAGTTGCACAAAAAATGGGTTAGAAAAGGCCAAAAATGGCTTCAAAAGGGTTAGACATGTGCACAAATGAGTTAGAAATGGCCAAAGTTGGCTTCAAAAGGGTTAGAGTTGTGCAAAAATGGGTTAGAAATAACGATGACATAAAAAGGAGTAAAGATGTGTAAAAAACCTGGTTTGAAATGGACAAAGACTGCTTCAAAAGGTTTAGATATGTGCAAAAATGGTTTAGAAATGGCCAAATATTACTTCAAAAGGTTTAGAGGTGTTCAAAAATGGTGTAGAAATGGCCAAAGTTGGCTTCAAAAGGGTTAGAGGTGTGCAAAAATGGGTTAGAAATAAAGATGACCTAAAAAGGAGTACAGATGTGTAAAAAAACTGGTTTGAAATGGCTAAAGATGGCTTCAAAAGGGTTAGAGATTTGGAAAAATGGGTTTGAAATGGCCATAGATGGCTTAGGAACGTTTAGAGAAGTTCAAAACTGGGTCCGAAAAGGCCAAATATTACTTCAAAAGGTTTAGAGGTTTGCAAGAATGGTTAGAAATGGCCAAAGATGCCATCAAAAGAGATAGAGATGTGCAAAAATGGGTTAGAAATGTCCAAAGATGGCTTAAGAATGGTAGGAGATATGCAAAAACTGCCTTTAAATGGCCAAAGATGGATTCAAAAGGGGGTTTTGTGCAAAAAAGGGTTAGAAATGTCCCAAGATGGCTTATAAAATGCTAGAGATGTGCAAAAAATGGGTTAGAAATGGCCAAAGATGACTTAAAACTTCCTAGAGTTGTGCAAAAATGGGTTAAGAAATGGCCAAAGACGGCTTAAAAGTGGTAAGAGATGTGCAGAAATGGGTTAGAAATGGCCAAAGATGGCTTCAAAAGGGTTAGAGTTTTGCAAAGATGGGTTAGAAATAAAGATGACCTAAAAAGGAGTACAGATGTGTAAAAAAACTGATTAGAAATGGCCAAAGATGGCTTCAAAAGGGTTGGAGATGCGTAAAAATGGGTTAGAAACAGACAAATATGACTTCAAATGGGTTAGATATGTAAAAATGGGTTACAAAAGGCCAAAGATGGTTTAAAAAGTGTGAGAAATGGGCAAAACAGGGTTAGAGATGTGCAAAAAACGTTCAGAAAAGGCTAAAGACAGCATAAAAGGGGGACAGATGCGCAAAAATGGTTCAGAAGAGGACAAAAACTGCTTTAAAAAGGATAGAGAGGTGCAAAAAATGGGTTAGAAATGGCCACAGTTGGCTTCAAAAGGGAAAGAGATGCGCAAAAATGGGTTAGAAATGGACACAGTTGGCTTCAAAAGGGTAAGAGATGTGCAAAAATGGGTTAGAAATCGCCATAGACGGATTAGAAACGTTTAGAGAACTTCAAAAAACGGGTTACAAAAGTCCAAATATTGCTTCAAAAGGATTAGAGGTGTGCAAAAATGGGTAGAAATGGCCAAGGATGGCTTCAAAAGACATAGAGATGTGCAAAAGACGGTTAGAAAAGGCCAAAGATGGCATAAGAAGTGTAAGAGATGTGAAAAATGGGTTTGAAATGGCCAAAGACAGCTTCAGAAGGTTTAGAGTTGTGCAAAAATGGGTTAGAAAAGGCCAAAGATGGCTTCAAAAGAGATAGAGCTGTGCAAAAAACAGTTAGAAAAGGCCAAAGATGGCATAAGAAGTGTAAAAGATGTGCAAAAATGGGTTAGAAATTGCCAAAGATGGCTTCAAAAGGAATAGAGATGCAAAAAAAATGGGTTAGAAACGGCCAAAGAAGGATTAAAAAGTGTGAGAAATGGGCAAAACTGGGTTAGAGATGTGCAAAAATGGCTCAGAAATGGCTAAAGATAGCTTAAAAGGGGGTACTGATGTGCAAAAATAGTTTAGAAGAGGCAAAAAATGGCTTCAAAAAGAAAAGAGTTGCACAAAAAATGGGTTAGAAAAGGCCAAAAATGGGTTCAAAAGGGTTAGACATGTTCACAAATGAGTTAGAAATGGCCAAAGTTGGCTTCAAAAGGGTTAGAGTTGTGCAAAAATGGTTTAGAAATGACCAAATATTACTTCAAAAGGTTTAGAGGTGTTCAAAAATGGTGTAGAAATGGCCAAAGTTGGCTTCAAAAGGGTTAGAGGTGTGCAAAAATGGGTTAGAAATAACGATGACATAAAAAGGAGTAAAGATGTGTAAAAAACCTGGTTTGAAATGGACAAAGACTGCTTCAAAAGGTTTAGATATGTGCAAAAATGGTTTAGAAATGGCCAAATATTACTTCAAATGGTTTAGAGGTGTTCAAAAGTGGTGTAGAAATGGCCAAAGTTGGCTTCAAAAGGGTTAGAGGTGTGCAAAAATGGGTTAGAAATAAAGATGACCTAAAAAGGAGTACAGATGTATAAAAAAACTGGTTTGAAATGGCTAAAGATGGCTTCAAAAGGGTTAGAGATTTGGAAAAATGGGTTTGAAATGGCCATAGATGGCTTAGGAACGTTTAGAGAAGTTCAAAACTGGGTCCGAAAAGGCCAAATATTACTTCAAAAGGTTTAGAGGTTTGCAAGAATGGTTAGAAATGGCCAAAGATGCCATCAAAAGAGATAGAGATGTGCAAAAATGAGTTAGAAATGTCCAAAGATGGCTTAAGAATGGTAAGAGATATGCAAAAACTGCCTTTAAATGGCCAAAGATGGATTCAAAAGGGGTTTTTGTGCAAAAAAGGGTTAGAAATGTCCCAAGATGGCTTATAAAATGCTAGAGATGTGCAAAAAATGGGTTAGAAATGGCCAAAGATGA
Source organism: Lathamus discolor (assembly GCF_037157495.1). Classification (NCBI taxonomy): domain Eukaryota; kingdom Metazoa; phylum Chordata; class Aves; order Psittaciformes; family Psittacidae; genus Lathamus; species Lathamus discolor. Next base: position 40,887,849 of record NC_088908.1, on the reverse strand, counting down.
CTTAAAACTTCCTAGAGTTGTGCAAAAATGGGTTAAGAAATGGCCAAAGAGGGCTTAAAAGTGGTAAGAGATGTGCAGAAATGGGTTAGAAATGGCCAAAGATGGCTTCAAAAGGGTTAGAGTTTTGCAAAGATGGGTTAGAAATAAAGATGACCTAAAAAGGAGTACAGATGTGTAAAAAAACTGATTAGAAATGGCCAAAGATGGCTTCAAAAGGGTTGGAGATGCGTAAAAATGGGTTAGAAACAGACAAATATGACTTCAAATGGGTTAGATATGTAAAAATGGGTTACAAAAGGCCAAAGATGGTTTAAAAAGTGTGAGAAATGGGCAAAACAGGGTTAGAGATGTGCAAAAAACGTTCAGAAAAGGCTAAAGACAGCATAAAAGGGGTACAGATGCGCAAAAATGGTTCAGAAGAGGACAAAAACTGCTTTAAAAAGGATAGAGACGTGCAAAAATGGGTTAGAAATGGCCACAGTTGGCTTCAAAAGGGAAAGAGATGCGCAAAAATGGGTTAGAAATGGACACAGTTGGCTTCAAAAGGGTAAGAGATGTGCAAAAATGGGTTAGAAATCGCCATAGACGGATTAGAAACGTTTAGAGAACTTCAAACAACGGGTTACAAAAGTCCAAATATTGCTTCAAAAGGATTAGAGGTGTGCAAAAATGGGTAGAAATGGCCAAGGATGGCTTCAAAAGACATAGAGATGTGCAAAAGACGGTTAGAAAAGGCCAAAGATGGCATAAGAAGTGTAAGAGATGTGAAAAATGGGTTTGAAATGGCCAAAGACAGCTTCAGAAGGTTTAGAGTTGTGCAAAAATGGGTTAGAAAAGGCCAAAGATGGCTTCAAAAGAGATAGAGCTGTGCAAAAAACAGTTAGAAAAGGCCAAAGATGGCATAAGAAGTGTAAAAGATGTGCAAAAATGGGTTAGAAATTGCCAAAGATGGCTTCAAAAGGAATAGAGATGCAAAAAAATGGGTTAGAAACGGCCAAAGAAGGATTAAAAAGTGTGAGAAATGGGCAAAACTGGGTTAGAGATGTGCAAAAATGGCTCAGAAATGGCTAAAGATAGCTTAAAAGGGGGTACTGATGTGCAAAAATAGTTTAGAAGAGGCAAAAAATGGCTTCAAAAAGAAAAGAGTTGCACAAAAAATGGGTTAGAAAAGGCCAAAAATGGCTTCAAAAGGGTTAGACATGTTCACAAATGAGTTAGAAATGGCCAAAGTTGGCTTCAAAAGGGTTAGAGTTGTGCAAAAATGGTTTAGAAATGACCAAATATTATTTCAAAAGGTTTAGAGGTGTTCAAAAATGGTGTAGAAATGGCCAAAGTTGGCTTCAAAAGGGTTAGAGGTGTGCAAAAATGGGTTAGAAATAACGATGACATAAAAAGGAGTAAAGATGTGTAAAAAACCTGGTTTGAAATGGACAAAGACTGCTTCAAAAGGTTTAGATATGTGCAAAAATGGTTTAGAAATGGCCAAATATTACTTCAAATGGTTTAGAGGTGTTCAAAAATGGTGTAGAAATGGCCAAAGTTGGCTTCAAAAGGGTTAGAGGTGTGCAAAAATGGGTTAGAAATAAAGATGACCTAAAAAGGAGTACAGATGTGTAAAAAAACTGGTTTGAAATGGCTAAAGATGGCTTCAAAAGGGTTAGAGATTTGGAAAAATGGGTTTGAAATGGCCATAGATGGCTTAGGAACGTTTAGAGAAGTTCAAAACTGGGTCCGAAAAGGCCAAATATTACTTCAAAAGGTTTAGAGGTTTGCAAGAATGGTTAGAAATGGCCAAAGATGCCATCAAAAGAGATAGAGATGTGCAAAAATGGGTTAGAAATGTCCAAAGATGGCTTAAGAATGGTAAGAGATATGCAAAAACTGCCTTTAAATGGCCAAAGATGGATTCAAAAGGGGTTTTTGTGCAAAAAAGGGTTAGAAATGTCCCAAGATGGCTTATAAAATGCTAGAGATGTGCAAAAAATGGGTTAGAAATGGCCAAAGATGACTTAAAACTTCCTAGAGTTGTGCAAAAATGGGTTAAGAAATGGCCAAAGACGGCTTAAAAGTGGTAAGAGATGTGCAGAAATGGGTTAGAAATGGCCAAAGATGGCTTCAAAAGGGTTAGAGTTTTGCAAAGATGGGTTAGAAATAAAGATGACCTAAAAAGGAGTACAGATGTGTAAAAAAACTGATTAGAAATGGCCAAAGATGGCTTCAAAAGGGTTGGAGATGCGTAAAAATGGGTTAGAAACAGACAAATATGACTTCAAATGGGTTAGATATGTAAAAATGGGTTACAAAAGGCCAAAGATGGTTTAAAAAGTGTGAGAAATGGGCAAAACAGGCTTAGAGATGTGCAAAAAACGTTTAGAAAAGGCTAAAGACAGCATAAAAGGGGTACAGATGCGCAAAAATGGTTCAGAAGAGGACAAAAACTGCTTTAAAAAGGATAGAGACGTGCAAAAATGGGTTAGAAATGGCCACAGTTGGCTTCAAAAGGGAAAGAGATGCGCAAAAATGGGTTAGAAATGGACACAGTTGGCTTCAAAAGGGTAAGAGATGTGCAAAAATGGGTTAGAAATCGCCATAGACGGATTAGAAACGTTTAGAGAACTTCAAACAACGGGTTACAAAAGTCCAAATATTGCTTCAAAAGGATTAGAGGTGTGCAAAAATGGGTAGAAATGGCCAAGGATGGCTTCAAAAGACATAGAGATGTGCAAAAGACGGTTAGAAAAGGCCAAAGATGGCATAAGAAGTGTAAGAGATGTGAAAAATGGGTTTGAAATGGCCAAAGACAGCTTCAGAAGGTTTAGAGTTGTGCAAAAATGGGTTAGAAAAGGCCAAAGATGGCATAAGAAGTGTAAAAGATGTGCAAAAATGGGTTAGAAATTGCCAAAGATGGCTTCAAAAGGAATAGAGATGCAAAAAAATGGGTTAGAAACGGCCAAAGAAGGATTAAAAAGTGTGAGAAATGGGCAAAACTGGGTTAGAGATGTGCAAAAATGGCTCAGAAATGGCTAAAGATAGCTTAAAAGGGGGTACTGATGTGCAAAAATAGTTTAGAAGAGGCAAAAAATGGCTTCAAAAAGAAAAGAGTTGCACAAAAAATGGGTTAGAAAAGGCCAAAAATGGCTTCAAAAGGGTTAGACATGTTCACAAATGAGTTAGAAATGGCCAAAGTTGGCTTCAAAAGGGTTAGAGTTGTGCAAAAATGGTTTAGAAATGACCAAATATTACTTCAAAAGGTTTAGAGGTGTTCAAAAATGGTGTAGAAATGGCCAAAGTTGGCTTCAAAAGGGTTAGAGGTGTGCAAAAATGGGTTAGAAATAACGATGACATAAAAAGGAGTAAAGATGTGTAAAAAACCTGGTTTGAAATGGACAAAGACTGCTTCAAAAGGTTTAGATATGTGCAAAAATGGTTTAGAAATGGCCAAATATTACTTCAAAAGGTTTAGAGGTGTTCAAAAATGGTGTAGAAATGGCCAAAGTTGGCTTCAAAAGGGTTAGAGGTGTGCAAAAATGGGTTAGAAATAAAGATGACCTAAAAAGGAGTACAGATGTGTAAAAAAACTGGTTTGAAATGGCTAAAGATGGCTTCAAAAGGGTTAGAGATTTGGAAAAATGGGTTTGAAATGGCCATAGATGGCTTAGGAACGTTTAGAGAAGTTCAAAACTGGGTCCGAAAAGGCCAAATATTACTTCAAAAGGTTTAGAGGTTTGCAAGAATGGTTAGAAATGGCCAAAGATGCCATCAAAAGAGATAGAGATGTGCAAAAATGGGATAGAAATGTCCAAAGATGGCTTAAGAATGGTAAGAGATATGCAAAAACTGCCTTTAAATGGCCAAAGATGGATTCAAAAGGGGTTTTTGTGCAAAAAAGGGTTAGAAATGTCCCAAGATGGCTTATAAAATGCTAGAGATGTGCAAAAAATGGGTTAGAAATGGCCAAAGATGACTTAAAAATTCCTAGAGTTGTGCAAAAATGGGTTAAGAAATGGCCAAAGACGGCTTAAAAGTGGTAGGAGATGTGCAGAAATGGGTTAGAAATGGCCAAAGATGGCTTCAAAAGGGTTAGAGTTTTGCAAAGATGGGTTAGAAATAAAGATGACCTAAAAAGGAGTACAGATGTGTAAAAAAACTGATTAGAAATGGCCAAAGATGGCTTCAAAAGGGTTGGAGATGCGTAAAAATGGGTTAGAAACAGACAAATATGACTTCAAATGGGTTAGATATGTAAAAATGGGTTACAAAAGGCCAAAGATGGTTTAAAAAGTGTGAGAAATGGGCAAAACAGGGTTAGAGATGTGCAAAAAACGTTCAGAAAAGGCTAAAGACAGCATAAAAGGGGGACAGATGCGCAAAAATGGTTCAGAAGAGGACAAAAACTGCTTTAAAAAGGATAGAGAGGTGCAAAAAATGGGTTAGAAATGGCCACAGTTGGCTTCAAAAGGGAAAGAGATGCGCAAAAATGGGTTAGAAATGGACACAGTTGGCTTCAAAAGGGTAAGAGATGTGCAAAAATGGGTTAGAAATCGCCATAGACGGATTAGAAACGTTTAGAGAACTTCAAACAACGGGTTACAAAAGTCCAAATATTGCTTCAAAAGGATTAGAGGTGTGCAAAAATGGGTAGAAATGGCCAAGGATGGCTTCAAAAGACATAGAGATGTGCAAAAGACGGTTAGAAAAGGCCAAAGATGGCATAAGAAGTGTAAGAGATGTGAAAAATGGGTTTGAAATGGCCAAAGACAGCTTCAGAAGGTTTAGAGTTGTGCAAAAATGGGTTAGAAAAGGCCAAAGATGGCTTCAAAAGAGATAGAGCTGTGCAAAAAACAGTTAGAAAAGGCCAAAGATGGCATAAGAAGTGTAAAAGATGTGCAAAAATGGGTTAGAAATTGCCAAAGATGGCTTCAAAAGGAATAGAGATGCAAAAAAATGGGTTAGAAACGGCCAAAGAAGGATTAAAAAGTGTGAGAAATGGGCAAAACTGGGTTAGAGATGTGCAAAAATGGCTCAGAAATGGCTAAAGATAGCTTAAAAGGGGGTACTGATGTGCAAAAATAGTTTAGAAGAGGCAAAAAATGGCTTCAAAAAGAAAAGAGTTGCACAAAAAATGGGTTAGAAAAGGCCAAAAATGGCTTCAAAAGGGTTAGACATGTTCACAAATGAGTTAGAAATGGCCAAAGTTGGCTTCAAAAGGGTTAGAGTTGTGCAAAAATGGTTTAGAAATGACCAAATATTACTTCAAAAGGTTTAGAGGTGTTCAAAAATGGTGTAGAAATGGCCAAAGTTGGCTTCAAAAGGGTTAGAGGTGTGCAAAAATGGGTTAGAAATAACGATGACATAAAAAGGAGTAAAGATGTGTAAAAAACCTGGTTTGAAATGGACAAAGACTGCTTCAAAAGGTTTAGATATGTGCAAAAATGGTTTAGAAATGGCCAAATATTACTTCAAAAGGTTTAGAGGTGTTCAAAAATGGTGTAGAAATGGCCAAAGTTGGCTTCAAAAGGGTTAGAGGTGTGCAAAAATGGGTTAGAAATAAAGATGACCTAAAAAGGAGTACAGATGTGTAAAAAAACTGGTTTGAAATGGCTAAAGATGGCTTCAAAAGGGTTAGAGATTTGGAAAAATGGGTTTGAAATGGCCATAGATGGCTTAGGAACGTTTAGAGAAGTTCAAAACTGGGTCCGAAAAGGCCAAATATTACTTCAAAAGGTTTAGAGGTTTGCAAGAATGGTTAGAAATGGCCAAAGATGCCATCAAAAGAGATAGAGATGTGCAAAAATGGGTTAGAAATGTCCAAAGATGGCTTAAGAATGGTAAGAGATATGCAAAAACTGCCTTTAAATGGCCAAAGATGGATTCAAAAGGGGTTTTTGTGCAAAAAAGGGTTAGAAATGTCCCAAGGTGGCTTATAAAATGCTAGAGATGTGCAAAAAATGGGTTAGAAATGGCCAAAGATGACTTAAAACTTCCTAGAGTTGTGCAAAAATGGGTTAAGAAATGGCCAAAGACGGCTTAAAAGTGGTAAGAGATGTGCAGAAATGGGTTAGAAATGGCCAAAGATGGCTTCAAAAGGGTTAGAGTTTTGCAAAGATGGGTTAGAAATAAAGATGACCTAAAAAGGAGTACAGATGTGTAAAAAAACTGATTAGAAATGGCCAAAGATGGCTTCAAAAGGGTTGGAGATGCGTAAAAATGGGTTAGAAACAGACAAATATGACTTCAAATGGGTTAGATATGTAAAAATGGGTTACAAAAGGCCAAAGATGGTTTAAAAAGTGTGAGAAATGGGCAAAACAGGGTTAGAGATGTGCAAAAAACGTTCAGAAAAGGCTAAAGACAGCATAAAAGGGGGACAGATGCGCAAAAATGGTTCAGAAGAGGACAAAAACTGCTTTAAAAAGGATAGAGAGGTGCAAAAAATGGGTTAGAAATGGCCACAGTTGGCTTCAAAGGGGAAAGAGATGCGCAAAAATGGGTTAGAAATGGACACAGTTGGCTTCAAAAGGGTAAGAGATGTGCAAAAATGGGTTAGAAATCGCCATAGACGGATTAGAAACGTTTAGAGAACTTCAAACAACGGGTTACAAAAGTCCAAATATTGCTTCAAAAGGATTAGAGGTGTGCAAAAATGGGTAGAAATGGCCAAGGATGGCTTCAAAAGACATAGAGATGTGCAAAAGACGGTTAGAAAAGGCCAAAGATGGCATAAGAAGTGTAAGAGATGTGAAAAATGGGTTTGAAATGGCCAAAGACAGCTTCAGAAGGTTTAGAGTTGTGCAAAAATGGGTTAGAAAAGGCCAAAGATGGCTTCAAAAGAGATAGAGCTGTGCAAAAAACAGTTAGAAAAGGCCAAAGATGGCATAAGAAGTGTAAAAGATGTGCAAAAATGGGTTAGAAATTGCCAAAGATGGCTTCAAAAGGAATAGAGATGCAAAAAAATGGGTTAGAAACGGCCAAAGAAGGATTAAAAAGTGTGAGAAATGGGCAAAACTGGGTTAGAGATGTGCAAAAATGGCTCAGAAATGGCTAAAGATAGCTTAAAAGGGGGTACTGATGTGCAAAAATAGTTTAGAAGAGGCAAAAAATGGCTTCAAAAAGAAAAGAGTTGCACAAAAAATGGGTTAGAAAAGGCCAAAAATGGCTTCAAAAGGGTTAGACATGTTCACAAATGAGTTAGAAATGGCCAAAGTTGGCTTCAAAAGGGTTAGAGTTGTGCAAAAATGGTTTAGAAATGACCAAATATTACTTCAAAAGGTTTAGAGGTGTTCAAAAATGGTGTAGAAATGGCCAAAGTTGGCTTCAAAAGGGTTAGAGGTGTGCAAAAATGGGTTAGAAATAACGATGACATAAAAAGGAGTAAAGATGTCTAAAAAACCTGGTTTGAAATGGACAAAGACTGCTTCAAAAGGGTTAGAGTTGTGCAAAAATGGGTTAGAAATGGCCAAATATTACTTCAAAAGGTTTAGAGGTGTTCAAAAATGGTGTAGAAATGGCCAAAGTTGGCTTCAAAAGGGTTAGAGGTGTGCAAAAATGGGTTAGAAATAAAGATGACCTAAAAAGGAGTACAGATGTGTAAAAAAACTGGTTTGAAATGGCTAAAGATGGCTTCAAAAGGGTTAGAGATTTGGAAAAATGGGTTTGAAATGGCCATAGATGGCTTAGGAACGTTTAGAGAAGTTCAAAACTGGGTCCGAAAAGGCCAAATATTACTTCAAAAGGTTTAGAGGTTTGCAAGAATGGTTAGAAATGGCCAAAGATGCCATCAAAAGAGATAGAGATGTGCAAAAATGGGATAGAAATGTCCAAAGATGGCTTAAGAATGGTAAGAGATATGCAAAAACTGCCTTTAAATGGCCAAAGATGGATTCAAAAGGGGTTTTTGTGCAAAAAAGGGTTAGAAATGTCCCAAGGTGGCTTATAAAATGCTAGAGATGTGCAAAAAATGGGTTAGAAATGGCCAAAGATGACTTAAAACTTCCTAGAGTTGTGCAAAAATGGGTTAAGAAATGGCCAAAGAGGGCTTAAAAGTGGTAAGAGATGTGCAGAAATGGGTTAGAAATGGCCAAAGATGGCTTCAAAAGGGTTAGAGTTTTGCAAAGATGGGTTAGAAATAAAGATGACCTAAAAAGGAGTACAGATGTGTAAAAAAACTGATTAGAAATGGCCAAAGATGGCTTCAAAAGGGTTGGAGATGCGTAAAAATGGGTTAGAAACAGACAAATATGACTTCAAATGGGTTAGATATGTAAAAATGGGTTACAAAAGGCCAAAGATGGTTTAAAAAGTGTGAGAAATGGGCAAAACAGGGTTAGAGATGTGCAAAAAACGTTCAGAAAAGGCTAAAGACAGCATAAAAGGGGTACAGATGCGCAAAAATGGTTCAGAAGAGGACAAAAACTGCTTTAAAAAGGATAGAGAGGTGCAAAAATGGGTTAGAAATGGCCACAGTTGGCTTCAAAAGGGAAAGAGATGCGCAAAAATGGGTTAGAAATGGACACAGTTGGCTTCAAAAGGGTAAGAGATGTGCAAAAATGGGTTAGAAATCGCCATAGACGGATTAGAAACGTTTAGAGAACTTCAAAAAACGGGTTACAAAAGTCCAAATATTGCTTCAAAAGGATTAGAGGTGTGCAAAAATGGGTAGAAATGGCCAAGGATGGCTTCAAAAGACATAGAGATGTGCAAAAGACGGTTAGAAAAGGCCAAAGATGGCATAAGAAGTGTAAGAGATGTGAAAAATGGGTTTGAAATGTCCAAAGACAGCTTCAGAAGGTTTAGAGTTGTGCAAAAATGGGTTAGAAAAGGCCAAAGATGGCTTCAAAAGAGATAGAGCTGTGCAAAAAACAGTTAGAAAAGGCCAAAGATGGCATAAGAAGTGTAAAAGATGTGCAAAAATGGGTTAGAAATTGCCAAAGATGGCTTCAAAAGGAATAGAGATGCAAAAAAATGGGTTAGAAACGGCCAAAGAAGGATTAAAAAGTGTGAGAAATGGGCAAAACTGGGTTAGAGATGTGCAAAAATGGCTCAGAAATGGCTAAAGATAGCTTAAAAGGGGGTACTGATGTGCAAAAATAGTTTAGAAGAGGCAAAAAATGGCTTCAAAAAGAAAAGAGTTGCACAAAAAATGGGTTAGAAAAGGCCAAAAATGGCTTCAAAAGGGTTAGACATGTTCACAAATGAGTTAGAAATGGCCAAAGTTGGCTTCAAAAGGGTTAGAGTTGTGCAAAAATGGTTTAGAAATGACCAAATATTACTTCAAAAGGTTTAGAGGTGTTCAAAAATGGTGTAGAAATGGCCAAAGTTGGCTTCAAAAGGGTTAGAGGTGTGCAAAAATGGGTTAGAAATAAAGATGACCTAAAAAGGAGTACAGATGTGTAAAAAAACTGGTTTGAAATGGCTAAAGATGGCTTCAAAAGGGTTAGAGGTGTGCAAAAATGGTGTAGAAATGGCCAAAGATGCCTTCAAAAGGGTTAGAGGTGTGCAAAAATGGTGTAGAAATGGCCAAAGATGGCTTCAAAAGGGTTGGAGATGTGCAAAAATGGTTTTGAAATGGCCAAAGTTTGCTTTAAAAGGGTTAGAGTCGGGCAAAAATGGTGTAGAAATGGCCAATGTTGTCTTCAAATGCGTTAGAGATGTGCAAAAATGGTGTAGAAATTGCCACGGTTGTCCTCAAACGGGTTAGAGAAGTGCAAAAATGGTGTAGAAATGGTCAAGGTTGGCTTCAAACGGGTTAGATATGTGCAAAAATTGCGTAGAAATGGCCAGGTTTGACTTCAAACGCGATAGAGGTGTGCAAAAATGGTGTAGAAATGCCCAAGGTTGGCTTCAAAAGGGTTAGAGATGTGCAAAAATGGTCTAGAAATGGCCAAAGTTGGCTTCAAAAGGGTTAGAGATGTGCAAAAATGGCGTAGAAATGGCCAAAGTTTGCTTTAAAAGGGTTAGAGTCGGGCAAAAATGGTGTAGAAATGGCCAATGTTGTCCTCAAACGCGTTAGAGATGTGCAAAAATTGTGTAGAAATGCCCAAGGTTGGCTTCAAAAGGGTTAGAGATGTGCAATAATGGTGTAGAACTTGCCAAAGATGGATTCGAAAGGGTTAGAGATGTGCAAAAATGGGTTAGAAATGTCCAAGGTTGTCTTCAAAAGGGTTAGAGATGTGCAAAAATGGCGTAGAACTGGCCAAAATGGATTCAAAAGGGTTACAGATGTGCAAAAATGGCGTAGAAATGGCCAAAGATGGCTTCAAAAGGGTTAGAGATGTGCAAAAATGGTGTAGAAATGGCCAAAGATGGCTTCAAAAGGGTTAGAGGTATGCAAAAACGGGCTAGAACAGGCCAACGTTGTCTTCAAAAGGGTTAGAGATGTGCAAAAATGGGGTTGAACTGGCCAAAGATGGATTCAAGAGGGTTAGAGATGTGCAAAAATGGGTTAGAAATGTCCAAAGTTGTCTTCAAAAGGGTTAGAGATGTGCAAAAATGGCGTAGAAATGGCCAAAAATGGCTTCAAAAGGGTTAGAGATGTGCAAAAATGGCGTAGAAATGGCCAAAGACGGCTTCAAAAGGGTTAGAGATGTGCAAAAATGGCGTAGACATGGCCAAAGATGGCTTCAAAAGGGTTAGAGATGTGCAAAAATGGGTTAGAAAAGGCCAAAGATGGCTTCAAAAGAGATAGAGCTGTGCAAAAAACAGTTAGAAAAGGCCAAAGATGGCATAAGAAGTGTAAAAGATGTGCAAAAATGGGTTAGAAATTGCCAAAGATGGCTTCAAAAGGAATAGAGATGCAAAAAAATGGGTTAGAAAACGGCCAAAGAAGGATTAAAAAGTGTGAGAAATGGGCAAAACTGGGTTAGAGATGTGCAAAAATGGCTCAGAAATGGCTAAAGATAGCTTAAAAGGGGGTACTGATGTGCAAAAATAGTTTAGAAGAGGCAAAAAATGGCTTCAAAAAGAAAAGAGTTGCACAAAAAATGGGTTAGAAAAGGCCAAAAATGGCTTCAAAAGGGTTAGACATGTGCACAAATGAGTTAGAAATGGCCAAAGTTGGCTTCAAAAGGGTTAGAGTTGTGCAAAAATGGTTTAGAAATGACCAAATATTACTTCAAAAGGTTTAGAGGTGTTCAAAAATGGTGTAGAAATGGCCAAAGTTGGCTTCAAAAGGGTTAGAGGTGTGCAAAAATGGGTTAGAAATAAAGATGACCTAAAAAGGAGTACAGATGTGTAAAAAAACTGGTTTGAAATGGCTAAAGATGGCTTCAAAAGGGTTAGAGGTGTGCAAAAATGGTGTAGAAATGGCCAAAGATGCCTTCAAAAGGGTTAGAGGTGTGCAAAAATGGTGTAGAAATGGCCAAAGATGGCTTCAAAAGGGTTGGAGATGTGCAAAAATGGTTTTGAAATGGCCAAAGTTTGCTTTAAAAGGGTTAGAGTCGGGCAAAAATGGTGTAGAAATGGCCAATGTTGTCTTCAAATGCGTTAGAGATGTGCAAAAATGGTGTAGAAATTGCCACGGTTGTCCTCAAACGGGTTAGAGAAGTGCAAAAATGGTGTAGAAATGGTCAAGGTTGGCTTCAAACGGGTTAGATATGTGCAAAAATTGCGTAGAAATGGCCAGGTTTGACTTCAAACGCGATAGAGGTGTGCAAAAATGGTGTAGAAATGCCCAAGGTTGGCTTCAAAAGGGTTAGAGATGTGCAAAAATGGTCTAGAAATGGCCAAAGTTGGCTTCAAAAGGGTTAGAGATGTGCAAAAATGGCGTAGAAATGGCCAAAGTTTGCTTTAAAAGGGTTAGAGTCGGGCAAAAATGGTGTAGAAATGGCCAATGTTGTCCTCAAACGCGTTAGAGATGTGCAAAAATTGTGTAGAAATGCCCAAGGTTGGCTTCAAAAGGGTTAGAGATGTGCAATAATGGTGTAGAACTTGCCAAAGATGGATTCGAAAGGGTTAGAGATGTGCAAAAATGGGTTAGAAATGTCCAAGGTTGTCTTCAAAAGGGTTAGAGATGTGCAAAAATGGCGTAGAACTGGCCAAAATGGATTCAAAAGGGTTACAGATGTGCAAAAATGGCGTAGAAATGGCCAAAGATGGCTTCAAAAGGGTTAGAGATGTGCAAAAATGGTGTAGAAATGGCCAAAGATGGCTTCAAAAGGGTTAGAGGTATGCAAAAACGGGCTAGAACAGGCCAACGTTGTCTTCAAAAGGGTTAGAGATGTGCAAAAATGGGGTTGAACTGGCCAAAGATGGATTCAAGAGGGTTAGAGATGTGCAAAAATGGGTTAGAAATGTCCAAAGTTGTCTTCAAAAGGGTTAGAGATGTGCAAAAATGGCGTAGAAATGGCCAAAAATGGCTTCAAAAGGGTTAGAGATGTGCAAAAATGGCGTAGAAATGGCCAAAGACGGCTTCAAAGGGTTAGAGATGTGCAAAAATGGCGTAGACATGGCCAAAGATGGCTTCAAAAGGGTTAGAGATGTGCAAAAATGGTGTAGAAATGGCCAAAGATGGCTTCAAAACGGTTAGAGGTGTTTAAAAATGGTGGAAAAATGGCAAAGATGGCTTCAGAATGGTTAGAGATGTGCAAAAATGGGTTAGAAATGGCCAAGTATGGCTTCAAAAGGGTTAGAGGTGTGCAAAAATGGTGTAGAAATGGCCAAAGACGCCTTCAAAAGGGTAAGAGGTGTGCAAAAATGGTGTAGAAATGGCCAAAGATGGCTTCAAAAGGGTTAGAGATGTGCAAAAATGGTGTTGAAATGGCCAAAGTTTGCTTTAAAAGGGTTAGAGTCGGGCAAAAATGGTGTAGAAATGGCCAATGTTGTCTTCAAATGCGTTAGAGATGTGCAAAAATGCTGTAGAAATGGCCAAGTTTGAATTCAAACGGGTTAGAGATGTGCAAAAATGGTGTAGAAATGGCCACGGTTGTCCTCAAACGGGTTAGAGAAGTGCAAAAATGGTGTAGAAATGGTCAAGGTTGGCTTCAAACGGGTTAGATATGTGTAAAAATTGCGTAGAAATGGCCAGGTTTGACTTCAAACGCGATAGAGGTGTGCAAAAATGGTGTAGAAATGCCCAAGGTTGGCTTCAAAAGGGTTAGAGATGTGCAAAAATGGTGTAGAAATGGCCAAAGTTGGCTTCAAAAGGGTTAGAGAAGTGCAAAAATGGTGTAGAAATGGCCAAAGTTTGCTTTAAAAGGGTTAGAGTCGGGCAAAAATGGTGTAGAAATGGCCAATGTTGTCCTCAAACGCGTTAGAGATGTGCAAAAATTGTGTAGAAATGGCCATGGTTGGCTTCAAAAGGGTTAGAGATGTGCAATAATGGTGTAGAACTGGCCAAAGATGGATTCAAAAGGGTTAGAGATGTGCAAAAATGGGTTAGAAATGTCCAAAGTTGTCATCAAAAGGGTTAGAGATGTGCAAAAATGGGTTAGAAATGTCCAAGGTTGTCTTCAAAAGGGTTAGAGATGTGCAAAAATGGCGTAGAACTGGCCAAAATGGATTCAAAAGGGTTACAGATGTGCAAAAATGGCGTAGAAATGGCCAAAGATGGCTTCAAAAGGGTTAGAGATGTGCAAAAATGGTGTAGAAATAGCCAAAGATATATTCAAAAGGGTTAGAGATGTGCAAAAACGGGCTAGAACAGGCCAACGTTGGCTTCAAAAGGGTTAGAGATGTGCAAAAATGGTGTTGAACTGGCCAAAGATGGATTCAAGAGGGTTAGAGATGTGCAAAAATGGGTTAGAAATGTCCAAAGTTGTCTTCAAAAGGGTTAGAGATGTGCAAAAATGGTGTAGAAATGGCCAAAGACGGCTTCAAAAGGGTTAGAGATGTGCAAAAATGGTGTAGACATGGCCAAAGATGGCTTCAAAAGGGTTAGAGATGTGCAAAAATGGTGTAGAAATGGCCAAAGATGGCTTCAAAATGGTTAGAGGTGTTTAAAAATGGTGGAAAAATGGGCAAAGATGGCTTCAGAATGGTTAGAGATGTGCAAAAATGGGTTAGAAATGGCCAAAGATGGCTTCAAAAGGGTTAGAGGTGTGCAAAAATGGTGTAGAAATGGCCAAAGATGCCTTCAAAAGGGTTAGAGGTGTGCAATAATGGTGTAGAAATGGCCAAAGATGGCTTCAAAAGGGTTAGAGATGTGCAAAAATGGTGTTGAAATGGCCAAAGTTTGCTTTAAAAGGGTTAGAGTCGGGCAAAAATGGTGTAGAAATGGCCAATGTTGTCCTCAAACGCCTTGGAGATGTGCAAAAATGGTGTAGAATGCCCAAGGTTGGCTTCAAAAGGGTTAGAGATGTGCAATAATGGTGTAGAAATGGCCAATGTTGGCTTCAAAAGCGTTAGAGATGTGCAAAAATGGTGCAGAACTGGCCAAAGATGGATTCAAAAGGGTTAGAGATGTGCAAAAATGGGTTAGAAATGTCCAAAGTTGGCTTCAAAAGGGTTAGAGATGTGCAAAAATGGTGTAGAACTGGCCAAGGATGGATTCAAAAGGGTTAGAGATGTGCAAAAATGGGTTAGAAATGTCCAAGGTTGTCTTCAAAAGGGTTAGAGATGTGCAAAAATGGCGTAGAACTGGCCAAAATGGATTCAAAATGGTTACAGATGTGCAAAAATGGTGTAGAAATGGCCAAAGATGGCTTCAAAAGGGTTAGAGATGTGCAAAAATGGTGTAGAAATGGCCAAAGATGGCTTCAAAAGGGTTAGAGGTATGCAAAAACGGGATAGAACAGGCCAACGTTGGCTTCAAAAGGGTTAGAGATGTGCAAAAATGGTGTTGAACTGGCCAAAGATGGATTCAAGAGGGTTAGAGATGTGCAAAAATGGGTTAGAAATGTCCAAGGTTGTCTTCAAAAGGGTTAGAGATGTGCAAAAATGGCGTAGAACTGGCCAAAATGGATTCAAAAGGGTTACAGATGTGCAAAAATGGCGTAGAAATGGCCAAAGATGGCTTCAAAAGGGTTAGAGATGTGCAAAAATGGTGTAGAAATGGCCAAAGATGGCTTCAAAAGGGTTAGAGGAATGCAAAAACGGGCTAGAACAGGCCAACGTTGGCTTCAAAAGGGTTAGAGATGTGGAAAAATGGTGTTGAACTGGCCAAAGATGGATTCAAGAGGGTTAGAGATGTGCAAAAATGGGTTAGAAATGTCCAAAGTTGTCTTCAAAAGGGTTAGAGGTGTGCAAAAATGGTGTAGAAATGGCCAAAGATGGCTTCAAAAGGGTTAGAGATGTGCAAAAATGGTGTAGAACTGGCCAAAGTTGTCATCAAAAGGGTTAGAGGTGTGCAAAAATGGTGTAGAAATGGCCAAAAATGGCTTCAAAAGGGTTAGAGGTGTGCAAAAATGGGTTAGAAATGGCCAAAGATGGCTTCAAAAGGGTTAGAGATGTGCAAAAATGGCGTAGAAATGGCCAAAGACGGATTCAAAAGGGTTAGAGATGTGCAAAAATGGTGTAGACATGGCCAAAGATGGCTTCAAAAGGGTTAGAGATGTGCAAAAATGGTGTAGAAATGGCCAAAGTTTGCTTTAAAAGGGTTAGAGTCGGGCAAAAATGGTGTAGAAATGGCCAATGTTGTCCTCAAACGCGTTAGAGATGTGCAAAAATTGTGTAGAAATGGCCATGGTTGGCTTCAAAAGGGTTAGAGATGTGCAATAATGGTGTAGAACTGGCCAAAGATGGATTCAAAAGGGTTAGAGATGTGCAAAAATGGGTTAGAAATGTCCAAAGTTGTCATCAAAAGGGTTAGAGATGTGCAAAAATGGGTTAGAAATGTCCAAGGTTGTCTTCAAAAGGGTTTGAGATGTGCAAAAATGGCGTAGAACTGGCCAAAATGGATTCAAAAGGGTTACAGATGTGCAAAAATGGCGTAGAAATGGCCAAAGATGGCTTCAAAAGGGTTAGAGATGTGCAAAAATGGTGTAGAAATGGCCAAAGATGGCTTCAAAAGGGTTAGAGGTATGCAAAAACGGGCTAGAACAGGCCAACGTTGGCTTCAAAAGGGTTAGAGATGTGCAAAAATGGTGTTGAACTGGCCAAAGATGGATTCAAGAGGGTTAGAGATGTGCAAAAATGGGTTAGAAATGTCCAAAGTTGTCTTCAAAAGGGTTAGAGATGTGCAAAAATGGTGTAGAACTGGCCAAAAATGGATTCAAATGGGTTAGAGATGTGCAAAAATGGCGTAGAAATGGCCAAAGACGGCTTCAAAAGGGTTAGAGATGTGCAAAAATGGTGTAGACATGGCCAAAGATGGCTTCAAAAGGGTTAGATATGTGCAAAAATGGTGTAGAAATGGCCAAAGATGGCTTCAAAACGGTTAGAGGTGTTTAAAAATGGTGGAAAAATGGGCAAAGATGGCTTCAGAATGGTTAGAGATGTGCAAAAATGGGTTAGAAATGGCCAAAGATGGCTTCAAAAGGGTTAGAGGTGTGCAAAAATGGTGTAGAAATGGCCAAAGATGCCTTCAAAAGGGTTAGAGGTGTGCAATAATGGTGTAGAAATGGCCAAAGATGGCTTCAAAAGGGTTAGAGATGTGCAAAAATGGTGTTGAAATGGCCAAAGTTTGCTTTAAAAGGGTTAGAGTCGGGCAAAAATGGTGTAGAAATGGCCAATGTTGTCCTCAAACGCCTTAGAGATGTGCAAAAATGGTGTAGAAATGCCCAAGGTTGGCTTCAAAAGGGTTAGAGATGTGCAAAAATGGTGTAGAACTGGCCAAAGATGGATTCAAAAGGGTTAGAGATGTGCAAAAATGGGTTAGAAATGTCCAAAGTTGGCTTCAAAAGGGTTAGAGATGTGCAAAAATGGTGTAGAACTGGCCAAGGATGGATTCAAAAGGGTTAGAGATGTGCAAAAATGGGTTAGATATGTCCAAGGTTGTCTTCAAAAGGGTTAGAGATGTGCAAAAATGGCGTAGAACTGGCCAAAATGGATTCAAAAGGGTTACAGATGTGCAAAAATGGCGTAGAAATGGCCAAAGATGGCTTCAAAAGGGTTAGAGATGTGCAAAAATGGTGTAGAAATGGCCAATGATGGCTTCAAAAGGGTTAGAGGTATGCAAAAACGGGCTAGAACAGGCCAACGTTGGCTTCAAAAGGGTTAGAGATGTGGAAAAATGGTGTTGAACTGGCCAAAGATGGATTCAAGAGGGTTAGAGATGTGCAAAAATGGGTTAGAAATGTCCAAAGTTGTCTTCAAAAGGGTTAGAGATGTGCAAAAATGGTGTAGAAATGGCCAAAAATGGCTTCAAAAGGGTTAGAGATGTGCAAAAATGGCGTAGAAATGGCCAAAGACGGCTTCAAAAGGGTTAGAGATGTGCAAAAATGGTGTAGACATGGCCAAAGATGGCTTCAAAAGGGTTAGAGATGTGCAAAAATGGTGTAGAAATGGCCAAAGATGGCTTCAAAACGGTTAGAGGTGTTTAAAAATGGTGGAAAAATGGGCAAAGATGGCTTCAGAATGGTTAGAGATGTGCAAAAATGGGTTAGAAATGGCCAAGTATGGCTTCAAAAGGGTTAGAGGTGTGCAAAAATGGTGTAGAAATGGCCAAAGACGCCTTCAAAAGGGTAAGAGGTGTGCAAAAATGGTGTAGAAATGGCCAAAGATGGCTTCAAAAGGGTTAGAGATGTGCAAAAATGGTGTTGAAATGGCCAAAGTTTGCTTTAAAAGGGTTAGAGTCGGGCAAAAATGGTGTAGAAATGGCCAATGTTGTCTTCAAATGCGTTAGAGATGTGCAAAAATGCTGTAGAAATGGCCAAGTTTGAATTCAAACGGGTTAGAGATGTGCAAAAATGGTGTAGAAATGGCCACGGTTGTCCTCAAACGGGTTAGAGAAGTGCAAAAATGGTGTAGAAATGGTCAAGGTTGGCTTCAAACGGGTTAGATATGTGCAAAAATTGCGTAGAAATGGCCAGGTTTGACTTCAAACGCGATAGAGGTGTGCAAAAATGGTGTAGAAATGCCCAAGGTTGGCTTCAAAAGGGTTAGAGATGTGCAAAAATGGTCTAGAAATGGCCAAAGTTGGCTTCAAAAGGGTTAGAGATGTGCAAAAATGGGTTAGAAATGGCCAAAGTTTGCTTTAAAAGGGTTAGAGTCGGGCAAAAATGGTGTAGAAATGGCCAATGTTGTCCTCAAACGCGTTAGAGATGTGCAAAAATGGCGTTGAAATGGCCAAGGACGGCTTCAAAAGGGTTAGAGATGTGCAAAAATGGTGTTGAACTGGCCAAAGATGGATTCAAGAGGGTTAGAGATGTGCAAAAATGGGTTAGAAATGTCCAAAGTTGGCTTCAAAAGGGTTAGAGATGTGCAAAAATGTTGTAGAACTGGCCAAGGATGTATTCAAAAGGGTTAGAGATGTGCAAAAATGGGTTAGAAATGTCCAAGGTTGTCTTCAAAAGGGTTAGAGATGTGCAAAAATGGCGTAGAACTGGCCAAAATGGATTCAAAAGGGTTACAGATGTGCAAAAATGGCGTAGAAATGGCCAAAGATGGCTTCAAAAGGGTTAGAGATGTGCAAAAATGGTGTAGAAATGGCCAAAGATGGCTTCAAAAGGGTTAGAGGTATGCAAAAACGGGCTAGAACAGGCCAACGTTGGCTTCAAAAGGGTTAGAGATGTGCAAAAATGGTGTTGAACTGGCCAAAGATGGATTCAAGAGGGTTAGAGATGTGCAAAAATGGGTTAGAAATGTCCAAAGTTGTCTTCAAAAGGGTTAGAGGTGTGAAAAAATGGTGTAGAAATGGCCAAAGATGGCTTCAAAAGGGTTAGAGATGTGCAAAAATGGTGTAGAACTGGCCAAAGATGGCTTCAAAAGGGTTAGAGATGTGCAAAAATGGTGTAGAACTGGCCAAAGATGGATTCAAAAGGGTTAGAGATGTGCAAAAATGGGTTAGAAATGTCCAAAGTTGTAATCAAAAGGGTTAGAGGTGTGCAAAAATGGTGTAGAAATGGCCAAAAATGGCTTCAAAAGGGTTAGAGGTGTGCAAAAATGGGTTAGAAATGGCCAAAGTTGGCTTCAAAAGGGTTAGAGATGTGCAAAAATGGTGTAGAACTGGCCAAGGATGGATTAAAAAGGGTTAGAGATGTGCAAAAATGGGTTAGAAATGTCCAAGGTTGTCTTCAAAAGGGTTAGAGATGTGCAAAAATGGCGTAGAACTGGCCAAAATGGATTCAAAAGGGTTACAGATGTGCAAAAATGGCGTAGAAATGGCCAAAGATGGCTTCAAAACGGTTAGAGATGTGCAAAAATGGTGTAGAAATGGCCAAAGATGGCTTCAAAAGGGTTAGAGGTATGCAAAAACGGGCTAGAACAGGCCAACGTTGGCTTCAAAAGGCTTAGAGATGTGCAAAAATGGTGTTGAACTGGCCAAAGATGGATTCAAGAGGGTTAGAGATGTGCAAAAATGGGTTAGAAATGTCCAAAGTTGTCTTCAAAAGGGTTAGAGATGTGCAAAAATGGTGTAGAAATGGCCAAAAATGGCTTCAAAAGGGTTAGAGATGTGCAAAAATGGCGTAGAAATGGCCAAAGACGGCTTCAAAAGGGTTAGAGATGTGCAAAAATGGTGTAGACATGGCCAAAGATGGCTTCAAAACGGTTAGAGGTGTTTAAAAATGGTGGAAAAATGGGCAAAGATGGCTTCAGAATGGTTAGAGATGTGCAAAAATGGGTTAGAAATGGCCAAAGATGGCTTCAAAAGGGTTAGAGGTGTGCAAAAATGGTGTAGAAATGGCCAAAGATGCCTTCAAAAGGGTTAGAGGTGTGCAAAAATGGTGTAGAAATGGCTAAAGATGGCTTCGAAAGGGTTAGAGATGTGCAAAAATGGTGTTGAAATGGCCAAAGTTTGCTTTGAAAGGGTTAGAGTCGGGCAAAAATGGTGTAGAAATGGCCAATGTTGTCTTCAAATGCGTTAGAGATGTGCAAAAATGGTGTAGAAATGGCCACGGTTGTCCTCAAACGGGTTAGAGAAGTGCAAAAATGGTGTAGAAATGGTCAAGGTTGGCTTCAAACGGGTTAGATATGTGCAAAAATTGCGTAGAAATGGCCAGGTTTGACTTCAAACGCGATACAGGTGTGCAAAAATGGTGTAGAAATGCCCAAGGTTGGCTTCAAAAGGGTTAGAGATGTGCAAAAATGGTCTAGAAATGGCCAAAGTTGGCTTCAAAAGGGTTAGATATGTGCAAAAATGGTGTAGAAATGGCCAAAGATGGCTTCAAAACGGTTAGAGGTGTTTAAAAATGGTGGAAAAATGGGCAAAGATGGCTTCAGAATGGTTAGAGATGTGCAAAAATGGGTTAGAAATGGCCAAAGATGGCTTCAAAAGGGTTAGAGGTGTGCAAAAATGGTGTAGAAATGGACAAAGATGCCTTCAAAAGGGTTAGAGGTGTGCAATAATGGTGTAGAAATGGCCAAAGATGGCTTCAAAAGGGTTAGAGATGTGCAAAAATGGTGTTGAAATGGCCAAAGTTTGCTTTAAAAGGGTTAGAGTCGGGCAAAAATGGTGTAGAAATGGCCAATGTTGTCCTCAAACGCCTTAGAGATGTGCAAAAATGGTGTAGAAATGCCCAAGGTTGGCTTCAAAAGGGTTAGAGATGTGCAATAATGGTGTAGAAATGGCCAATGTTGGCTTCAAAAGGGTTAGAGATGTGCAAAAATGGTGTAGAACTTGCCAAAGATGGATTCAAAAGGGTTAGAGATGTGCAAAAATGGGTTAGAAATGTCCAAAGTTGGCTTCAAAAGGGTTAGAGATGTGCAAAAATGGTGTAGAACTGGCCAAGGATGGATTCAAAAGGGTTAGAGATGTGCAAAAATGGGTTAGATATGTCCAAGGTTGTCTTCAAAAGGGTTAGAGATGTGCAAAAATGGCGTAGAACTGGCCAAAATGGATTCAAAAGGGTTACAGATGTGCAAAAATGGCGTAGAAATGGCCAAAGATGGCTTCAAAAGGGTTAGAGATGTGCAAAAATGGTGTAGAAATGGCCAAAGATGGCTTCAAAAGGGTTAGAGGTATGCAAAAACGGGCTAGAACAGGCCAACGTTGGCTTCAAAAGGGTTAGAGATGTGGAAAAATGGTGTTGAACTGGCCAAAGATGGATTCAAGAGGGTTAGAGATGTGCAAAAATGGGTTAGAAATGTCCAAAGTTGTCTTCAAAAGGGTTAGAGATGTGCAAAAATGGTGTAGAAATGGCCAAAAATGGCTTCAAAAGGGTTAGAGATGTGCAAAAATGGCGTAGAAATGGCCAAAGACGGCTTCAAAAGGGTTAGAGATGTGCAAAAATGGTGTAGACATGGCCAAAGATGGCTTCAAAAGGGTTAGAGATGTGCAAAAATGGTGTAGAAATGGCCAAAGATGGCTTCAAAACGGTTAGAGGTGTTTAAAAATGGTGGAAAAATGGGCAAAGATGGCTTCAGAATGGTTAGAGATGTGCAAAAATGGGTTAGAAATGGCCAAGGATGGCTTCAAAAGGGTTAGAGGTGTGCAAAAATGGTGTAGAAATGGCCAAAGACGCCTTCAAAAGGGTAAGAGGTGTGCAAAAATGGTGTAGAAATGGCCAAAGATGGCTTCAAAAGGGTTAGAGATGTGCAAAAATGGTGTTGAAATGGCCAAAGTTTGCTTTAAAAGGGTTAGAGTCGGGCAAAAATGGTGTAGAAATGGCCAATGTTGTCTTCAAATGCGTTAGAGATGTGCAAAAATGCTGTAGAAATGGCCAAGTTTGAATTCAAACGGGTTAGAGATGTGCAAAAATGGTGTAGAAATGGCCACGGTTGTCCTCAAACAGGTTAGAGAAGTGCAAAAATGGTGTAGAAATGGTCAAGGTTGGCTTCAAACGGGTTAGATATGTGCAAAAATTGCGTAGAAATGGCCAGGTTTGACTTCAAACGCGATAGAGGTGTGCAAAAATGGTGTAGAAATGCCCAAGGTTGGCTTCAAAAGGGTTAGAGATGTGCAAAAATGGTCTAGAAATGGCCAAAGTTGGCTTCAAAAGGGTTAGAGATGTGCAAAAATGGGTTAGAAATGGCCAAAGTTTGCTTTAAAAGGGTTAGAGTCGGGCAAAAATGGTGTAGAAATGGCCAATGTTGTCCTCAAACGCGTTAGAGATGTGCAAAAATGGCGTAGAAATGGCCAAGGACGGCTTCAAAAGGGTTAGAGATGTGCAAAAATGGTGTTGAACTGGCCAAAGATGGATTCAAGAGGGTTAGAGATGTGCAAAAATGGGTTAGAAATGTCCAAAGTTGGCTTCAAAAGGGTTAGAGATGTGCAAAAATGTTGTAGAACTGGCCAAGGATGGATTCAAAAGGGTTAGAGATGTGCAAAAATGGGTTAGAAATGTCCAAGGTTGTCTTCAAAAGGGTTAGAGATGTGCAAAAATGGCGTAGAACTGGCCAAAATGGATTCAAAAGGGTTACAGATGTGCAAAAATGGCGTAGAAATGGCCAAAGATGGCTTCAAAAGGGTTAGAGATGTGCAAAAATGGTGTAGAAATGGCCAAAGATGGCTTCAAAAGGGTTAGAGGTATGCAAAAACGGGCTAGAACAGGCCAACGTTGGCTTCAAAAGGGTTAGAGATGTGCAAAAATGGTGTTGAACTGGCCAAAGATGGATTCAAGAGGGTTAGAGATGTGCAAAAATGGGTTAGAAATGTTCAAAGTTGTCTTCAAAAGGGTTAGAGGTGTGAAAAAATGGTGTAGAAATGGCCAAAGATGGCTTCAAAAGGGTTAGAGATGTGCAAAAATGGTGTAGAACTGGCCAAAGATGGCTTCAAAAGGGTTAGAGATGTGCAAAAATGGTGTAGAACTGGCCAAAGATGGATTCAAAAGGGTTAGAGATGTGCAAAAATGGTGTAGAAATGGCCACGGTTGTCCTCAAACGGGTTAGAGAAGTGCAAAAATGGTGTAGAAATGGTCAAGGTTGGCTTCAAACGGGTTAGATATGTGCAAAAATTGCGTAGAAATGGCCAGGTTTGACTTCAAACGCGATACAGGTGTGCAAAAATGGTGTAGAAATGCCCAAGGTTGGCTTCAAAAGGGTTAGAGATGTGCAAAAATGGTCTAGAAATGGCCAAAGTTGGCTTCAAAAGGGTTAGATATGTGCAAAAATGGTGTAGAAATGGCCAAAGATGGCTTCAAAACGGTTAGAGGTGTTTAAAAATGGTGGAAAAATGGGCAAAGATGGCTTCAGAATGCTTAGAGATGTGCAAAAATGGGTTAGAAATGGCCAAAGATGGCTTCAAAAGGGTTAGAGGTGTGCAAAAATGGTGTAGAAATGGCCAAAGATGCCTTCAAAAGGGTTAGAGGTGTGCAATAATGGTGTAGAAATGGCCAAAGATGGCTTCAAAAGGGTTAGAGATGTGCAAAAATGGTGTTGAAATGGCCAAAGTTTGCTTTAAAAGGGTTAGAGTCGGGCAAAAATGGTGTAGAAATGGCCAATGTTGTCCTCAAACGCCTTAGAGATGTGCAAAAATGGTGTAGAAATGCCCAAGGTTGGCTTCAAAAGGGTTAGAGATGTGCAATAATGGTGTAGAAATGGCCAATGTTGGCTTCAAAAGGGTTAGAGATGTGCAAAAATGGTGTAGAACTGGCCAAAGATGGATTCAAAAGGGTTAGAGATGTGCAAAAATGGGTTAGAAATGTCCAAAGTTGGCTTCAAAAGGGTTAGAGATGTGCAAAAATGGTGTAGAACTGGCCAAGGATGGATTCAAAAGGGTTAGAGATGTGCAAAAATGGGTTAGATATGTCCAAGGTTGTCTTCAAAAGGGTTAGAGATGTGCAAAAATGGCGTAGAACTGGCCAAAATGGATTCAAAAGGGTTACAGATGTGCAAAAATGGCGTAGAAATGGCCAAAGATGGCTTCAAAAGGGTTAGAGATGTGCAAAAATGGTGTAGAAATGGCCAAAGATGGCTTCAAAAGGGTTAGAGGTATGCAAAAACGGGCTAGAACAGGCCAACGTTGGCTTCAAAAGGGTTAGAGATGTGCAAAAATGGTGTTGAACTGGCCAAAGATGGATTCAAGAGGGTTAGAGATGTGCAAAAATGGGTTAGAAATGTCCAAAGTTGTCTTCAAAAGGGTTAGAGGTGTGAAAAAATGGTGTAGAAATGGCCAAAGATGGCTTCAAAAGGGTTAGAGATGTGCAAAAATGGTGTAGAACTGGCCAAAGATGGCTTCAAAAGGGTTAGAGATGTGCAAAAATGGTGTAGAACTGGCCAAAGATGGATTCAAAAGGGTTAGAGATGTGCAAAAATGGTGTAGAAATGGCCACGGTTGTCCTCAAACGGGTTAGAGAAGTGCAAAAATGGTGTAGAAATGGTCAAGGTTGGCTTCAAACGGGTTAGATATGTGCAAAAATTGCGTAGAAATGGCCAGGTTTGACTTCAAACGCGATACAGGTGTGCAAAAATGGTGTAGAAATGCCCAAGGTTGGCTTCAAAAGGGTTAGAGATGTGCAAAAATGGTCTAGAAATGGCCAAAGTTGGCTTCAAAAGGGTTAGATATGTGCAAAAATGGTGTAGAAATGGCCAAAGATGGCTTCAAAACGGTTAGAGGTGTTTAAAAATGGTGGAAAAATGGGCAAAGATGGCTTCAGAATGGTTAGAGATGTGCAAAAATGGGTTAGAAATGGCCAAAGATGGCTTCAAAAGGGTTAGAGGTGTGCAAAAATGGTGTAGAAATGGCCAAAGATGCCTTCAAAAGGGTTAGAGGTGTGCAATAATGGTGTAGAAATGGCCAAAGATGGCTTCAAAAGGGTTAGAGATGTGCAAAAATGGTGTTGAAATGGCCAAAGTTTGCTTTAAAAGGGTTAGAGTCGGGCAAAAATGGTGTAGAAATGGCCAATGTTGTCCTCAAACGCCTTAGAGATGTGCAAAAATGGTGTAGAAATGCCCAAGGTTGGCTTCAAAAGGGTTAGAGATGTGCAATAATGGTGTAGAAATGGCCAATGTTGGCTTCAAAAGGGTTAGAGATGTGCAAAAATGGTGTAGAACTGGCCAAAGATGGATTCAAAAGGGTTAGAGATGTGCAAAAATGGGTTAGAAATGTCCAAAGTTGGCTTCAAAAGGGTTAGAGATGTGCAAAAATGGTGTAGAACTGGCCAAGGATGGATTCAAAAGGGTTAGAGATGTGCAAAAATGGGTTAGATATGTCCAAGGTTGTCTTCAAAAGGGTTAGAGATGTGCAAAAATGGCGTAGAACTGGCCAAAATGGATTCAAAAGGGTTACAGATGTGCAAAAATGGCGTAGAAATGGCCAAAGATGGCTTCAAAAGGGTTAGAGATGTGCAAAAATGGTGTAGAAATGGCCAAAGATGGCTTCAAAAGGGTTAGAGGTATGCAAAAACGGGCTAGAACAGGCCAACGTTGGCTTCAAAAGGGTTAGAGATGTGCAAAAATGGTGTTGAACTGGCCAAAGATGGATTCAAGAGGGTTAGGGATGTGCAAAAATGGGTTAGAAATGTCCAAAGTTGTCTTCAAAAGGGTTAGAGATGTGCAAAAATGGTGTAGAAATGGCCAAAAATGGCTTCAAAAGGGTTAGAGATGTGCAAAAATGGCGTAGAAATGGCCAAAGACGGCTTCAAAAGGGTTAGAGATGTGCAAAAATGGTGTAGACATGGCCAAAGATGGCTTCAAAAGGGTTAGAGATGTGCAAAAATGGTGTAGAAATGGCCAAGGATGGCTTCAAAACGGTTAGAGGTGTTTAAAAATGGTGGAAAAATGGGCAAAGATGGCTTCAGAATGGTTAGAGATGTGCAAAAATGGGTTAGAAATGGCCAAGGATGGCTTCAAAAGGGTTAGAGGTGTGCAAAAATGGTGTAGAAATGGCCAAAGACGCCTTCAAAAGGGTAAGAGGTGTGCAAAAATGGTGTAGAAATGGCCAAAGATGGCTTCAAAAGGGTTAGAGATGTGCAAAAATGGTGTTGAAATGGCCAATGTTGTCTTCAAATGCGTTAGAGATGTGCAAAAATGCTGTAGAAATGGCCAAGTTTGAATTCAAACGGGTTAGAGATGTGCAAAAATGGTGTAGAAATGGCCACGGTTGTCCTCAAACGGGTTAGAGAAGTGCAAAAATGGTGTAGAAATGGTCAAGGTTGGCTTCAAACGGGTTAGATATGTGCAAAAATTGCGTAGAAATGGCCAGGTTTGACTTCAAACGCGATAGAGGTGTGCAAAAATGGTGTAGAAATGCCCAAGGTTGGCTTCAAAAGGGTTAGAGATGTGCAAAAATGGTCTAGAAATGGCCAAAGTTGGCTTCAAAAGGGTTAGAGATGTGCAAAAATGGGTTAGAAATGGCCAAAGTTTGCTTTAAAAGGGTTAGAGTCGGGCAAAAATGGTGTAGAAATGGCCAATGTTGTCCTCAAACGCGTTAGAGATGTGCAAAAATGGCGTAGAAATGGCCAAGGACGGCTTCAAAAGGGTTAGAGATGTGCAAAAATGGTGTTGAACTGGCCAAAGATGGATTCAAGAGGGTTAGAGATGTGCAAAAATGGGTTAGAAATGTCCAAAGTTGGCTTCAAAAGGGTTAGAGATGTGCAAAAATGTTGTAGAACTGGCCAAGGATGGATTCAAAAGGGTTAGAGATGTGCAAAAATGGGTTAGAAATGTCCAAGGTTGTCTTCAAAAGGGTTAGAGATGTGCAAAAATGGCGTAGAACTGGCCAAAATGGATTCAAAAGGGTTACAGATGTGCAAAAATGGCGTAGAAATGGCCAAAGATGGCTTCAAAAGGGTTAGAGATGTGCAAAAATGGCGTAGAACTGGCCAAAATGGATTCAAAAGGGTTACAGATGTGCAAAAATGGCGTAGAAATGGCCAAAGATGGCTTCAAAAGGGTTAGAGATGTGCAAAAATGGTGTAGAAATGGCCAAAGATGGCTTCAAAAGGGTTAGAGGTATGCAAAAACGGGCTAGAACAGGCCAACGTTGGCTTCAAAAGGGTTAGAGATGTGCAAAAATGGTGTTGAACTGGCCAAAGATGGATTCAAGAGGGTTAGAGATGTGCAAAAATGGGTTAGAAATGTCCAAAGTTGTCTTCAAAAGGGTTAGAGGTGTGAAAAAATGGTGTAGAAATGGCCAAAGATGGCTTCAAAAGGGTTAGAGATGTGCAAAAATGGTGTAGAACTGGCCAAAGATGGCTTCAAAAGGGTTAGAGATGTGCAAAAATGGTGTAGAACTGGCCAAAGATGGATTCAAAAGGGTTAGAGATGTGCAAAAATGGGTTAGAAATGTCCAAAGTTGTAATCAAAAGGGTTAGAGGTGTGCAAAAATGGTGTAGAAATGGCCAAAAATGGCTTCAAAAGGGTTAGAGGTGTGCAAAAATGGGTTAGAAATGGCCAAAGTTGGGTTCAAAAGGGTTAGAGATGTGCAAAAATGGTGTAGAACTGGCCAAGGATGGATTCAAAAGGGTTAGAGATGTGCAAAAATGGGTTAGAAATGTCCAAGGTTGTCTTCAAAAGGGTTAGAGATGTGCAAAAATGGCGTAGAACTGGCCAAAATGGATTCAAAAGGGTTACAGATGTGCAAAAATGGCGTAGAAATGGCCAAAGATGGCTTCAAAAGGGTTAGAGATGTGCAAAAATGGTGTAGAAATGGCGAAAGATGGCTTCAAAAGGGTTAGAGGTATGCAAAAACGGGCTAGAACAGGCCAACGTTGGCTTCAAAAGGCTTAGAGATGTGCAAAAATGGTGTTGAACTGGCCAAAGATGGATTCAAGAGGGTTAGAGATGTGCAAAAATGGGTTAGAAATGTCCAAAGTTGTCTTCAAAAGGGTTAGAGATGTGCAAAAATGGTGTAGAAATGGCCAAAAATGGCTTCAAAAGGGTTAGAGATGTGCAAAAATGGCGTAGAAATGGCCAAAGACGGCTTCAAAAGGGTTAGAGATGTGCAAAAATGGTGTAGACATGGCCAAAGATGGCTTCAAAACGGTTAGAGGTGTTTAAAAATGGTGGAAAAATGGGCAAAGATGGCTTCAGAATGGTTAGAGATGTGCAAAAATGGGTTAGAAATGGCCAAAGATGGCTTCAAAAGGGTTAGAGGTGTGCAAAAATGGTGTAGAAATGGCCAAAGATGCCTTCAAAAGGGTTAGAGGTGTGCAAAAATGGTGTAGAAATGGCCAAAGATGGCTTCGAAAGGGTTAGAGATGTGCAAAAATGGTGTTGAAATGGCCAAAGTTTGCTTTGAAAGGGTTAGAGTCGGGCAAAAATGGTGTAGAAATGGCCAATGTTGTCTTCAAATGCGTTAGAGATGTGCAAAAATGGTGTAGAAATGGCCACGGTTGTCCTCAAACGGGTTAGAGAAGTGCAAAAATGGTGTAGAAATGGTCAAGGTTGGCTTCAAACGGGTTAGATATGTGCAAAAATTGCGTAGAAATGGCCAGGTTTGACTTCAAACGCGATACAGGTGTGCAAAAATGGTGTAGAAATGCCCAAGGTTGGCTTTAAAAGGGTTAGAGATGTGCAAAAATGGTCTAGAAATGGCCAAAGTTGGCTTCAAAAGGGTTAGATATGTGCAAAAATGGTGTAGAAATGGCCAAAGTTTGCTTTAAAAGGGTTAGAGTCGGGCAAAAATGGTGTAGAAATGGCCAATGTTGTCCTCAAACGCGTTAGAGATGTGCAAAAATTGTGTAGAAATGGCCATGGTTGGCTTCAAAAGGGTTAGAGATGTGCAATAATGGTGTAGAACTGGCCAAAGATGGATTCAAAAGGCTTAGAGATGTGCAAAAATGGTGTAGAACTGGCCAAAGATGGCTTCAAAAGGGTTAGAGATGTGCAAAAATGGTGTAGAACTGGCCAAAGATGGATTCAAAAGGGTTAGAGATGTGCAAAAATGGGTTAGAAATATCCAAAGTTGGCTTCAAAAGGGTTAGAGATGTGCAAAAATGGCGTAGAAATGGCCAAAGTTTGCTTTAAAAGGGTTAGAGTCAGGCAAAAATGGTGAAGAAATGGCCAATGTTGTCCTCAAACGCCTTAGAGATGTGCAAAAATGGTGTAGAAATGCCCAAGGTTGGCTTCAAAAGGGTTAGAGATGTGCAATAATGGTGTAGAAATGGCCAATGTATCTTCAAAAGGGTTAGAGATGTGCAAAAATGGTGTAGAACTGGCCAAAGATGGATTCAAAAGGGTTAGAGATGTGCAAAAATGGGTTAGAAATGTCCAAAGTTGGCTTCAAAAGGGTTAGAGATGTGCAAAAATGGTGTAGAACTGGCCAAGGATGGATTCAAAAGGGTTAGAGATGTGCAAAAATGGTCTAGAAATGGCCAAAGTTGTCTTCAAAAGGGTTAGAGATGTGCAAAAATGGCGTAGAACTGGCCAAAATGGATTCAAAAGGGTTACAGATGTGCAAAAATGGCGTAGAAATGGCCAAAGATGGCTTCAAAAGGGTTAGAGATGTGCAAAAATGGTGTAGAAATGGCCAAAGATGGCTTCAAAAGGGTTAGAGGTATGCAAAAACGGGCTAGAACAGGCCAACGTTGGCTTCAAAAGGGTTAGAGATGTGCAAAAATGGTGTTGAACTGGCCAAAAATGGCTTCAAATGGGTTAGAGATGTGCAAAAATGGCGTAGAAATGGCCAAAGACGGCTTCAAAAGGGTTAGAGATTTGCAAAAATGGTGTAGACATGGCCAAAGATGGCTTCAAAAGGGTTAGAGATGTGCAAAAATGGTGTAGAAATGGCCAAAGATGGGTTCAAAACGGTTAGAGGTGTTTAAAAATGGTGGAAAAATGGGCAAAGATGGCTTCAGAATGGTTAGAGATGTGCAAAAATGGGTTAGAAATGGCCAAAGTTGGCTTCAAAAGGGTTAGAGGTGTGCAAAAATGGTGTAGAAATGGCCAAAGTTTGCTTTAAAAGGGTTAGAGTCGGGCAAAAATTGTGTAGAAATGGCCAATGTTGTCCTCAAACGCGTTAGAGATGTGCAAAAATTGTGTAGAAATTTCCATGGTTGGCTTCAAAAGGGTTAGAGATGTGCAATAATGGTGTAGAAATGGCCAATGTTGGCTTCAAAAGGGTTAGAGATGTGCAAAAATGGTGTAGAACTGGCCAAAGATGGATTCAAAAGGGTTAGAGATGTGCAAAAATGGGTTAGAAATGTCCAAAGTTGGCTTCAAAAGGGTTAGAGATGTGCAAAAATGGTGTAGAACTGGCCAAGGAGGGATTCAAAAGGGTTAGAGATGTGCAAAAATGGGTTAGAAATGTCCAAGGTTGTCTTCAAAAGGGTTAGAGATGTGCAAAAATGGTGTAGAACTGGCCAAAATGGATTCAAAAGGGTTACAGATGTGCAAAAATGGCGTAGAAATGGCCAAAGATGGCTTCAAAAGGGTTAGAGATGTGCAAAAATGGTGTAGAAATGGCCAAAGATGGCTTCAAAAGGGTTAGAGGTATGCAAAAACGGGCTAGAACAGGCCAACATTGGCTTCAAAAGGGTTATAGATGTGCAAAATTGGTGTACTAATGGCCAAAAATTGCTTCAAAAGGGTTAGAGATGTGCAAAAACGGGCTAGAACAGGCCAAACTTGGCTTCAAAAGGGTTAGAGATGTGCAAAAATGGGTTAGAAATGGCCAAAGATGGCTTCAAAAGGGTTAGAGGTGTGCAAAAATGGTGTAGAAATGGCCAAAGATGGCTTCAAAAGGGTTAGAGATGTGCAAAAATGGTGTAGGAATGGCCAAAGTTGGCTTCAAACGGGTTAGAGTTGTGCAAAAATGGTGTAGAAATGGCCAACGTTTGCTTTAAAAGGGTTAGAGTCGGGCAAAAATGGTGTAGAAATGGCCAATGTTGTCTTCAAACGCGTTAGAGATGTGCAAAAATGGTGTAGAAATGGACAAGTTTGAATTCAAACGGGTTAGTTGTGTGCAAAAATGTTGTAGAAATGGGCACGGTTGTCCTCAAACGGGTTAGAGATGTGCAAAAATGGTGTAGAAATGGCCAAAGTTGGCTTCAAAAGGGTTAGAGATGTGCAAAAATGGTGTAGAACTGGCCAATGATGGATTCAAAAGGGTTAGAGATGTCCAAAAATGGGTTAGAAATGTCCAAGGTTGTCTTCAAAAGGGTTAGAGGTGTGCAAAAATGGTGTAGAAATGGCCAAAAATGGCTTCAAAAGGGTTAGAGATGAGCAAAAATGGTGTAGAAATGGCCAAAGATGGATTCAAAAGGGTTAGAGATGTGCAAAAATGGTGTAGAACTGGCCAAAGATGGATTCAAAAGGGTTAGAGATGTGCAAAAATGGTGTAGAGCTGGCTAAAGATGGCTTCAAAAGGGTTAGAGGTGTGCAAAAATGGTGTAGAAATGTCCAAAGTTGTCTTCAAAAGGGTTAGAGGTGTGCAAAAATGGTGTAGAAATGGCCAAAGATGGCTTCAAAAGGGTTAGAGGTGTGCAAAAATGGTGTAGAAATGGGCAAAGATGGCTTCAAAAGGGTTAGAGATGTGCAAAAATTGTGTAGAAATGGCCAAAGTTGGCTTCAAAGTGTTAGAGATGTGCAAAAATGGTGTAGAAATGGCTAAAGTTTGCTTAAAAAGGGTTAGAGTCGGGCAAAAATGGTGTAGAAATGGCCAATGTTGTCTTGAAACGCGTTAGAGATGTGCAAAAATGGTGTAGAAATAGACAAGTTTGAATTCAAACGGGTTAGAGATGTGCAAAAATGGTGTAGAAATGGGCACGGTTGTACTCAAACGGGTTAGAGATGTGCAAAAATGGTGTTGAAATGGCCAAAGTTGGCTTCAAAAGGGTTAGAGATGTGCAAAAATGGGTTAGAAATGTCCAAAGTTGTCTTCAAAAGGGTTAGAGGTGTGCAAAAATGGTGTAGAAATGGCCAAAAATGGCTTCAAAAGGGTTAGAGATGTGCAAAAATGGCGTAGAAATGGCCAAAGACGGCTTCAAAAGGGTTAGAGATGTGCAAAAATGGTGTAGAAATGGCCAAAGATGGATTCAAAAGGGTTAGAGATGTGCAAAAATGGTGTAGAACTGGCCAAAGATGGATTCAAAAGGGTTAGAGAAGTGTAAAAATGGGTTAGAAATGTCCAAAGTTGTCTTCAAAAGGGTTAGAGGTGTGCAAAAATGGTGTAGAAATGGCCAAAAATGGCTTCAAAAGGGTTAGAGATGTGCAAAAATGGCGTAGAAATGTCCAAAGTTGTCATCAAAAGGGTTAGAGGTGTGCAAAAATGGTATAGAAATGGCCAAAAATGGCTTCAAAGGGGTTAGAGATGTGCAAAAATGGCGTAGAAATGGCCAAGGACGGCTTCAAAAGGGTTAGAGATGTGCAAAAATGGTGTAGAAATGGCCAAAGATGGCTTCAAAAGGGTTAGAAATGTGCAAAAATGGGTTTGAAATGTCCAAAGATGGCTTCAAAACGGTTAGAGGTGTTTAGAAATGGTGGAAAAATGGGCAAAGATGGCTTCAGAATGGTTAGAGATGTGCAAAAATGGGTTAGAAATGGCCAAAGATGGCTTCAAAAGGGTTAGAGGTGTGCAAAAATGGTGTAGAAATGGCCAAAGATGCCTTCAAAAGGGTTAGAGGTGTGCAAAAATGGTGTAGAAATGGCCAAAGATGCCTTCAAAAGGGTTAGAGGTGTGCAATAATGGTGTAGAAATGTCCAAAGTTAGCTTCAAAAGAGTTAGAGATGAGCAAAAATACTGTGTTGAAATGGCCAAAGTTTGCTTTAAAAGGGTTAGAGTCGGGCAAAAATGGTGTAGAAATAGCCAATGTTGTCTTCAAATGCGTTAGAGATGTGCAAAAATGGTGTAGAAATGGCCAAGTTTGAATTCAAACGGGTTAGAGATGTGCAAAAATGGTGTAGAAATGGCCACGGTTGTCCTCAAACGGGTTAGAGAAGTGCAAAAATGGTGTAGAAATGGTCAAGGTTGGCTTCAAACGGGTTAGATATATGCAAAAATTGCGTAGAAATGGCCAGGTTAGACTTCAAACGCGATAGAGGTGGGCAAAAATGGTGTAGAAATGCCCAAGGTTGGCTTCAAAAGGGTTAGAGATGTGCAAAAATGGTGTAGAAATGGCCAAAGTTGGCTTCAAAAGGGTTAGAGATGTGCAAAAATGGTGTAGAAATGGCCAAAGTTTGCTTTAAAAGGGTTAGAGTCGGGCAAAAATGGCGTAGAAATGGCCAATGTTGTCCTCAAACGCGTTAGAGATGTGCAAAAATTGTGTAGAAATGGCCGAAGTCGGCTTCAAAAGGGTTAGAGATGTGCAAAAATGGTGTAGAAATGGCCAAAGATATATTCCAAAGGGTTAGAGATGTGCAAAAATGGGTTAGAAATGTCCAAAGTTGTCTTCAAAAGGGTTAGAGGTGTGCAAAAATGGTGTAGAAATGGCCAAAGATGGCTTCAAAAGGGTTAGAGATGTGCAAAAATGGTGTAGAACTGGCCAAAGATGGATTAAAAAGGGTTAGAGATGTGCAAAAAAGGGTTAGAAATGTCCAAAGTTGTCATCAAAAGGGTTAGAGGTGTGCAAAAATGGTGTAGAAATGGCCAAAAATGGCTTCAAAAGGGTTAGAGGTGTTTAAAAATGGGTTAGAAATGGCCAAAGTTGGCTTCAAAAGGGTTAGAGATGTGCAAAAATGGTGTAGAAATGGCCAAAGTATGCTTTAAAAGGGTTAGAGTCGGGCAAAAATGGTGTAGAAATGGCCAATGTTGTCCTCAAACGTGTTAGAGATGTGCAAAAATTGTGTAGAAATTTCCATGGTTGGCTTCAAAAGGGTTAGAGATGTGCAATAATGGTGTAGAAATGGCCAATGTTGGCTTCAAAAGGGTTAGAGATGTGCAAAAATGGTGTAGAGCTGGCTAAAGATGGCTTCAAAAGGGTTAGAGGTGTGCAAAAATGGTGTAGAAATGGGCAAAGATGCCTTCAAAAGGGTTAGAGGAGTGCAAAAATGGTGTAGAAATGGCCAAAGATGGCTTCAAAAGGGTTACAGATGTGCAATAATGGTGTAGAAATGGCCAATGTTGGCTTCAAAAGGGTTAGAGATGTGCAAAAATGGTGTAGAGCTGGCCAAAGATGGAATCAAAAGGGTTAGAGATGTGCAAAAATGGGTTAGAAATGTCCAAGGTTGTCTTCAAAAGGGTTAGAGATGTGCAAAAATGGTGTAGAAATGGCCAAAGTTGGCTTCAAAAGGGTTAGAGATGTGCAAAAATGGTGTAGAAATGGCCAAACTTTGCTTCAAAAGGGTTAGAGATGTGCAAAAATGGTGTAGAAATGGCAAATGTTATCCTCAAACGCGTTAGAGATGTGCAAAAATTGTGTAGAAATGGCCATGGTTGGCTTCAAAAGGGTTAGAGATGTGCAATAATGGCGTAGAAATGGCCAAAGTAGGCTTCAAAAGGGTTAGAGATGTGCAAAAATGGTGTAGAACTGGCCAAAGATATATTCAAAAGGGTTAGAGATGTGCAAAAATGGGTTAGAAATGTCCAAGGTTGTCTTCAAAAGGGTTAGAGATGTGCAAAAATGGCGTAGAACTGGCCAAAGATGGATTCAAAAGGGTTACAGATGTGCAAAAATGGCGTAGAAATGGCCAAAGATGGCTTCAAAAGGTTTAAAGATGTGCAAAAATGGTGTAGAAATGGCCAAAGATGGCTTCAAAAGGGTTAGAGGTATGCAAAAACGGGCTAGAACAGGCCAACATTGGCTTCAAAAGGGTTAGAGATGTGCAAAATTGGTGTAGAAATGGCCAAAGTTGTCTTCAAAAGGGTTAGAGATGTGCAAAAATGGTGTAGAAATGGCCAAAGATGGCTTCAAAACGGTTAGAGGTGTTTAAAAATGGTGGAAAAATGGGCAAAGATGGCTTCAGAATGGTTAGAGATGTGCAAAAATGGGTTAGAAATGGCCAAAGATGGCTTCAAAAGGGTTAGAGGTGTGCAAAAATGGTGTAGAAATGGCCAAAGATGGATTCAAAAGGGTTAGAGATGTGCAAAAATGGGTTAGAAATGTCCAAAGTTGTCTTCAAAAGGGTTAGAGATGTGCAAAAATGGTGTAGAAATGGCCAAAGATGGCTTCAAAACGGTTAGAGGTGTTTAAAAATGGTGGAAAAATGGGCAAAGATGGCTTCAGAATGGTTAGAGATGTGCAAAAATGGGTTAGAAATGGCCAAAGATGGCTTCAAAAGGGTTAGAGGTGTGCAAAAATGGTGTAGAAATGGCCAAAGATGGCTTCAAAGGGGTTAGAGGTGTGCAAAAATGGTGTAGAAATGGCCAAAGATGGCTTCAAAAGGGTTAGAGATGTGCAAAAATGGTGTAGAAATGGCCAAAGTTGGCTTCAAAAGGGTTAGAGATGTGCAAAAATGGTGTAGAAATGGCCAAAGTTTGCTTTAAAGGGGTTAGAGTCGGGCAAAAATGGTGTAGAAATGGCCAATGTTGTCTTCAAACGCGTTAGAGATGTGCAAAAATGGTGTAGAAAAGGATAAGTTTGAATTCAAACGGGTTAGAGATGTGCAAAAATGGTGTAGATATGGGCACGGTTGTACTCAAACGGGTTAGAGATGTGCAAAAATGGTGTAGAAATGGCCAAAGTTGGCTTCAAAAGGGTTAGAGATGAGCAAAAATGGGTTAGAAATGTCCAAAGTTGTCTTCAAAAGGGTTAGAGGTGTGCAAAAATGGTGTAGAAATGGCCAAGTTTGAATTCAAACGGGTTAGAGATGTGCAAAAATGGTGTAGAAATGGCCACGGTTGTCCTCAAACGGGTTAGAGAAGTGCAAAAATGGTGTAGAAATGGTCAAGGTTGGCTTCAAACGGGTTAGATATATGCAAAAATTGCGTAGAAATGGCCAGGTTTGACTTTAAACGCGATAGAGGTGGGCAAAAATGGTGTAGAAATGGCCAAAGATGGCTTCAAAAGGGTTAGAGATGTGCAATAATGGTGTAGAAATGGCCAATGTTGGCTTCAAAAGGGTTAGAGATGTGCAAAAATGGTGTAGAGCTGGCCAAAGATGGAATCAAAAGGGTTAGAGATGTGCAAAAATGGGTTAGAAATGTCCAAGGTTGTCTTCAAAAGGGTTAGAGATGTGCAAAAATGGTGTAGAAATGGCCAAAGTTGGCTTCAAAAGGGTTAGAGATGTGCAAAAATGGTGTAGAAATGGCCAAACTTTGCTTCAA
Organism: Lathamus discolor; assembly: GCF_037157495.1. Lineage (NCBI taxonomy): Eukaryota > Metazoa > Chordata > Aves > Psittaciformes > Psittacidae > Lathamus > Lathamus discolor. Next base: position 40,851,797 of record NC_088908.1, on the reverse strand, counting down.
AAGGGTTAGAGATGTGCAAAAATGGTGTAGAAATGGCAAATGTTATCCTCAAACGCGTTAGAGATGTGCAAAAATTGTGTAGAAATGGCCATGGTTGGCTTCAAAAGGGTTAGAGATGTGCAATAATGGCGTAGAAATGGCCAAAGTAGGCTTCAAAAGGGTTAGAGATGTGCAAAAATGGCGTAGACATGGCCAAAGATGGCTTCAAAAGGGTTAGAGATGTGCAAAAATGGGTTAGAAATGTCCAAGGTTGTCTTCAAAAGGGTTAGAGATGTGCAAAAATGGCGTAGAACTGGCCAAAGATGGATTCAAAAGGGTTACAGATGTGCAAAAATGGCGTAGAAATGGCCAAAGATGGCTTCAAAAGGTTTAAAGATGTGCAAAAATGGTGTAGAAATGGCCAAAGATGGCTTCAAAAGGGTTAGAGGTATGCAAAAACGGGCTAGAACAGGCCAACATTGGCTTCAAAAGGGTTAGAGATGTGCAAAATTGGTGTAGAAATGGCCAAAGTTGTCTTCAAAAGGGTTAGAGATGTGCAAAAATGGTGTAGAAATGGCCAAAGATGGCTTCAAAACGGTTAGAGGTGTTTAAAAATGGTGGAAAAATGGGCAAAGATGGCTTCAGAATGGTTAGAGATGTGCAAAAATGGGTTAGAAATGGCCAAAGATGGCTTCAAAAGGGTTAGAGGTGTGCAAAAATGGTGTAGAAATGGCCAAAGATGGATTCAAAAGGGTTAGAGATGTGCAAAAATGGGTTAGAAATGTCCAAAGTTGTCTTCAAAAGGGTTAGAGATGTGCAAAAATGGTGTAGAAATGGCCAAAGATGGCTTCAAAACGGTTAGAGGTGTTTAAAAATGGTGGAAAAATGGGCAAAGATGGCTTCAGAATGGTTAGAGATGTGCAAAAATGGGTTAGAAATGGCCAAAGATGGCTTCAAAAGGGTTAGAGGTGTGCAAAAATGGTGTAGAAATGGCCAAAGATGGCTTCAAAGGGGTTAGAGGTGTGCAAAAATGGTGTAGAAATGGCCAAAGATGGCTTCAAAAGGGTTAGAGATGTGCAAAAATGGTGTAGAAATGGCCAAAGTTGGCTTCAAAAGGGTTAGAGATGTGCAAAAATGGTGTAGAAATGGCCAAAGTTTGCTTTAAAGGGGTTAGAGTCGGGCAAAAATGGTGTAGAAATGGCCAATGTTGTCTTCAAACGCGTTAGAGATGTGCAAAAATGGTGTAGAAAAGGATAAGTTTGAATTCAAACGGGTTAGAGATGTGCAAAAATGGTGTAGATATGGGCACGGTTGTACTCAAACGGGTTAGAGATGTGCAAAAATGGTGTAGAAATGGCCAAAGTTGGCTTCAAAAGGGTTAGAGATGAGCAAAAATGGGTTAGAAATGTCCAAAGTTGTCTTCAAAAGGGTTAGAGGTGTGCAAAAATGGTGTAGAAATGGCCAAGTTTGAATTCAAACGGGTTAGAGATGTGCAAAAATGGTGTAGAAATGGCCACGGTTGTCCTCAAACGGGTTAGAGAAGTGCAAAAATGGTGTAGAAATGGTCAAGGTTGGCTTCAAACGGGTTAGATATATGCAAAAATTGCGTAGAAATGGCCAGGTTTGACTTTAAACGCGATAGAGGTGGGCAAAAATGGTGTAGAAATGGCCAAAGATGGCTTCAAAAGGGTTAGAGATGTGCAAAAATGGTGTAGAAATGGCCAAAGATGGATTCAAAAGGGTTAGAGATGTGCAAAAAAGGGTTAGAAATGTCCAAATTTGTCATCAAAAGGGTTAGAGGTGTGCAAAAATGGTGTAGAAATGGCCAAAGATGGCTTCAAAAGGGTTAGAGGTGTGCAAAAATGGTGTAGAAATGGGCAAATATGCCTTCAAAAGGGTTAGAGGTGTGCAAAAATGGTGTAGAAATGGCCAAAGATGGCTTCAAAAGGGTTACAGATGTGCAATAATGGTGTAGAAATGGCCAATGTTGGCTTCAAAAGGGTTAGAGATGCGCAAAAATGGTGTAGAGCTGGCCAAAGATGGATTCAAAAGGGTTAGAGATGTGCAAAAATGGGTTAGAAATGTCCAAGGTTGTCTTCAAAAGTGTTAGAGATGTGCAAAAATGGTGTAGAAATGGCCAAAGATGGATTCAAAAGGGTTAGAGATGTGCAAAAATGGTGTAGAAATGGCAAATGTTATCCTCAAACGCGTTAGAGATGTGCAAAAATTGTGTAGAAATGGCCATGGTTGGCTTCAAAAGGGTTAGAGATGTGCAATAATGGCGTAGAAATGGCCAAAGTAGGCTTCAAAAGGGTTAGAGATGTGCAAAAATGGTGTAGAACTGGCCAAAGATATATTCAAAAGGGTTAGAGATGTGCAAAAATGGGTTAGAAATGTCCAAGGTTGTCTTCAAATGGGTTAGAGATGTGCAAAAATGGCGTAGAACTGGCCAAAGATGGCTTCAAAAGGGTTACAGATGTGCAAAAATGGTGTAGAAATGGCCAAAGATGGCTTCAAAAGGGTTAGAGGTATGCAAAAACGGGCTAGAACAGGCCAACGTTGGCTTCAAAAGGGTTAGAGATGTGCAAAATTGGTGTAGAAATGGCCAAAGTTGTCTTCAAAAGGGTTAGAGATGTGCAAAAATGGGGTAGAAATGGCCAAAGATGGCTTCAAAACGGTTAGAGGTGTTTAAAAATGGTGGAAAAATGGGCAAAGATGGCTTCAGAATGGTTAGAGATGTGCAAAAATGGGTTAGAAATGGCCAAAGATGGCTTCAAAAGGGTTAGAGGTGTGCAAAAATGGTGTAGAAATGGCCAAAGATGGCTTCAAAGGGGTTAGAGGTGTGCAAAAATGGTGTAGAAATGGCCAAAGTTGTCTTCAAAAGGGTTAGAGGTGTGCAAAAATGGTGTAGAAATGGCCAAAGATGGCTTCAAAAGGGTTAGAGATGTGCAAAAATGGTGTAGAAATGGCCAAAGTTGGCTTCAAAAGGGTTAGAGTCGGGCAAAAATGGTGTAGAAATGGATAAGTTTGAATTCAAACGGGTTAGAGATGTGCAAAAATGGTGTAGAAATGGGCACGGTTGTACTCAAACGGGTTAGAGATGTGCAAAAATGGTGTAGAAATGGCCAAAGTTGGCTTCAAAAGGGTTAGAGATGCGCAAAAATGGGTTAGAAATGTCCAAAGTTGTCTTCAAAAGGGTTAGAGGTGTGCAAAAATGGTGTAGAAATGGCCAAAAATGGCTTCAAAAGGGCTAGAGATGTGCAAAAATGGCGTAGAAATGGCCAAAGACGGCTTCAAAAGGGTTAGAGATGTGCAAAAATGGTGTAGAAATGGCCAAAGATGCCTTCAAAAGGGTTAGGGGTGTGCAAAAATGGTGTAGAAATGGCCAAAGATGCCTTCAAAAGGGTTAGGGGTGTGCAAAAATGGTGTAGAAATGGCCAAATTTGGCTTCAAAAGGGTTAGAGATGTGCAAAAATGGTGTAGAAATGGCCAAAGTTTGCTTTAAAAGGGTTAGAGTCGGGCAAAAATGGTGTAGAAATGGCCAATGTTGTCCTCAAACGCGTTAGAGATGTGCAAAAATTGTGTAGAAATTTCCATGGTTGGCTTCAAAAGGGTTAGAGACGTGCAATAATGGTGTAGAAATGGCCAATGTTGGCTTCAAAAGGGTTAGAGATGTGCAAAAATGGTGTAGAGCTGGCCAAGGATGGATTCAAAAGGGTTAGAGATGTGCAAAAATGGGTTAGAAATGTCCAAGGTTGTCTTCAAAAGGGTTAAAGATATGCAAAAATGGTGTAGAAATGGCCAAAGTTGGCATCAAAAGGCTTAGAGATGTGCAAAAATGGTGTAGAAATGGCCAAGGTTTGCTTTAAAAGGGTTAGAGATGTGCAAAAATGGTGTAGAAATGGCCAATGTTGTCCTCAAACGCGTTAGAGATGTGCAAAAATTGTGTAGAAATGGCCATGGTTGGCTTCAAAAGGGTTAGAGATGTGCAATAATGGCGTAGAAATGGCCAAAGTAGGCTTCAAAAGGGTTGGAGATGTGCAAAAATGGTGTAGAACTGGCCAAAGATGGATTCAAAAGGGTTAGAGATGTGCAAAAAAGGGTTAGAAATGTCCAAAGTTGTCATCAAAAGGGTTAGAGGTGTGCAAAAATGGTGTAGAAATGGCCAAAAATGGCTTCAAAAGGGTTAGAGGTGTGCAAAAATGGGTTAGAAATGGCCAAAGTTGGCTTCAAAAGGGTTAGAGAAGTGCAAAAATGGTGTAGAAATGGCCAAAGATGGCTTCAAAAGGGTTAGAGATGTGCAAAAATGGGTTAGAAATGTCCAAAGTTGTCATCAAAAGGGTTAGAGGTGTGCAAAAATGGTGTAGAAATGGCCAAAAATGGCTTCAAAAGGGTTAGAGGTGTTTAAAAATGGGTTAGAAATGGCCAAAGTTGGCTTCAAAAGGGTTAGAGATGTGCAAAAATGGTGTAGAAATGGCCAAAGTATGCTTTAAAAGGGTTAGAGTCGGGCAAAAATGGTGTAGAAATGGCCAATGTTGTCCTCAAACGTGTTAGAGATGTGCAAAAATTGTGTATAAATTTCTATGGTTGGCTTCAAAAGGGTTAGAGATGTGCAATAATGGTGTAGAAATGGCCAATGTTGGCTTCAAAAGGGTTAGAGATGTGCAAAAATGGTGTAGAGCTGGCCAAAGATGGCTTCAAAAGGGTTAGAGGTGTGCAAAAATGGTGTAGAAATGGCCAAAGATGGCTTCAAAAGGGTTAGAGATGTGCAAAAATGGTGTAGAAATGGCCAAAGTTGGCTTCAAAAGGGTTAGAGATGTGCAAAAATGGTGTAGAAATGGCCAAAGTTTGCTTTAAAGGGGTTAGAGTCGGGCAAAAATGGTGTAGAAATGGCCAATGTTGTCTTCAAACGCGTTAGAGATGTGCAAAAATGGTGTAGAAAAGGATAAGTTTGAATTCAAACGGGTTAGAGATGTGCAAAAATGGTGTAGGTATGGGCACGGTTGTACTCAAACGGGTTAGAGATGTGCAAAAATGGTGTAGAAATGGCCAAAGTTGGCTTCAAAAGGGTTAGAGATGTGCAAAAATGGGTTAGAAATGTCCAAAGTTGTCTTCAAAAGGGTTAGAGGTGTGCAAAAATGGTGTAGAAATGGACAAGTTTGAATTCAAACGGGTTAGTTATGTGCAAAAATGTTGTAGAAATGGGCACGGTTGTCCTCAAACGGGTTAGAGATGTGCAAAAATGGTGTAGAAATGGCCAAAGTTGGCTTCAAAAGGGTTAGAGATGTGCAAAAATGGTGTAGAACTGGCCAATGATGGATTCAAAAGGGTTAGAGATGTCCAAAAATGGGTTAGAAATGTCCAAGGTTGTCTTCAAAAGGGTTAGAGGTGTGCAAAAATGGTGTAGAAATGGCCAAAAATGGCTTCAAAAGGGTTAGAGATGAGCAAAAATGGTGTAGAAATGGCCAAAGATGGATTCAAAAGGGTTAGAGATGTGCAAAAATGGTGTAGAACTGGCCAAAGATGGATTCAAAAGGGTTAGAGATGTGCAAAAATGGGTTAGAAATGTCCAAGGTTGTCTTCAAAAGGGTTAGAGATGTGCAAAAATGGGTTAGAAATGTCCAAAGTTGTCTTCAAAAGGGTTAGAGGTGTGCAAAAATGGTGTAGAAATGGCCAAAGATGGCTTCAAAAGGGTTAGAGGTGTGCAAAAATGGTGTAGAAATGGCCAAAGATGGCTTCAAAAGGGTTAGAGATGTGCAAAAATGGTGTAGAAATGGCCAAAGTTGGCTTCAAAGGGTTAGAGATGTGCAAAAATGGTGTAGAAATGGCTAAAGTTTGCTTAAAAAGGGTTAGAGTCGGGCAAAAATGGTGTAGAAATGGCCAATGTTGTCTTCAAACGCGTTAGAGTTGTGCAAAAATGGTGTAGAAATAGACAAGTTTGAATTCAAACGGGTTAGAGATGTGCAAAAATGGTGTACAAATGGGCACCGTTGTACTCAAACGGGTTAGAGATGTGCAAAAATGGTGTTGAAATGGCCAAAGTTGGCTTCAAAAGGGTTAGAGATGTGCAAAAATGGGTTAGAAATGTCCAAAGTTGTCTTCAAAAGGGTTAGAGGTGTGCAAAAATGGTGTAGAAATGGCCAAAAATGGCTTCAAAAGGGTTAGAGATGTGCAAAAATGGCGTAGAAATGTCCAAAGTTGTCATCAAAAGGGTTAGAGGTGTGCAAAAATGGTGTAGAAATGGCCAAAAATGGCTTCAAAGGGGTTAGAGATGTGCAAAAATGGCGTAGAAATGGCCAAGGACGGCTTCAAAAGGGTTAGAGATGTGCAAAAATGGTGTAGAAATGGCCAAAGATGGCTTCAAAAGGGTTAGAAATGTGCAAAAATGGGTTTGAAATGTCCAAAGATGGCTTCAAAACGGTTAGAGGTGTTTAGAAATGGTGGAAAAATGGGCAAAGATGGCTTCAGAATGGTTAGAGATGTGCAAAAATGGGTTAGAAATGGCCAAAGATGGCTTCAAAAGGGTTAGAGGTGTGCAAAAATGGTGTAGAAATGGCCAAAGATGCCTTCCAAAGGGTTAGAGGTGTGCAAAAATGGTGTAGAAATGGCCAAAGATGCCTTCAAAAGGGTTAGAGGTGTGCAATAATGGTGTAGAAATGGCCAAAGTTAGCTTCAAAAGGGTTAGAGATGAGCAAAAATACTGTGTTGAAATGGCCAAAGTTTGCTTTAAAAGGGTTAGTGTCGGGCAAAAATGGTGTAGAAATAGCCAATGTTGTCTTCAAATGCGTTAGAGATGTGCAAAAATGGTGTAGAAATGGCCAAGTTTGAATTCAAACGGGTTAGAGATGAGCAAAAATGGTGTAGAAATGGCCACGGTTGTCCTCAAACGGGTTAGAGAAGTGCAAAAATGGTGTAGAAATGGTCAAGGTTGGCTTCAAACGGGTTAGATATATGCAAAAATTGCGTAGAAATGGCCAGGTTAGACTTCAAACGCGATAGAGGTGGGCAAAAATGGTGTAGAAATGCCCAAGGTTGGCTTCAAAAGGGTTAGAGATGTGCAAAAATGGTGTAGAAATGGCCAAAGTTGGCTTCAAAAGGGTTAGAGATGTGCAAAAATGGTGTAGAAATGGCCAAAGTTTGCTTTAAAAGGGTTAGAGTCGGGCAAAAATGGCGTAGAAATGGCCAATGTTGTCCTCAAACGCGTTAGAGATGTGCAAAAATTGTGTAGAAATGGCCGAAGTCGGCTTCAAAAGGGTTAGAGATGTGCAAAAATGGTGTAGAAATGGCCAAAGATATATTCAAAAGGGTTAGAGATGTGCAAAAATGGGTTAGAAATGTCCAAAGTTGTCTTCAAAAGGGTTAGAGGTGTGCAAAAATGGTGTAGAAATGGCCAAAGATGGCTTCAAAAGGGTTACAGATGTGCAAAAATGGTGTAGAACTGGCCAAAGATGGATTCAAAAGGGTTAGAGATGTGCAAAAAAGGGTTAGAAATGTCCAAAGTTGTCATCAAAAGGGTTAGAGGTGTGCAAAAATGGTGTAGAAATGGCCAAAAATGGCTTCAAAAGGGTTAGAGGTGTGCAAAAATGGGTTAGAAATGGCAAAGTTGGCTTCAAAAGGGTTAGAGAAGTGCAAAAATGGTGTAGAAATGGCCAAAGATGGCTTCAAAAGGGTTAGAGATGTGCAAAAATGGGTTAGAAATGTCCAAAGTTGTCATCAAAAGGGTTAGAGGTGTGCAAAAATGGTGTAGAAATGGCCAAAAATGGCTTCAAAAGGGTTAGAGGTGTTTAAAAATGGGTTAGAAATGGCCAAAGTAGGCTTCAAAAGGGTTAGAGATGTGCAAAAATGGTGTAGAAATGGCCAAAGTATGCTTTAAAAGGGTTAGAGTCGGGCAAAAATGGTGTAGAAATGGCCAATGTTGTCCTCAAACGTGTTAGAGATGTGCAAAAATGGTGTAGAAATTTCTATGGTTGGCTTCAAAAGGGTTAGAGATGTGCAATAATGGTGTAGAAATGGCCAATGTTGGCTTCAAAAGGGTTAGAGATGTGCAAAAATGGTGTAGAAATGGCCAAAGATGGCTTCAAAAGGGTTAGAGGTGTGCAAAAATGGTGTAGAAATGGGCAAAGATGCCTTCAAAAGGGTTAGAGGTGTGCAAAAATGGTGTAGAAATGGCCAAAGATGGCTTCAAAAGGGTTAAAGATGTGCAATAATGGTGTAGAAATGGCCAATGTTGGCTTCAAAAGGGTTAGAGATGTGCAAAAATGGTGTAGAGCTGGCCAAAGATGGAATCAAAAGGGTTAGAGATGTGCAAAAATGGGTTAGAAATGTCCAAGGTTGTCTACAAAAGGGTTAGAGATGTGCAAAAATGGTGTAGAAATGGCCAAAGTTGGCTTCAAAAGGGTTAGAGATGTGCAAAAATGGTGTAGAAATGGCCAAACTTTGCTTCAAAAGGGTTAGAGATGTGCAAAAATGGTGTAGAAATGGCAAATGTTATCCTCAAACGCGTTAGAGATGTGCAAAAATTGTGTAGAAATGGCCATGGTTGGCTTCAAAAGGGTTAGAGATGTGCAATAATGGCGTAGAAATGGCCAAAGTAGGCTTCAAAAGGGTTAGAGATGTGCAAAAATGGTATAGAACTGGCCAAAGATATATTCAAAAGGGTTAGAGATGTGCAAAAATGGGTTAGAAATGTCCAAGGTTGTCTTCAAAAGGGTTAGAGATGTGCAAAAATGGCGTAGAACTGGCCAAAGATGGATTCAAAAGGGTTACAGATGTGCAAAAATGGCGTAGAAATGGCCAAAGATGGCTTCAAAAGGGTTAAAGATGTGCAAAAATGGTGTAGAAATGGCCAAAGATGGCTTCAAAAGGGTTAGAGGTATGCAAAAACGGGCTAGAACAGGCCAACATTGGCTTCAAAAGGGTTAGAGATGTGCAAAATTGGTGTAGAAATGGCCAAAGTTGTCTTCAAAAGGGTTAGAGATGTGCAAAAATGGTGTAGAAATGGCCAAAGATGGCTTCAAAACGGTTAGAGGTGTTTAAAAATGGTGGAAAAATGGGCAAAGATGGCTTCAGAATGGTTAGAGATGTGCAAAAATGGGTTAGAAATGGCCAAAGATGGCTTCAAAAGGGTTAGAGGTGTGCAAAAATGGTGTAGAAATGGCCAAAGATGGATTCAAAAGGGTTAGAGATGTGCAAAAATGGGTTAGAAATGTCCAAAGTTGTCTTCAAAAGGGTTAGAGATGTGCAAAAATGGTGTAGAAATGGCCAAAGATGGCTTCAAAACAGTTAGAGGTGTTTAAAAATGGTGGAAAAATGGGCAAAGATGGCTTCAGAATGGTTAGAGATGTGCAAAAATGGGTTAGAAATGGCCAAAGATGGCTTCAAAAGGGTTAGAGGTGTGCAAAAATGGTGTAGAAATGGCCAAAGATGGCTTCAAAGGGGTTAGAGGTGTGCAAAAATGGTGTAGAAATGGCCAAAGATGGCTTCAAAAGGGTTAGAGATGTGCAAAAATGGTGTAGAAATGGCCAAAGTTGGCTTCAAAAGGGTTAGAGATGTGCAAAAATGGTGTAGAAATGGCCAAAGTTTGCTTTAAAGGGGTTAGAGTCGGGCAAAAATGGTGTAGAAATGGCCAAAGTTGTCTTCAAACGCGTTAGAGATGTGCAAAAATGGTGTAGAAAAGGATAAGTTTGAATTCAAACGGGTTAGAGATGTGCAAAAATGGTGTAGATATGGGCACGCTTGTACTCAAACGGGTTACAGATGTGCAAAAATGGTGTAGAAATTGCCAAAGTTGGCTTCAAAAGGGTTAGAGATGTGCAAAAATGGGTTAGAAATGTCCAAAGTTGTCTTCAAAAGGGTTAGAGGTGTGCAAAAATGGTGTAGAAATGGCCACGGTTGTCCTCAAACGGGTTAGAGAAGTGCAAAAATGGTGTAGAAATGGTCAAGGTTGGCTTCAAACGGGTTAGATATATGCAAAAATTGCGTAGAAATGGCCAGGTTTGACTTCAAACGCGATAGAGGTGGGCAAAAATGGTGTAGAAATGCCCAAGGTTGGCTTCAAAAGGGTTAGAGATGTGCAAAAATGGCGTAGAAATGGCCAAAGTTGGCTTCAAAAGGGTTAGAGATGTGCAAAAATGGTGTAGAAATGGCCAAAGTTTGCTTTAAAAGGGTTAGAGTCGGGCAAAAATGATGTAGAAATGGCCAATGTTGTCCTCAAACGCGTTAGAGATGTGCAAAAATTGTGTAGAAATGGCCATGGTTGGCTTCAAAAGGGTTAGAGATGTGCAATCATGGTGTAGAAATGGCCAAAGATGGCTTCAAAAGGGTTAGAGATGTGCAAAAATGGTGTAGAACTGGCCAAAGATGGATTCAAAAGGGTTAGAGATGTGCAAAAAAGGGTTAGAAATGTCCAAAGTTGTCATCAAAAGGGTTAGAGGTGTGCAAAAATGGTGTAGAAATGGCCAAAGATGGCTTCAAAAGGGTTAGAGGTGTGCAAAAATGGTGTAGAAATTGGCAAAGATGCCTTCAAAAGGGTTAGAGGTGTGCAAAAATGGTGTAGAAATGGCCAAAGATGGCTTCAAAAGGGTTACAGATGTGCAATAATGGTGTAGAAATGGCCAATGTTGGCTTCAAAAGGGTTAGAGATGCGCAAAAATGGTGTAGAGCTGGCCAAAGATGGATTCAAAAGGGTTAGAGATGTGCAAAAATGGGTTAGAAATGTCCAAGGTTGTCTTCAAAAGTGTTATAGATGTGCAAAAATGGTGTAGAAATGGCCAAAGTTGGCTTCAAAAGGGTTAGAGATGTGCAAAAATGGTGTAGAAATGTCCAAAGTTGTCTTCAAAAGGGTTAGAGATGTGCAAAAATGGTGTAGAAATGGCAAATGTTATCCTCAAACGCGTTAGAGATGTGCAAAAATTGTGTAGAAATGGCCATGGTTGGCTTCAAAAGGGTTAGAGATGTGCAAAAATGGGTTAGAAATGTCCAATGTTGGCTTCAAAAGGGTTAGAGATGTGCAAAAATGGTGTAGAAATGGCCAAAGATATATTCAAAAGGTTTAGAGATGTGCAAAAATGTGTTAGCAATGTCCAAAGTTGTCTTCAAAAGGGTTAGAGGTGTGCAAAAATGGTGTAGAAATGGCCAAAAATGGCTTTAAAAGGGTTAGAGATTTGCAAAATGGTGTAGAAAGGGCCAAAGGCAGCTTCAAAAGGGTTATAGATGTGCAAAAATGGTGTGGAAATGGCCAAAGATGGCTTCAAAAGGGTAAGAGATGTGCAAAAATGGGTTAGAAATGGCCAAAGATGGCTTCAAAACGGTTAGAGGTGTTTAAAAATGGTGGAAAAATGGGCAAAGATGGCTTCAGAATGGTTAGAGATGTGCAAAAATGGGTTAGAAATGGCCAAAGATGGCTACAAAAGGGTTAGAGGTGTGCAAAAATGGTGTAGAAATGGCCAAAAATGGATTCAAATGGTTAGAGATGTGCAAAATTGTGTAGAAATGGCCAAAAATGGCTTCAAAATGGTTAGAGATGTGCAAAAATGGGTTAGAAATGTCCAAAGTTGTCTTCAAAAGGGTTAGAGGTGTGCAAAAATGGCGTAGAAATGGCCAAAGATGGAATCAAAAGGGTTAGAGATGTGCAAAAATGGGTTAGAAATGGCCAAAGTTGTCTTCAAAAGGGTTAGAGGTATGCAAAAATGGCGTAGAAATGGGCAAAGATGGATTCAAAAGGGTAAGAGATGTGCAAAAATGGGTTAGAACTGTCCAAAGTTGGCTTCAAAAGGGTTAGAGATGTCCAAAAATGGTGTAGAAATGGCAAAAGATGGCTTCAAAAGGGTAAGAGATGTGCAAAAATGGGTTAGAAATGGCCAAAGATGGCTTCAAAACGGTTAGAGGTGTTTAAAAATGGTGGAAAAATGGGCAATGATGGCTTCAGAATGGTTAGAGATGTGCAAAAATGGGTTAGAAATGGCCACAGATGGCTTCAAAAGGGTTAGAGGTGTGCAAAAATGGTGTAGAAATGGCCAAAAATGGCTTCAAAAGGGTTAGAGATGTGAAAAAATGGTGTAGAAATGGCCAAAGATGGCTTCAAAAGGGTTAGAGATGTGTAAAAATGGCGTAGAAATGGCCAAAGATGGATTCAAAAAAGTTAGAGATGTGCAAAAATGCTGTAGAACTGGCCAAAGATGGATTCAAAAGGGTTAGAGATGTGCAAAAATGGGTTAGAAATGTCCAAAGTTGTCTTCAAAAGGGTTAGAGGTGTGCAAAAATGGCGTAGAAATGGGCAAAGATGGCTTCAAAAGGGTTAGAGATGTTCAAAAATGGTGTAGAAATGGGCAAAGATTGATTCAAAAGGGTTAGAGGTGTGCAAAAATGGGTTAGAAATGTCCAAAGTTGGCTTCAAAAGGGTTAGAGATGTGCAAAAATGTTGTAGAACTGGCCAAAGATGGCTTCAAAAGTGTTAGAGATGTCCAAAAATGGGTTAGAAATGGGCAAAGATGGCTTCAAAAGGGTTAGAGATGTTCAAAAATGGTGTAGAAATGGGCAAAGATGGATTCAAAAGGGTTAGAGGTGTGCAAAAATGGGTTAGAAATGGCCAAATTTGTCTTCAAAAGGGTTAGAGATGTGCAAAAATGGTGTAGAAATGGCCAAAGATTGCTTCAAAATGGTTAGAGATGTGTAAAAATGGCATAGAACTGGCCAAAGATGGCTTCAAAAGGGTTAGAGATGTGCAAAAATGTTGTAGAACTGGCCAAAGATGGATTCAAAAGGGTTAGAGATGTGCAAAAATGGGTTAGAAATGTCCAAAGTTCTCTTCAAAAGGGTTAGAGGTGTGTAAAAATGGGTTAGAAATGGCCAAAGATGGCTTCAAAAGGGTTAGAGGTCTTAAAAAATGGTGCAAAAATGGGCCAAGATGGCTATAAAAGGGGTAGAGGTGTGCAAAAATGGGTTAGAAATGGCCAAAGATGGCTTCAAAAGGGTTAGAGATCAGCAAAAATGGCGTAGAAATGGCCAAAGATAGCTTCAAAAGGGTTAGAGGTGTGTAAAAATGGTGCGAAAATGGGCAAAGATGGCTTCAAAAGGGTTAGAGATGTGCAAAAATGGGTTAGAAATGTCCAAAGTTGGCTTCAGAATGGTTAGAGATGTGCAAAAATGGCATAGAAATGGGCAAAGATGGCTTCAAAAGGGTTAGAGATGTTCAAAAATGGTGTAGAAAGGGGCAAAGATGGATACAAAAGGGTTAGAGGTGTGCAAAAATGGGTTAGAAATGTCCAAAGTTGGCTTCAAAAGGGTTAGAGATGTGCAAAAATGGTGTAGAACTGGCCAAAGATGGCTTCAAAAGGGTTAGAGATGTCCAAAAATGGGTTAGAAATGGGCAAAGATGGCTTCAAAAGGGTTAGAGATGTGCAAAAATGGGTTAGAAATGTCCAAAGTTGTCTTCAAAAGGGTAAGAGATGTGCAAAAATGGTGTAGAAATGGCCAAAGATGGCTTCAAAAGGGTTAGAGATGTGCAAAAATGTTGTAGAACTGGCCAAAGATAGATTCAAAAGGGTTAGAGATGTGCAAAAACGGGCTAGAACATTCCAAAGTTGTCTTCAAAAGGGTTAGAGGTGTGCAAAAATGGCGTAGAACTGGCCAAAGATGGATTCAAAAGGGTTAGAGATGTGCAAAAATGGGTTAGAAATGTGCAAAGTTGGCTTCAAAAGGGTTAGAGATGTGCAAAAATGGTGTAGAACTGGCCAAAGATGGATTCAAAAGGTTTAGAGATGTGCAAAAATGTGTTAGAAATGTCCAAAGTTGTCTTCAAAAGGGTTAGAGGTGTGCAAAAATGGTGTAGAAATGGCCAAAAATGGCTTCAAAAGGGTTAGAGATTTGCAAAAATGGTGTAGAAAGGGCCAAAGTTGTCTTCAAAAGGGTTAGAGATGTGCAAAAATGGTGTAGAAATGGCCAAAGATGGCTTCAAAAGGGTAAGAGATGTGCAAAAATGGGTTAGAAATGGCCAAAGATGGCTTCAAAACGGTTAGAGGTGTTTAAAAATGGTGGAAAAATGGGCAAAGATGGCTTCAGAATGGTTAGAGATGTGCAAAAATGGGTTAGAAATGGCCAAAGATGGCTACAAAAGGGTTAGAGGTGTGCAAAAATGGTGTAGAAATGGCCAAAAATGGATTCAAAAGGGTTAGAGATGTGCAAAATTGTGAAGAAATGTCCAAAGTAGTCTTCAAAAGGGTTAGAGATGTGCAAAAATGGGTTAGAAATGGCCAAAAATGGCTTCAAAAGGGTCAGAGATGTTCAAAAATGGTGTAGAACTGGCCAAAGATGGCTTCAAAAGGGCTAGAGATGTTCAAAAATGGTGCAGAAATGGGCAAAGATGGCTTCAAAAGGGTTAGAGATGTGTAAAAATGGCGTAGAAATGGCCAAAGATGGCTTCAAAAGGGTTAGAGATGTGCAAAAATGTTGTAGAACTGGCCAAAGATGGATTCAAAAGGGTTAGAGATGTGCAAAAATGGGTTAGAAATGGCCAAAGTTGTCTTCAAAAGGGTTAGAGGTGTGCAAAAATGGGTTAGAACTGGCCAAAGATGGATTCAAAAGGGTTAGAGATGTGCAACAATGAGTTAGAAATGTGCAAAGTTGGCTTCAAAAGGGTTAGAGATGTGCAAAAATGGTGTAGAACTGGCCAAAGATGGATTCAAAAGGGTGAGAGATGTGCAAAAATGTGTTAGAAATGTCCAAAGTTGTCTTCAAAAGGGTTAGAGGTGCGCAAAAATGGTGTAGAAATGGCCAAAAATGGCTTCAAAAGGGTTAGAGATGTGCAAAAATGGCGTAGAAATGGCCAAAGACGGCCTCAAAAGGGTTAGAGATGTGCAATAATAGTGTAGAAATGGGCAAAAATGGATTCAAAAGGGTTAGAGGTGTGCAAAAATGTGTTAGAAATGTCCAAAGTTGGCTTCAAAATGGTTAGAGATGTGCAAAAATGGTGTTGAACTGGCCAAAGATGGATTCAAAAGGGTTAGAGGTGTGCAAAAATGGGTTAGAAATGTCCAAAGTAGTCTTCAAAAGGGTTAGAGATGTGCAAAAATGGGTTAGAAATGGCCAAAGATGGCTACAAAAGGGTTAGAGGTGTGCAAAAATGGTGTAGAAATGGCCAAAAATGGATTCAAAAGGGTTAGAGATGTGCAAAATTGTGTAGAAATGTCCAAAGTAGTCTTCAAAAGGGTTAGAGATGTCCAAAAATGGGTTAGAAATGTCCAAAGTCGGCTTCAAAAGGGTTAGAGATGTGCAAAAATGGTGTAGAACTGGCCAAAGATGGCTTCAAAAGGGTAAGAGATGTGCAAAAATAGGTTAGAAATGGCCAAAGATGGCTTCAAAACGGTTAGAGGTGTTTAAAAATGGTGGAAAAATGGCCAAAGATGGCTTCAAAACGGTTAGAGGTGTTCAAAAATGGTGTAGAAATGGGCAAAGATGGATTCAAAAGGGTTAGAGGTGTGCAAAAATGGGTTAGAAATGGCCAAAGTTGTCTTCAAAAGGGTTAGAGATGTGCAAAAATGGTGTAGAAATGGCCAAAGATTGCTTCAAAAGGGTTGGAGATGTGTAAAAATGGCATAGAAATGGCCAAAGATGGCTTCAAAAGGGTTAGATATGTGCAAAAATGTTGTAGAACTGGCCAAAGATGGATTCAAAAGGGTTAGAGATGTGCAAAAATGGGTTAGAAATGTCCAAAGTTCTCTTCAAAAGGGTTAGAGGTGTGTAAAAATGGGCTAGAACAGGCCAAAGTTGGCTTCAAAAGGGTTAGAGGTCTTAAAAAATGGTGCAAAAATGGGCCAAGATGGCTATAAAAGGGGTAGAGGTGTGCAAAAATGGGTTAGAAATGGCCAAAGATGGCTTCAAAAGGGTTAGAGATCAGCAAAAATGGCGTAGAAATGGCCAAAGATAGCTTCAAAAGGGTTAGAGGTGTGTAAAAATGGTGCGAAAATGGGCAAAGATGGTTTCAAAAGGGTTAGAGATGTGCAAAAATGGGTTAGAAATGTCCAAAGTTGGCTTCAGAATGGTTAGAGATGTGCAAAAATGGCATAGAAATGGGCAAAGATGGCTTCAAAAGGGTTAGAGATGTGCAAAAATGGCTTAGAAATGTCCAAAGTTGGCTTCAGAATGGTTAGAGATGTGCAAAAATGGCATAGAAATGGGCAAAGATGGCTTCAAAAGGGTTAGAGGTGTGCAAAAATGGTGTAGAAAGGGGCAAAGATGGATACAAAAGGGTTAGAGATGTGCAAAAATGGGTTAGAAATGTCCAAAGTTGGCTTCAAAAGGGTTAGAGATGTGCAAAAATGGTGTAGAACTGGCCAAAGATGGCTTCAAAAGGGTTAGAGATGTGCAAAAATGGGTTAGAAATGTCCAAAGTCGGCTTCAAAAGGGTTAGAGATGTGCAAAAATGGGTTAGAAATGTCCAAAGTTGTCTTCAAAAGGGTTAGAGATGTGCAAAAATGGTGTAGAAATGGCCAAAGATGGCTTCAAAAGGGTTAGAGATGTGTAAAAAATGGCGTAGAAATGGCCAAAGATGGCTTCAAAAGGGTTAAAGATGTGCAAAAATGGGTTAGAAATGGCCAAAGATGGCTTCAAAACGGTTAGAGGTGTTTAAAAATGGTGGGAAAATGGGCAAAGATGGCTACAAAAGGGTTAGAGGTGTGCAAAAATGGTGTAGAAATGGCCAAAAATGGCTTCAAAAGGGTTAGAGATGTGCAAAAGTGTGTAGAAATGTCCAAAGTAGCCTTCAAAACGGTTAGAGATGTCCAAAAATGGGTTAGAAATGTCCAAAGTCGGCTTCAAAAGGGTTAGAGATGTGCAAAAATGGCGTAGAACTGGCCAAAGATGGATTCAAAAGGGTTAGAGATGTTCAAAAATGGTGCAGAAATGGGCAAAGATGGCTTCAAAAGGGTTAGAGATGTGTAAAAATGGCGTAGAAATGGCCAAAGATGGCTTCAAAAGGGTTAGAGATGTGCAAAAATGTTGTAGAACTGGCCAAAGATGGATTCAAAAGGGTTAGAGATGTGCAAAAATGGGTTAGAAATGTCCAAAGTTGTCTTCAAAAGGGTTAGAGGTGTGTAAAAATGGGTTAGAACTGGCCAAAGATGGATTCAAAAGGGTTAGAGATGTGCAACAACGAGTTAGAAATGTGCAAAGTTGGCTTCAAATGGGTTAGAGATGTTCAAAAATGGTGTAGAACTGGCCAAAGATGGATTCAAAAGGGTGAGAGATGTGCAAAAATGTGTTAGAAATGTCCAAAGGTGTCTTCAAAATGGTTAGAGGTGTGCAGAAATGGTGTAGAAATGGCCAAAAATGTCTTCAAAAGGGTTAGAGATGTGCAAAAATGGCGTAGAAATGGCCAAAGACGGCTTCAAAAGGGTTAGAGATGTGCAATAATAGTGTAGAAATGGGCAAAAATGGATTCAAAAGGGTTAGAGGTGTGCAAAAATGTGTTAGAAATGTCCAAAGTTGGCTTCAAAAGGGTTAGAGATGTGCAAAAATGGTGTTGAACTGGACAAAGATGGATTCAAAAGGGTTAGAGGTGTGCAAAAATGGGTTAGAAATGTCCAAAGTAGTCTTCAAAAGGGTTAGAGATGTGAAAAAATGGGTTAGAAATGGCCAAAGATGGCTACAAAAGGGTTAGAGGTGTGCAAAAATGGTGTAGAAATGGCCAAAAATGGATGCAAAAGGGTTAGAGATGTGCAAAATTGTGTAGAAAAGTCCAAAGTAGTCTTCAAAAGGGTTAGAGATGTCCAAAAATGGGTTAGAAATGTCCAAAGTCGGCTTCAAAAGGGTTAGAGATGTGCAAAAATGGTGTAGAACTGGCCAAAGATGGCTTCAAAAGGGTAAGAGATGTGCAAAAATGGGTTAGAAATGGCCAAAGATGGCTTCAAAACGGTTAGAGGTGTTTAAAAATGGTGGAAAAATGGGCAAAGATGGCTTCAGAATGGTTAGAGATGTGCAAAAAAGGGTTAGAAATGGCCAAAGATGGCTACAAAAGGGTTAGAGGTGTGCAAAAATGGTGTAGAAATGGCCAAAAATGGATTCAAAAGGGTTAGAGATGTGCAAAATTGTGAAGAAATGTCCAAAGTAGTCTTCAAAAGGGTTAGAGATGTGCAAAAATGGGTTAGAAATGGCCAAAAATGGCTTCAAAAGGGTCAGAGATGTTCAAAAATGGTGTAGAAATGGCCAAAGATGGCTTCAAAAGGGTTAGAGATGTGCAAAAATGGGTTAGAAATGTCCAAAGTTGGCTTCAGAATGGTTAGAGATGTGCAAAAATGGCATAGAAATGGGCAAAGATGGCTTCAAAAGGGTTAGAGATGTTCAAAAATGGTGTAGAAATGGGCAAAGATTGATTCAAAAGGGTTAGAGGTGTGCAAAAATGGGTTAGAAATGTCCAAAGTTGGCTTCAAAAGGGTTAGAGATGTGCAAAAATGGTGTAGAACTGGCCAAAGATGGCTTCAAAAGGGTTAGAGATGTCCAAAAATGGGTTAGAAATGGGCAAAGATGGCTTCAAAAGGGTTAGAGATGTTCAAAAATGGTGTAGAAATGGGCAAAGATGGATTCAAAAGGGTTAGAGGTGTGCTAAAATGGCTTAGAAATGGCCAAAGTTGTCTTCAAAAGGTTCAGAGATGTGCAAAAATGGTGTAGAAATGGCCAAAGATTGCTTCAAAAGGGTTAGAGATGTGTAAAAATGGCATAGAACTGGCCAAAGATGGCTTCAAAAGGGTTAGAGATGTGCAAAAATGTTGTAGAACTGGCCAAAGATGGATTCAAAAGGGTTAGAGATGTGCAAAAATGGGTTAGAAATGTCCAAAGTTGTCTTCAAATGGGTTAGAGGTGTGTAAAAATGGGTTAGAACTGGCCAAAGATGGATTCAAAAGGGTTAGAGATGTGCAACAATGAGTTAGAAATGTGCAAAGTTGGCTTCAAAAGGGTTAGAGATGTGCAAAAATGGTGTAGAACTGGCCAAAGATGGATTCAAAAGGGTGAGAGATGTGCAAAAATGTGTTAGAAATGTCCAAAGTTGTCTTCAAAAGGGTTAGAGGTGTGCAAAAATGGTGTGGAAATGGCCAAAAATGGCTTCAAAAGGGTTAGAGATGTGCAAAAATGGCGTAGAAATGTCCAAAGACGGCTTCAAAAGGGTTAGAGATGTGCAATAATAGTGTAGAAATGGGCAAAAATGGATTCAAAAGGGTTAGAGGTGTGCAAAAATGTGTTAGAAATGTCCAAAGTTGGCTTCAAAAGGGTTAGAGTTGTGCAAAAATGGTGTTGAACTGGCCAAAGATGGATTCAAAAGGGTTAGAGGTGTGCAAAAATGGGTTAGAAATGTCCAAAGTAGTCTTCAAAAGGGTTAGAGATGTGCAAAAATGGGTTAGAAATGGCCAAAGATGGCTACAAAAGGGTTAGAGGTGTGCAAAAATGGTGTAGAAATGGCCAAAAATGGATTCAAAAGGGTTAGAGATGTGCAAAATTGTGTAGAAATGTCCAAAGTAGTCTTCAAAAGGGTTAGAGATGTCCAAAAATGGGTTAGAAATGTCCAAAGTCGGCTTCAAAAGGGTTAGAGATGTGCAAAAATGGTGTAGAACTGGCCAAAGATGGCTTCAAAAGGGTAAGAGATGTGCAAAAATGGGTTAGAAATGGCCAAAGATGGCTTCAAAACGGTTAGAGGTGTTTAAAAATGGTGGAAAAATGGGCAAAGATGGCTTCAGAATGGTTAGAGATGTGCAAAAATGTTGTAGAAATGGCCAAAGATGGCTACAAAAGGGTTAGAGGTGTGCAAAAATGGTGTAGAAATGGCCAAAAATGGATTCAAAAGGGTTAGAGATGTGCAAAATTGTGAAGAAATGTCCAAAGTAGTCTTCAAAAGGGTTAGAGATGTCCAAAAATGGGTTAGAAATGTCCAAAGTCGGCTTCAAAAGGGTTAGAGATGTGCAAAAATGGTGTAGAACTGGCCAAAGATGGCTTCAAAAGGGTTAGAGATGTGCAAAAATGGTGTAGAAATGGCCAAAAATGGCTTCAAAAGGGTCAGAGATGTTCAAAAATGGTGTAGAAATGGCCAAAGATGGCTTCAAAAGGGTTAGAGATGTGCAAAAATGGGTTACAAATGTCCAAAGTTGGCTTCAGAATGGTTAGAGATGTGCAAAAATGGCATAGAAATGGGCAAAGATGGCTTCAAAAGGGTTAGAGATGTTCAAAAATGGTGTAGAAATGGCCAAAGATGGCTTCAAAAGGGTTAGAGGTGTGCAAAAATGGGTTAGAAATGTCCAAAGTTGGCTTCAAAAGGGTTAGAGATGTGCAAAAATGGTGTAGAACTGGCCAAAGATGGCTTCAAAAGGGTTAGAGTTTTCCAAAAATGGGTTAGAAATGGGCAAAGATGGCTTTAAAAGCGTTAGAGATGTTCAAAAATGGTGTAGAAATGGGCAAAGATGGATTCAAAAGGGTTAGAGGTGTGCTAAAATGGCTTAGAAATGGCCAAAGTTGTCTTCAAAAGGTTCAGAGATGTGCAAAAATGGTGTAGAAATGGCCAAAGATTGCTTCAAAAGGGTTAGAGATGTGTAAAAATGGCATAGAAATGGCCAAAGATGGCTTCAAAAGGGTTAGAGATGTGCAAAAATGTTGTAGAACTGGCCAAAGATGGATTCAAAAGGGTTAGAGATGTGCAAAAATGGGTTAGAAATGTCCAAAGTTGTCTTCAAAAGGGTTAGAGGTGTGTAAAAATGGGCTAGAACAGGCCAAAGTTGGCTTCAAAAGGGTTAGAGGTCTTAAAAAATGGTGCAAAAATGGGCCAAGATGGCTATAAAAGGGTTAGAGGTGTGCAAAAATGGTGTAGAAATGGCCAAAAATGTCTTCAAAACGGTTAGAGATGTGCAAAAATGGTGTAGAACTGGCCAAAGATGGCTTCAAAAGGGTTAGAGATGTGCAAAAATGGTGTAGAACTGGCCAAAGATGGATTCAAAAGGGTGAGAGATGTGCAAAAATGTGTTAGAAATGTCCAAAGTTGTCTTCAAAAGGGTTAGAGGTGTGCAAAAATGGTGTAGAAATGGCCAAAAATGGCTTCAAAAGGGTTAGAGATGTGCAAAAATGGCGTAGAAATGGCCAAAGACGGCTTCAAAAGGGTTAGAGATGTGCAATAATAGTGTTGAACTGGCCAAAGATGGATTCAAAAGGGTTAGAGATGTTCAAAAATGGGTTAGAAATGTCCAAAGTTGTCTTCAAAAGGGTTAGAGATGTGCAAAAATGGCGTAGAACTGGCCAAAGATGGATTCAAAAGGGTTAGAGATGTGCAAAAATGGGTTAGAAATGTCCAATGTTGGCTTCAAAAGGGTTAGAGATGTGCAAAAATGGTGTAGAACTGGCCAAAGATATATTCAAAAGGTTTAGAGATGTGCAAAAATGTGTTAGAAATGTCCAAAGTTG
The DNA here is from genome assembly GCF_037157495.1 of Lathamus discolor. Classification (NCBI taxonomy): domain Eukaryota; kingdom Metazoa; phylum Chordata; class Aves; order Psittaciformes; family Psittacidae; genus Lathamus; species Lathamus discolor. Next base: position 40,830,389 of record NC_088908.1, on the reverse strand, counting down.
TCTTCAAAAGGGTTAGAGGTGTGCAAAAATGGTGTAGAAATGGCCAAAAATGGCTTTAAAAGGGTTAGAGATTTGCAAAATGGTGTAGAAAGGGCCAAAGGCAGCTTCAAAAGGGTTAGAGATGTGCAAAAATGGTGTGGAAATGGCCAAAGATGGCTTCAAAAGGGTAAGAGATGTGCAAAAATGGGTTAGAAATGGCCAAAGATGGCTTCAAAACGGTTAGAGGTGTTTAAAAATGGTGGAAAAATGGGCAAAGATGGCTTCAGAATGGTTAGAGATGTGCAAAAATGGGTTAGAAATGGCCAAAGATGGCTATAAAAGGGTTAGAGGTGTGCAAAAATGGTGTAGAAATGGCCAAAAATGGATTCAAATGGTTAGAGATGTGCAAAATTGTGTAGAAATGGCCAAAAATGGCTTCAAAAGGGTTAGAGATGTGCAAAAATGGGTTAGAAATGTCCAAAGTTGGCTTCAAAAGGGTTAGAGATGTGCAAAAATGGTGCAGAAATGGCCAAAGACGGCTTCAAAAGGGTAAGAGATGTCCAAAAATGGTGTAGAAATGGCAAAAGATGGCTTCAAAAGGGTAAGAGATGTGCAAAAATGGGTTAGAAATGGCCAAAGATGGCTTCAAAACGGTTAGAGGTGTTTAAAAATGGTGGAAAAATGGGCAATGATGGCTTCAGAATGGTTAGAGATGTGCAAAAATGGGTTAGAAATGGCCACAGATGGCTTCAGAAGGGTTAGAGGTGTGCAAAAATGGTGTAGAAATGGCCAAAAATGGCTTCAAAAGGGTTAGAGATGTGAAAAAATGGTGTAGAAATGGCCAAAGATGGCTTCAAAAGGGTTAGAGATGTGTAAAAATGGCGTAGAAATGGCCAAAGATGGATTCAAAAAAGTTAGAGATGTGCAAAAATGCTGTAGAACTGGCCAAAGATGGATTCAAAAGGGTTAGAGATGTGCAAAAATGGGTTAGAAATGTCCAAAGTTGTCTTCAAAAGGGTTAGAGGTGTGCAAAAATGGCGTAGAAATGGGCAAAGATGGCTTCAAAAGGGTTAGAGATGTTCAAAAATGGTGTAGAAATGGGCAAAGATTGATTCAAAAGGGTTAGAGGTGTGCAAAAATGGGTTAGAAATGTCCAAAGTTGGCTTCAAAAGGGTTAGAGATGTGCAAAAATGGTGTAGAACTGGCCAAAGATGGCTTCAAAATTGTTAGAGATGTCCAAAAATGGGTTAGAAATGGGCAAAGATGGCTTCAAAAGGGTTAGAGATGTTCAAAAATGGTGTAGAAATGGGCAAAGATGGATTCAAAAGGGTTAGAGGTGTGCAAAAATGGGTTAGAAATGGCCAAAGTTGTCTTCAAAAGGGTTAGAGATGTGCAAAAATGGTGTAGAAATGGCCAAAGATTGCTTCAAAAGGGTTAGAGATGTGTAAAAATGGCATAGAAATGGCCAAAGATGGCTTCAAAGGGGTTAGAGATGCGCAAAAATGTTGTAGAACTGGCCAAAGATGGATTCAAAAGGGTTAGAGATGTGCAAAAATGGGTTAGAAATGTCCAAAGTTCTCTTCAAAAGGGTTAGAGGTGTGTAAAAATGGGCTAGAACAGGCCAAAGTTGGCTTCAAAAGGGTTAGAGGTCTTAAAAAATGGTGCAAAAATGGGCCAAGATGGCTATAAAAGGGGTAGAGGTGTGCAAAAATGGGTTAGAAATGGCCAAAGATGGCTTCAAAAGGGTTAGAGATCAGCAAAAATGGCGTAGAAATGGCCAAAGATAGCTTCAAAAGGGTTAGAGGTGTGTAAAAATGGTGCGAAAATGGGCAAAGATGGCTTCAAAAGGGTTAGAGATGTGCAAAAATGGGTTAGAAATGTCCAAAGTTGGCTTCAGAATGGTTAGAGATGTGCAAAAATGGCATAGAAATGGGCAAAGATGGCTTCAAAAGGGTTAGACATGTTCAAAAATGGTGTAGAAAGGGGCAAAGATGGATACAAAAGGGTTAGAGGTGTGCAAAAATGGGTTAGAAATGTCCAAAGTTGGCTTCAAAAGGGTTAGAGATGTGCAAAAATGGTGTAGAACTGGCCAAAGATGGCTTCAAAAGGGTTAGAGATGTGCAAAAATGGTTTAGAAATGTCCAAAGTCGGCTTCAAAAGGGTTAGAGATGTGCAAAAATGGGTTAGAAATGTCCAAAGTTGTCTTCAAAAGGGTAAGAGATGTGCAAAAATGGTGTAGAAATGGCCAAAGATGGCTTCAAAAGGGTTACAGATGTGTAAAAAATGGCGTAGAAATGGCCAAAGATGGCTTCAAAAGGGTTAGAGATGTGCAAAAATGTTGTAGAACTGGCCAAAGATAGATTCAAAAGGGTTAGAGATGTGCAAAAACGGGCTAGAACATTCCAAAGTTGACTTCAAAAGGGTTAGAGGTGTGCAAAAATGGCGTAGAACTGGCCAAAGATGGATTCAAAAGGGTTAGAGATGTGCAAAAATGGGTTAGAAATGTGCAAAGTTGGCTTCAAAAGGGTTAGAGATGTGCAAAAATGGTGTAGAACTGGCCAAAGATGGATTCAAAAGGTTTAGAGATGTGCAAAAATGTGTTAGAAATGTCCAAAGTTGTCTTCAAAAGGGTTAGAGGTGTGCAAAAATGCGTTAGAAATGGCCAAAAATGGCTTCAAAAGGGTTAGAGATTTGCAAAAATGGTGTAGAAAGGGCCAAAGGCGGCTTCAAAAGGGTTAGAGATGTGCAAAAATGGGTTAGAAATGGCCAAAGATGGCTTCAAAACGGTTAGAGGTGTTTAAAAATGGTGGAAAAATGGGCAAAGATGGCTTCAGAATGGTTAGAGATGTGCAAAAATGGGTTAGAAATGGCCAAAGATGGCTACAAAAGGGTTAGAGGTGTGCAAAAATGGTGTAGAAATGGCCAAAAATGGATTCAAAAGGGTTAGAGATGTGCAAAATTGTGTAGAAATGTCCAAAGTAGTCTTCAAAAGGTTTAGAGATGTCCAAAAATGGGTTAGAAATGTCCAAAGTCGGCTTCAAAAGGGTTAGAGATGTGCAAAAATGGTGTAGAACTGGCCAAAGATGGCTTCAAAAGGGTTAGAGTTGTTCAAAAATGGTGCAGAAATGGGCAAAGATGGCTTCAAAAGGGTTAGAGATGTGTAAAAATGGCGTAGAAATGGCCAAAGATGGCTTCAAAAGGGTTAGAGATGTGCAAAAATGTTGTAGAACTGGCCAAAGATGGATTCAAAAGGGTTAGAGATGTGCAAAAATGGGTTAGAAATGGCCAAAGTTGTCTTCAAAAGGGTTAGAGGTGTGCAAAAATGGCGTAGAACTGGCCAAAGATGGATTCAAAAGGGTTAGAGATGTGCAACCATGAGTTAGAAATGTGCAAAGTTGGCTTCAAAAGGGTTAGAGATGTGCAAAAATGGTGTAGAACTGGCCAAAGATGGATTCAAAAGGGTGAGAGATGTGCAAAAATGTGTTAGAAATGTCCAAAGTTGTCTTCAAAAGGGTTAGAGGTGCGCAAAAATGGTGTAGAAATGGCCAAAAATGGCTTCAAAAGGGTTAGAGATGTGCAAAAATGGCGTAGAAATGGCCAAAGACGGCTTCAAAAGGGTTAGAGATGTGCAATAATAGTGTAGAAATGGGCAAAAATGGATTCAAAAGGGTTAGAGGTGTGCAAAAATGTGTTAGAAATGTCCAAAGTTGGCTTCAAAAGGGTTAGAGATGTGCAAAAATGGTGTTGAACTGGCCAAAGATGGATTCAAAAGGGTTAGAGGTGTGCAAAAATGGGTTAGAAATGTCCAAAGTAGTCTTCAAAAGGGTTAGAGATGTGCAAAAATGGGTTAGAAATGGCCAAAGATGGCTACAAAAGGGTTAGAGGTGTGCAAAAATGGTGTAGAAATGGCCAAAAATGGATTCAAAAGGGTTAGAGATGTGCAAAATTGTGTAGAAATGTCCAAAGTAGTCTTCAAAAGGGTTAGAGATGTCCAAAAATGGGTTAGAAATGTCCAAAGTCGGCTTCAAAAGGGTTAGAGATGTGCAAAAATGGTGTAGAACTGGCCAAAGATGGCTTCAAAAGGGTAAGAGATGTGCAAAAATAGGTTAGAAATGGCCAAAGATGGCTTCAAAACGGTTAGAGGTGTTTAAAAATGGTGGAAAAATGGCCAAAGATGGCTTCAAAACGGTTAGAGGTGTTCAAAAATGGTGTAGAAATGGGCAAAGATGGATTCAAAAGGGTTAGAGGTGTGCAAAAATGTGTTAGAAATGGCCAAAGTTGGCTTCAAAAGGGTTAGAGATGTGCAAAAATGGTGTTGAACTGGCCAAAGATGGATTCAAAAGGGTTAGAGGTGTGCAAAAATGGGTTAGAAATGTCCAAAGTAGTCTTCAAAAGGGTTAGAGATGTGCAAAAATGGGTTAGAAATGGCCAAAGATGGCTACAAAAGGGTTAGAGGTGTGCAAAAATGGTGTAGAAATGGCCAAAAATGGATTCAAAAGGGTTAGAGATGTGCAAAATTGTGTAGAAATGTCCAAAGTAGTCTTCAAAAGGGTTAGAGATGTCCAAAAATGGGTTAGAAATGTCCAAAGTCGGCTTCAAAAGGGTTAGAGATGTGCAAAAATGGTGTAGAACTGGCCAAAGATGGCTTCAAAAGGGTAAGAGATGTGCAAAAATAGGTTAGAAATGGCCAAAGATGGCTTCAAAACGGTTAGAGGTGTTTAAAAATGGTGGAAAAATGGCCAAAGATGGCTTCAAAACGGTTAGAGGTGTTCAAAAATGGTGTAGAAATGGGCAAAGATGGATTCAAAAGGGTTAGAGGTGTGCAAAAATGGGTTAGAAATGGCCAAAGTTGTCTTCAAAAGGGTTAGAGATGTGCAAAAATGGTGTAGAAATGGCCAAAGATTGCTTCAAAAGGGTTGGAGATGTGTAAAAATGGCATAGAAATGGCCAAAGATTTCTTCAAAAGGGTTAGATATGTGCAAAAATGTTGTAGAACTGGCCAAAGATGGATTCAAAAGGGTTAGAGATGTGCAAAAATGGGTTAGAAATGTCCAAAGTTCTCTTCAAAAGGGTTAGAGGTGTGTAAAAATGGGCTAGAACAGGCCAAAGTTGGCTTCAAAAGGGTTAGAGGTCTTAAAAAATGGTGCAAAAATGGGCCAAGATGGCTATAAAAGGGGTAGAGGTGTGCAAAAATGGGTTAGAAATGGCCAAAGATGGCTTCAAAAGGGTTAGAGATCAGCAAAAATGGCGTAGAAATGGCCAAAGATAGCTTCAAAAGGGTTAGAGGTGTGTAAAAATGGTGCGAAAATGGGCAGAGATGGCTTCAAAAGGGTTAGAGTTGTGCAAAAATGGGTTAGAAATGTCCAAAGTTGGCTTCAGAATGGTTAGAGATGTGCAAAAATGGCATAGAAATGGGCAAAGATGGCTTCAAAAGGGTTAGAGATGTGCAAAAATGGGTTAGAAATGTCCAAAGTTGGCTTCAGAATGGTTAGAGATGTGCAAAAATGGCATAGAAATGGGCAAAGATGGCTTCAAAAGGGTTAGAGATGTTCAAAAATGGTGTAGAAAGGGGCAAAGATGGATACAAAAGGGTTAGAGATGTGCAAAAATGGGTTAGAAATGTCCAAAGTTGGCTTCAAAAGGGTTAGAGATGTGCAAAAATGGTGTAGAACTGGCCAAAGATGGCTTCAAAAGGGTTAGAGATGTGCAAAAATGGGTTAGAAATGTCCAAAGTCGGCTTCAAAAGGGTCAGAGATGTGCAAAAATGGGTTAGAAATGTCCAAAGTTGTCTTCAAAAGGGTTAGAGATGTGCAAAAATGGTGTAGAAATGGCCAAAGATGGCTTCAGAAGGGTTAGAGATGTGTAAAAAATGGCGTAGAAATGGCCAAAGATGGCTTCAAAAGGGTTAAAGATGTGCAAAAATGGGTTAGAAATGGCCAAAGATGGCTTCAAAACGGTTAGAGGTGTTTAAAAATGGTGGAAAAATGGGCAAAGATGGCTTCAGAATGGTTAGAGATGTGCAAAAATGGGTTAGAAATGGCCAAAGATGGCTACAAAAGGGTTAGAGGTGTGCAAAAATGGTGTAGAAATGGCCAAAAAAGGCTTCAAAAGGGTTAGAGATGTGCAAAATTGTGTAGAAATGTCCAAAGTAGTCTTCAAAACGGTTAGAGATGTCCAAAAATGGGTTAGAAATGTCCAAAGTCGGCTTCAAAAGGGTTAGAGATGTGCAAAAATGGTGTAGAACTGGCCGAAGATGGATTCAAAAGGGTTAGAGATGTTCAAAAATGGTGCAGAAATGGGCAAAGATGGCTTCAAAAGGGTTAGAGATGTGTAAAAATGGCGTAGAAATGGCCAAAGATGGCTTCAAAAGGGTTAGAGATGTGCAAAAATGTTGTAGAACTGGCCAAAGATGGATTCAAAAGGGTTAGAGATGTGCAAAAATGGGTTAGAAATGTCCAAAGTTGTCTTCAAAAGGGCTAGAGGTGTGTAAAAATGGGTTAGAACTGGCCAAAGATGGATTCAAAAGGGTTAGAGATGTGCAACAATGAGTTAGAAATGTGCAAAGTTGGCTTCAAAAGGGTTAGAGATGTGCAAAAATGGTGTAGAACTGGCCAAAGATGGATTCAAAAGGGTGAGAGATGTGCAAAAATGTGTTAGAAATGTCCAAAGTTGTCTTCAAAAGGGTTAGAGGTGTGCAAAAATGGTGTGGAAATGGCCAAAAATGGCTTCAAAAGGGTTAGAGATGTGCAAAAATGGCGTAGAAATGGCCAAAGACGGCTTCAAAAGGGTTAGAGATGTGCAATAATAGTGTAGAAATGGGCAAAAATGGATTCAAAAGGGTTAGAGGTGTGCAAAAATGTGTTAGAAATGTCCAAAGTTGGCTTCAAAAGGGTTAGAGATGTGCAAAAATGGTGTTGAACTGGACAAAGATGGATTCAAAAGGGTTAGAGGTGTGCAAAAATGGGTTAGAAATGTCCAAAGTAGTCTTCAAAAGGGTTAGAGATGTGAAAAAATGGGTTAGAAATGGCCAAAGATGGCTACAAAAGGGTTAGAGGTGTGCAAAAATGGTGTAGAAATGGCCAAAAATGGATGCAAAAGGGTTAGAGATGTGCAAAATTGTGTAGAAAAGTCCAAAGTAGTCTTCAAAAGGGTTAGAGATGTCCAAAAATGGGTTAGAAATGTCCAAAGTTGGCTTCAAAAGGGTTAGAGATGTGCAAAAATGGTGTAGAACTGGCCAAAGATGGCTTCAAAAGGGTAAGAGATGTGCAAAAATGGGTTAGAAATGGCCAAAGATGGCTTCAAAACGGTTAGAGGTGTTTAAAAATGGTGGAAAAATGGGCAAAGATGGCTTCAGAATGGTTAGAGATGTGCAAAAATGGGTTAGAAATGGCCAAAGATGGCTACAAAAGGGTTAGAGGTGTGCAAAAATGGTGTAGAAATGGTCAAAAATGGATTCAAAAGGGTTAGAGATGTGCAATATTGTGAAGAAATGTCCAAAGTAGTCTTCAAAAGGGTTAGAGATGTGCAAAAATGGGTTAGAAATGTCCAAAGTCGGTTTCAAAAGGGTCAGAGATGTTCAAAAATGGTGTAGAAATGGCCAAAGATGGCTTCAAAAGGGTTAGAGATGTGCAAAAATGGGTTAGAAATGTCCAAAGTTGGCTTCAGAATGGTTAGAGATGTGCAAAAATGGCATAGAAATGGGCAAAGATGGCTTCAAAAGGGTTAGAGATGTTCAAAAATGGTGTAGAAATGGGCAAAGATTGATTCAAAAGGGTTAGAGGTGTGCAAAAATGGGTTAGAAATGTCCAAAGTTGGCTTCAAAAGGGTTAGAGATGTGCAAAAATGGCGTAGAACTGGCCAAAGATGGCTTCAAAAGGGTTAGAGATGTCCAAAAATGGGTTAGAAATGGGCAAAGATGGCTTCAAAAGGGTTAGAGATGTTCAAAAATGGTGTAGAAATGGGCAAAGATGGATTCAAAAGGGTTAGAGGTGTGCTAAAATGGCTTAGAAATGGCCAAAGTTGTCTTCAAAAGGTTCAGAGATGTGCAAAAATGGTGTAGAAATGGCCAAAGATTGCTTCAAAAGGGTTAGAGATGTGTAAAAATGGCATAGAAATGGCCAAAGATGGCTTCAAAAGGGTTAGAGATGTGCAAAAATGTTGTAGAACTGGCCAAAGATGGATTCAAAAGGGTTAGAGATGTGCAAAAATGGGTTAGAAATGTCCAAAGTTGTCTTCAAATGGGTTAGAGGTGTGTAAAAATGGGTTAGAACTGGCCAAAGATGGATTCAAAAGGGTTAGAGATGTGCAACAATGAGTTAGAAATGTGCAAAGTTGGCTTCAAAAGGGTTAGAGATGTGCAAAAATGGTGTAGAACTGGCCAAAGATGGATTCAAAAGGGTGAGAGATGTGCAAAAATGTGTTAGAAATGTCCAAAGTTGTCTTCAAAAGGGTTAGAGGTGTGCAAAAATGGTGTGGAAATGGCCAAAAATGGCTTCAAAAGGGTTAGAGATGTGCAAAAATGGCGTAGAAATGTCCAAAGACGGCTTCAAAAGGGTTAGAGATGTGCAATAATAGTGTAGAAATGGGCAAAAATGGATTCAAAAGGGTTAGAGGTGTGCAAAAATGTGTTAGAAATGTCCAAAGTTGGCTTCAAAAGGGTTAGAGATGTGCAAAAATGGTGTTGAACTGGCCAAAGATGGATTCAAAAGGGTTAGAGGTGTGCAAAAATGGGTTAGAAATGTCCAAAGTTGTCTTCAAAAGGGTTAGAGATGTGCAAAAATGGGTTAGAAATGGCCAAAGATGGCTACAAAAGGGTTAGAGGTGTGCAAAAATGGTGTAGAAATGGCCAAAAATGGATTCAAAAGGGATAGAGATGTGCAAAATTGCGTAGAAATGTCCAAAGTAGTCTTCAAAAGGGTTAGAGATGTCCAAAAATGGGTTAGAAATGTCCAAAGTCGGCTTCAAAAGGGTTAGAGATGTGCAAAAATGGTGTAGAACTGGCCAAAGATGGCTTCAAAAGGGTAAGAGATGTGCAAAAATGGGTTAGAAATGGCCAAAGATGGCTTCAAAACGGTTAGAGGTGTTTAAAAATGGTGGAAAAATGGGCAAAGATGGCTTCAGAATGGTTAGAGATGTGCAAAAATGTTGTAGAAATGGCCAAAGATGGCTACAAAAGGGTTAGAGGTGTGCAAAAATGGTGTAGAAATGGCCAAAAATGGATTCAAAAGGGTTAGAGATGTGCAAAATTGTGAAGAAATGTCCAAAGTAGTCTTCAAAAGGGTTAGAGATGTCCAAAAATGGGTTAGAAATGTCCAAAGTCGGCTTCAAAAGGGTTAGAGATGTGCAAAAATGGTGTAGAACTGGCCAAAGATGGCTTCAAAAGGGTTAGAGATGTGCAAAAATGGTGTAGAAATGGCCAAAAATGGCTTCAAAAGGGTCAGAGATGTTCAAAAATGGTGTAGAAATGGCCAAAGATGGCGTCAAAAGGGTTAGAGATGTGCAAAAATGGGTTAGAAATGTCCAAAGTTGGCTTCAGAATGGTTAGAGATGTGCAAAAATGGCATAGAAATGGGCAAAGATGGCTTCAAAAGGGTTAGAGATGTTCAAAAATGGTGTAGAAATGGGCAAAGATTGATTCAAAAGGGTTAGAGGTGTGCAAAAATGGGTTAGAAATGTCCAAAGTTGGCTTCAAAAGGGTTAGAGATGTGCAAAAATGGTGTAGAACTGGCCAAAGATGGCTTCAAAAGGGTTAGAGTTTTCCAAAAATGGGTTAGAAATGGGCAAAGATGGCTTCAAAAGGGTTAGAGATGTTCAAAAATGGTGAAGAAATGGGCAAAGATGGATTCAAAAGGGTTAGAGGTGTGCTAAAATGGCTTAGAAATGGCCAAAGTTGTCTTCAAAAGGTTCAGAGATGTGCAAAAATGGTGTAGAAATGGCCAAAGATTGCTTCAAAAGGGTTAGAGATGTGTAAAAATGGCATAGAAATGGCCAAAGATGGCTTCAAAAGGGTTAGAGATGTGCAAAAATGTTGTAGAACTGGCCAAAGATGGATTCAAAAGGGTTAGAGATGTGCAAAAATGGGTTAGAAATGTCCAAAGTTGTCTTCAAAAGGGTTAGAGGTGTGTAAAAATGGGCTAGAACAGGCCAAAGTTGGCTTCAAAAGGGTTAGAGGTCTTAAAAAATGGTGCAAAAATGGGCCAAGATGGCTATAAAAGGGTTAGAGGTGTGCAAAAATGGTGTAGAAATGGCCAAAAATGTCTTCAAAACGGTTAGAGATGTGCAAAAATGGTGTAGAACTGGCCAAAGATGGCTTCAAAAGGGTTAGAGTTGTGCAAAAATGGTGTAGAACTGGCCAAAGATGGATTCAAAAGGGTGAGAGATGTGCAAAAATGTGTTAGAAATGTCCAAAGTTGTCTTCAAAAGGGTTAGAGGTGTGCAAAAATGGTGTAGAAATGGCCAAAAATGGCTTCAAAAGGGTTAGAGATGTGCAAAAATGGCGTAGAAATGGCCAAAGACGGCTTCAAAAGGGTTAGAGATGTGCAATAATAGTGTTGAACTGGCCAAAGATGGATTCAAAAGGGTTAGAGATGTTCAAAAATGGGTTAGAAATGTCCAAAGTTGTCTTCAAAAGGGTTAGAGATGTGCAAAAATGGCGTAGAACTGGCCAAAGATGGATTCAAAAGGGTTAGAGATGTGCAAAAATGGGTTAGAAATGTCCAATGTTGGCTTCAAAAGGGTTAGAGATGTGCAAAAATGGTGTAGAACTGGCCAAAGATATATTCAAAAGGTTTAGAGATGTGCAAAAATGTGTTAGAAATGTCCAAAGTTGTCTTCAAAAGGGTTAGAGGTGTGCAAAAATGGTGTAGAAATGGCCAAAAATGGCTTTAAAAGGGTTAGAGATTTGCAAAATGGTGTAGAAAGTGCCAAAGGCAGCTTCAAAAGGGTTAGAGATGTGCAAAAATGGTGTGGAAATGGCCAAAGATGGCTTCAAAAGGGTAAGAGATGTGCAAAAATGGGTTAGAAATGGCCAAAGATGGCTTCAAAACGGTTAGAGGTGTTTAAAAATGGTGGAAAAATGGGCAAAGATGGCTTCAGAATGGTTAGAGATGTGCAAAAATGGGTTAGAAATGGCCAAAGATGGCTACAAAAGGGTTAGAGGTGTGCAAAAATGGTGTAGAAATGGCCAAAAATGGATTCAAAAGGGTTAGAGATGTGCAAAAATGGGTTAGAAATGTCCAAAGTTGTCTTCAAAAGGGTTAGAGGTGTGCAAAAATGGCGTAGAAATGGCCAAAGTTGGCTTCAAAAGGGTTAGAGATGTGCAAAAATGGTGCAGAAATGGCCAAAGACGGCTTCAAAAGGGTAAGAGATGTCCAAAAATGGTGTAGAAATGGCAAAAGATGGCTTCAAAAGGGTAAGAGATGTGCAAAAATGGGTTAGAAATGGCCAAAGATGGCTTCAAAACGGTTAGAGGTGTTTAAAAATGGTGGAAAAATGGGCAATGATGGCTTCAGAATGGTTAGAGATGTGCAAAAATGGGTTAGAAATGGCCACAGATGGCTTCAAAAGGGTTAGAGGTGCGCAAAAATGGTGTAGAAACGGCCAAAAATGGCTTCAAAAGGGTTAGAGATGTGAAAAAATGGTGTAGAAATGGCCAAAGATGGCTTCAAAAGGGTTAGAGATGTGTAAAAATGGCGTAGAAATGGCCAAAGATGGATTCAAAAAAGTTAGAGATGTGCAAAAATGCTGTAGAACTGGCCAAAGATGGGTTCAAAAGGGTTAGAGATGTGCAAAAATGGGTTAGAAATGTCCAAAGTTGTCTTCAAAAGGGTTAGAGGTGTGCAAAAATGGCGTAGAAATGGGCAAAGATGGCTTCAAAAGGGTTAGAGATGTTCAAAAATGGTGTAGAAATGGGCAAAGATTGATTCAAAAGGGTTAGAGGTGTGCAAAAATGGGTTAGAAATGTCCAAAGTTGGCTTCAAAAGGGTTAGAGATGTGCAAAAATGGTGTAGAACTGGCCAAAGATGGCTTCAAAATTGTTAGAGATGTCCAAAAATGGGTTAGAAATGGGCAAAGATGGCTTCAAAAGGGTTAGAGATGTTCAAAAATGGTGTAGAAATGGGCAAAGATGGATTCAAAAGGGTTAGAGATGTGCAAAAATGGGTTAGAAATGTCCAAAGTTGGCTTCAGAATGGTTAGAGATGTTCAAAAATGGTGTAGAAATGGCCAAAGATGGCTTCAGAAGGGTTAGAGATGTGCAAAAATGGCGTAGAAATGGCAAAAGATAGCTTCAAAAGGGTTAGAGGTGTGTAAAAATGGTGCAAAAATGGGCAAAGACGGCTTCAAAAGGGTTAGAGATGTGGAAAAATGGGTTAGAAATGTCCAAAGTTGGCTTCAGAATGGTTAGAGATGTGCAAAAATGGCATAGAAATGGGCAAAGATGGATTCAAAAGGGTTAGAGATGTTCAAAAATGGTGTAGAAATGGGCAAAGATGGATTCAAAAGGGTTAGAGGTGTGCAAAAATGGGTTAGAAATGTCCAAAGTTGGCTTCAAAAGGGTTAGAGGTGTGCAAAAATGGCGTAGAAATGGCCAAAGTTGGCTTCAAAAGGGTTAGAGATGTGCAAAAATGGTGCAGAAATGGCCAAAGACGGCTTCAAAAGGGTAAGAGATGTCCAAAAATGGTGTAGAAATGGCAAAAGATGGCTTCAAAAGGGTAAGAGATGTGCAAAAATGGGTTAGAAATGGCCAAAGATGGCTTCAAAACGGTTAGAGGTGTTTAAAAATGGTGGAAAAATGGGCAATGATGGCTTCAGAATGGTTAGAGATGTGCAAAAATGGGTTAGAAATGGCCACAGATGGCTTCAAAAGGGTTAGAGATGTGCAAAAATGGTGTAGAAATAGCCAAAGATGGCTTCAAAAGGGTTAGAGATGTGAAAAAATGGTGTAGAAATGGCCAAAGATGGCTTCAAAAGGGTTAGAGATGTGTAAAAATGGCGTAGAAATGGCCAAAGATGGATTCAAAAAAGTTAGAGATGTGCAAAAATGCTGTAGAACTGCCCAAAGATGGATTCAAAAGGGTTAGAGATGTGCAAAAATGGGTTAGAAATGTCCAAAGTTGTCTTCAAAAGGGTTAGAGGTGTGCAAAAATGGCGTAGAACTGGCCAAAGATGGATTCAAAAGGGTTAGAGATGTGCAAAAATGGGTTAGAAATGTCCAAAGTTGTCTTCAAAAGGGTTAGAGGTGTGCAAAAATGGTGTAGAAATGGCCAAAGTTGGCTTCAAAAGGGTTAGAGATGTGCAAAAATGGTGCAGAAATGGCCAAAGACGGCTTCAAAAGGGTAAGAGATGTGCAAAAATGGGTTAGAAATGGCCAAAGATGGCTTCAAAACGGTTAGAGGTGTTTAAAAATGGTGGAAAAATGGGCAAAGATGGCTTCAGAATGGTTAGAGATGTGCAAAAATGTTGTAGAAATGGCCAAAGATGGCTACAAAAGGGTTAGAGGTGTGCAAAAATGGTGTAGAAATGGCCAAAAATGGATTCAAAAGGGTTAGAGATGTGCAAAATTGTGAAGAAATGTCCAAAGTAGTCTTCAAAAGGGTTAGAGATGTCCAAAAATGGGTTAGAAATGTCCAAAGTCGGCTTCAAAAGGGTTAGAGATGTGCAAAAATGGTGTAGAACTGGCCAAAGATGGCTTCAAAAGGGTTAGAGATGTGCAAAAATGGTGTAGAAATGGCCAAAAATGGCTTCAAAAGGGTCAGAGATGTTCAAAAATGGTGTAGAAATGGCCAAAGATGGCGTCAAAAGGGTTAGAGATGTGCAAAAATGGGTTAGAAATGTCCAAAGTTGGCTTCAGAATGGTTAGAGATGTGCAAAAATGGCATAGAAATGGGCAAAGATGGCTTCAAAAGGGTTAGAGATGTTCAAAAATGGTGTAGAAATGGGCAAAGATTGATTCAAAAGGGTTAGAGGTGTGCAAAAATGGGTTAGAAATGTCCAAAGTTGGCTTCAAAAGGGTTAGAGATGTGCAAAAATGGTGTAGAACTGGCCAAAGATGGCTTCAAAAGGGTTAGAGTTTTCCAAAAATGGGTTAGAAATGGGCAAAGATGGCTTCAAAAGGGTTAGAGATGTTCAAAAATGGTGAAGAAATGGGCAAAGATGGATTCAAAAGGGTTAGAGGTGTGCTAAAATGGCTTAGAAATGGCCAAAGTTGTCTTCAAAAGGTTCAGAGATGTGCAAAAATGGTGTAGAAATGGCCAAAGATTGCTTCAAAAGGGTTAGAGATGTGTAAAAATGGCATAGAAATGGCCAAAGATGGCTTCAAAAGGGTTAGAGATGTGCAAAAATGTTGTAGAACTGGCCAAAGATGGATTCAAAAGGGTTAGAGATGTGCAAAAATGGGTTAGAAATGTCCAAAGTTGTCTTCAAAAGGGTTAGAGGTGTGTAAAAATGGGCTAGAACAGGCCAAAGTTGGCTTCAAAAGGGTTAGAGGTCTTAAAAAATGGTGCAAAAATGGGCCAAGATGGCTATAAAAGGGTTAGAGGTGTGCAAAAATGGTGTAGAAATGGCCAAAAATGTCTTCAAAACGGTTAGAGATGTGCAAAAATGGTGTAGAACTGGCCAAAGATGGCTTCAAAAGGGTTAGAGTTGTGCAAAAATGGTGTAGAACTGGCCAAAGATGGATTCAAAAGGGTGAGAGATGTGCAAAAATGTGTTAGAAATGTCCAAAGTTGTCTTCAAAAGGGTTAGAGGTGTGCAAAAATGGTGTAGAAATGGCCAAAAATGGCTTCAAAAGGGTTAGAGATGTGCAAAAATGGCGTAGAAATGGCCAAAGACGGCTTCAAAAGGGTTAGAGATGTGCAATAATAGTGTTGAACTGGCCAAAGATGGATTCAAAAGGGTTAGAGATGTTCAAAAATGGGTTAGAAATGTCCAAAGTTGTCTTCAAAAGGGTTAGAGATGTGCAAAAATGGCGTAGAACTGGCCAAAGATGGATTCAAAAGGGTTAGAGATGTGCAAAAATGGGTTAGAAATGTCCAATGTTGGCTTCAAAAGGGTTAGAGATGTGCAAAAATGGTGTAGAACTGGCCAAAGATATATTCAAAAGGTTTAGAGATGTGCAAAAATGTGTTAGAAATGTCCAAAGTTGTCTTCAAAAGGGTTAGAGGTGTGCAAAAATGGTGTAGAAATGGCCAAAAATGGCTTTAAAAGGGTTAGAGATTTGCAAAATGGTGTAGAAAGTGCCAAAGGCAGCTTCAAAAGGGTT
This sequence comes from Lathamus discolor, assembly GCF_037157495.1. Taxonomy (NCBI): domain Eukaryota; kingdom Metazoa; phylum Chordata; class Aves; order Psittaciformes; family Psittacidae; genus Lathamus; species Lathamus discolor. The sequence continues at coordinate 40,815,151 of NC_088908.1, read as the reverse complement.
AGAGATGTGCAAAAATGGTGTGGAAATGGCCAAAGATGGCTTCAAAAGGGTAAGAGATGTGCAAAAATGGGTTAGAAATGGCCAAAGATGGCTTCAAAACGGTTAGAGGTGTTTAAAAATGGTGGAAAAATGGGCAAAGATGGCTTCAGAATGGTTAGAGATGTGCAAAAATGGGTTAGAAATGGCCAAAGATGGCTACAAAAGGGTTAGAGGTGTGCAAAAATGGTGTAGAAATGGCCAAAAATGGATTCAAAAGGGTTAGAGATGTGCAAAAATGGGTTAGAAATGTCCAAAGTTGTCTTCAAAAGGGTTAGAGGTGTGCAAAAATGGCGTAGAAATGGCCAAAGTTGGCTTCAAAAGGGTTAGAGATGTGCAAAAATGGTGCAGAAATGGCCAAAGACGGCTTCAAAAGGGTAAGAGATGTCCAAAAATGGTGTAGAAATGGCAAAAGATGGCTTCAAAAGGGTAAGAGATGTGCAAAAATGGGTTAGAAATGGCCAAAGATGGCTTCAAAACGGTTAGAGGTGTTTAAAAATGGTGGAAAAATGGGCAATGATGGCTTCAGAATGGTTAGAGATGTGCAAAAATGGGTTAGAAATGGCCACAGATGGCTTCAAAAGGGTTAGAGGTGCGCAAAAATGGTGTAGAAACGGCCAAAAATGGCTTCAAAAGGGTTAGAGATGTGAAAAAATGGTGTAGAAATGGCCAAAGATGGCTTCAAAAGGGTTAGAGATGTGTAAAAATGGCGTAGAAATGGCCAAAGATGGATTCAAAAAAGTTAGAGATGTGCAAAAATGCTGTAGAACTGGCCAAAGATGGGTTCAAAAGGGTTAGAGATGTGCAAAAATGGGTTAGAAATGTCCAAAGTTGTCTTCAAAAGGGTTAGAGGTGTGCAAAAATGGCGTAGAAATGGGCAAAGATGGCTTCAAAAGGGTTAGAGATGTTCAAAAATGGTGTAGAAATGGGCAAAGATTGATTCAAAAGGGTTAGAGGTGTGCAAAAATGGGTTAGAAATGTCCAAAGTTGGCTTCAAAAGGGTTAGAGATGTGCAAAAATGGTGTAGAACTGGCCAAAGATGGCTTCAAAATTGTTAGAGATGTCCAAAAATGGGTTAGAAATGGGCAAAGATGGCTTCAAAAGGGTTAGAGATGTTCAAAAATGGTGTAGAAATGGGCAAAGATGGATTCAAAAGGGTTAGAGATGTGCAAAAATGGGTTAGAAATGTCCAAAGTTGGCTTCAGAATGGTTAGAGATGTTCAAAAATGGTGTAGAAATGGCCAAAGATGGCTTCAGAAGGGTTAGAGATGTGCAAAAATGGCGTAGAAATGGCAAAAGATAGCTTCAAAAGGGTTAGAGGTGTGTAAAAATGGTGCAAAAATGGGCAAAGACGGCTTCAAAAGGGTTAGAGATGTGGAAAAATGGGTTAGAAATGTCCAAAGTTGGCTTCAGAATGGTTAGAGATGTGCAAAAATGGCATAGAAATGGGCAAAGATGGATTCAAAAGGGTTAGAGATGTTCAAAAATGGTGTAGAAATGGGCAAAGATGGATTCAAAAGGGTTAGAGGTGTGCAAAAATGGGTTAGAAATGTCCAAAGTTGGCTTCAAAAGGGTTAGAGGTGTGCAAAAATGGCGTAGAAATGGCCAAAGTTGGCTTCAAAAGGGTTAGAGATGTGCAAAAATGGTGCAGAAATGGCCAAAGACGGCTTCAAAAGGGTAAGAGATGTCCAAAAATGGTGTAGAAATGGCAAAAGATGGCTTCAAAAGGGTAAGAGATGTGCAAAAATGGGTTAGAAATGGCCAAAGATGGCTTCAAAACGGTTAGAGGTGTTTAAAAATGGTGGAAAAATGGGCAATGATGGCTTCAGAATGGTTAGAGATGTGCAAAAATGGGTTAGAAATGGCCACAGATGGCTTCAAAAGGGTTAGAGATGTGCAAAAATGGTGTAGAAATAGCCAAAGATGGCTTCAAAAGGGTTAGAGATGTGAAAAAATGGTGTAGAAATGGCCAAAGATGGCTTCAAAAGGGTTAGAGATGTGTAAAAATGGCGTAGAAATGGCCAAAGATGGATTCAAAAAAGTTAGAGATGTGCAAAAATGCTGTAGAACTGCCCAAAGATGGATTCAAAAGGGTTAGAGATGTGCAAAAATGGGTTAGAAATGTCCAAAGTTGTCTTCAAAAGGGTTAGAGGTGTGCAAAAATGGCGTAGAACTGGCCAAAGATGGATTCAAAAGGGTTAGAGATGTGCAAAAATGGGTTAGAAATGTCCAAAGTTGTCTTCAAAAGGGTTAGAGGTGTGCAAAAATGGTGTAGAAATGGCCAAAGTTGGCTTCAAAAGGGTTAGAGATGTGCAAAAATGGTGCAGAAATGGCCAAAGACGGCTTCAAAAGGGTAAGAGATGTCCAAAAATGGTGTAGAATTGGCAAAAGATGGCTTCAAAAGGGTAAGAGATGTGCAAAAATGGGTTAGAAATGGCCAAAGATGGCTTCAAAACGGTTAGAGGTGTTTAAAAATGGTGGAAAAATGGGCAATGATGGCTTCAGAATGGTTAGAGATGTGCAAAAATTGGTTAGAAATGGCCACAGATGGCTTCAAAAGGGTTAGAGGTGTGCAAAAATGGTGTAGAAACGGCCAAAAATGGCTTCAAAAGGGTTAGAGATGTGAAAAAATGGTGTAGAAATGGCCAAAGATGGCTTCAAAAGGGTTAGAGATGTGCAAAAATGGGTTAGAAATGTCCAAAGTAGTCTTCAAAAGGGTTAGAGATGTGCAAAAATGGCGTAGAACTGGCCAAAGATGGATTCAAAATGGTGAGAGATGTGCAAAAATGGGTTAGAAATGTCCAAAGTTGTCTTCAAAAGGGTTAGAGGTGTGCAAAAATGGTGTAGAAATGGCCAAAAATGGCTTCAAAAGGGTTAGAGATGTGCAAAAATAGTGTAGAAATGGGCAAAGATGGATTGAAAAGGGTTAGAGGTGTGCAAAAATGGGTTAGAACTGTCCAAAGTTGGCTTCAAAAGGGTTAGAGGTATGCAAAAATGGCGTAGAAATGGGCAAAGATGGATTCAAAAGGGTTAGAGGTGTGCAAAAATGGTGTTGAACTGGCCAAAGATGGATTCAAAAGGGTTAGAGATGTTCAAAAATGGGTTAGAAATGTCCAAAGCTGTCTTCAAAAGGGTTAGAGATGTGCAAAAATGGCGTAGAACTGGCCAAAGATGGATTCAAAAGGGTTAGAGATGTGCAAAAATGGGTTAGAAATGTCCAATGTTGGCTTCAAAAGGGTTAGAGATGTGCAAAAATGGTGTAGAACTGGCCAAAGATGTATTCAAAAGGTTTAGAGATGTGCAAAAATGTGTTAGAAATGTCCAAAGTTGTCTTCAAAAGGGTTAGAGGTGTGCAAAAATGGTGTAGAAATGGCCAAAAATGGCTTCAAAATGGTTAGAGATTTGCAAAAATGGTGTAGAAAGGGCCAAAGGCACCTTCAAAAGGGTTAGAGATGTTCAAAAATGGTGTAGAAATGGGCAAAGTTGTCTTCAAAAGGGTTAGAGGTGTGCAAAAATGGCGTAGAAATGGCCAAAGTTGGCTTCAAAAGGGTTAGAGATGTGCAAAAATGGTGCAGAAATGGCCAAAGACGGCTTCAAAAGGGTAAGAGATGTCCAAAAATGGTGTAGAAATGGCAAAAGATGGCTTCAAAAGGGTAAGAGATGTGCAAAAATGGGTTAGAAATGGCCAAAGATGGCTTCAAAACGGTTAGAGGTGTTTAAAAATGGTGGAAAAATGGGCAATGATGGCTTCAGAATGGTTAGAGATGTGCAAAAATGGGTTAGAAATGGCCACAGATGGCTTCAAAAGGGTTAGAGATGTGCAAAAATGGGTTAGAAATGTCCAAAGTCGGCTTCAAAAGGGTAAGAGATGTGCAAAAATGCAGAGGAACTGGCCAAAGATGGATTCAAAAGGGTTAGAGATGTGCAAAAATGGGTTAGAAATGTCCAAAGTTGTCTTCAAAACGGTTAGAGGTATGCAAAAATGGCGTAGAAATGGGCAAAGATGGATTCAAAAGGGTTAGAGGTGTGCAAAAATGGCGTAGAACTGGCCAAAGATGGATTCAAAAGGGTTAGAGATGTGCAAAAATGGTGTTGAACTGGTCAAAGATGGATTCAAAAGGGTTAGAGATGTCCAAAAATGGGTTAGAAATGTCCAAAGTTGGCTTCAAAAGGGTTAGAGATGCGCAAAAATGGTGTAGAACTGGCCAAAGATGGATTCAAAAGGGTTAGAGATGTGCAAAAATGGGTTAGAAATGTCCAAAGTTGTCTTCAAAAGGGTTAGAGGTGTGCAAAAATGGCGTAGAAATGGCCAAAGTTGGCTTCAAAAGGGTTAGAGATGTGCAAAAATGGTGCAGAAATGGCCAAAGACGGCTTCAAAAGGGTAAGAGATGTCCAAAAATGGTGTAGAAATGGCAAAAGATGGCTTCAAAAGGGTAAGAGATGTGCAAAAATGGGTTAGAAATGGCCAAAGATGGCTTCAAAACGGTTAGAGGTGTTTAAAAATGGTGGAAAAATGGGCAATGATGGCTTCAGAATGGTTAGAGATGTGCAAAAATGGGTTAGAAATGGGCAAAGATGGCTTCAAAAGGGTTAGAGGTGTGCAAAAATGGTGTAGAAACGGCCAAAAATGGCTTCAAAAGGGTTAGAGATGTGAAAAAATGGTGTAGAAATGGCCAAAGATGGCTTCAAAAGGGTTAGAGATGTGTAAAAATGGCGTAGAAATGGCCAAAGATGGATTCAAAAAAGATAGAGATGTGCAAAAATGCTGTAGAACTGGCCAAAGATGGGTTCAAAAGGGTTAGAGATGTGCAAAAATGGGTTAGAAATGTCCAAAGTTGTCTTCAAAAGGGTTAGAGGTGTGCAAAAATGGCGTAGAAATGGGCAAAGATGGCTTCAAAAGGGTTAGAGATGTTCAAAAATGGTGTAGAAATGGGCAAAGATTGATTCAAAAGGGTTAGAGGTGTGCAAAAATGGGTTAGAAATGTCCAAAGTTGGCTTCAAAAGGGTTAGAGATGTGCAAAAATGGTGTAGAACTGGCCAAAGATGGCTTCAAAAGGGTTAGAGATGTCCAAAAATGGGTTAGAAATGTCCAAAGTTGGCTTCAAAAGGGTTAGAGATGCGCAAAAATGGTGTAGAACTGGCCAAAGATGGATTCAAAAGGGTTAGAGATGTGCAAAAATGGGTTAGAAATGTCCAAAGTTGGCTTCAAAAGGGTTAGAGATGTGCAAAAATGGTGTTGAACTGGTCAAAGATGGATTCAAAAGGGTTAGAGATGTCCAAAAATGGTGTAGAAATGGGCAAAGTTGTCTTCAAAAGGGTTAGAGGTGTGCAAAAATGGCGTAGAAATGGCCAAAGTTGGCTTCAAAAGGGTTAGAGATGTGCAAAAATGGTGCAGAAATGGCCAAAGACGGCTTCAAAAGGGTAAGAGATGTCCAAAAATGGTGTAGAAATGGCAAAAGATGGCTTCAAAAGGGTAAGAGATGTGCAAAAATGGGTTAGAAATGGCCAAAGATGGCTTCAAAACGGTTAGAGGTGTTTAAAAATGGTGGAAAAATGGGCAATGATGGCTTCAGAATGGTTAGAGATGTGCAAAAATGGGTTAGAAATGGCCACAGATGGCTTCAAAAGGGTTAGAGATGTGCAAAAATGGGTTAGAAATGTCCAAAGTCGGCTTCAAAAGGGTAAGAGATGTGCAAAAATGCAGTAGAACAGGCCAAAGATGGATTCAAAAGGGTTAGAGATGTGCAAAAATGGGTTAGAAATGTCCAAAGTTGTCTTCAAAAGGGTTAGAGGTATGCAAAAATGGCGTAGAAATGGGCAAAGATGGATTCAAAAGGGTTAGAGGTGTGCAAAAATGGCGTAGAACTGGCCAAAGATGGATTCAAAAGGGTTAGAGATGTGCAAAAATGGTGTTGAACTGGTCAAAGATGGATTCAAAAGGGTTAGAGATGTCCAAAAATGGGTTAGAAATGTCCAAAGTTGGCATCAAAAGGTTTAGAGATGCGCAAAAATGGTGTAGAACTGGCCAAAGATGGATTCAAAAGGGTTAGAGATGTGCAAAAATGGGTTAGAAATGTCCAAAGTTGTCTTCAAAAGGGTTAGAGGTGTGCAAAAATGGCGTAGAAATGGCCAAAGTTGGCTTCAGAATGGTTAGAGATGTGCAAAAATGGTGCAGAAATGGCCAAAGACGGCTTCAAAAGGGTTAGAGTTGTCCAAAAATGGTGTAGAAATGGCAAAAGATGGCTTCAAAAGGGTAAGAGATGTGCAAAAATGGGTTAGAAATGGCCAAAGATGGCTTCAAAACGGTTAGAGGTGTTTAAAAATGGTGGAAAAATGGGCAATGATGGCTTCAGAATGGTTAGAGATGTGCAAAAATGGGTTAGAAATGGCCACAGATGGCTTCAAAAGGGTTAGAGGTGTGCAAAAATGGTGTAGAAACGGCCAAAAATGGCTTCAAAAGGGTTAGAGATGTGAAAAAATGGTGTAGAAATGGCCAAAGATGGCTTCAAAAGGGTTAGAGATGTGTAAAAATGGCGTAGAAATGGCCAAAGATGGATTCAAAAAAGTTAGAGATGTGCAAAAATGCTGTAGAACTGGCCAAAGATGGGTTCAAAAGGGTTAGAGATGTGCAAAAATGGGTTAGAAATGTCCAAAGTTGTCTTCAAAAGGGTTAGAGGTGTGCAAAAATGGCGTAGAAATGGGCAAAGATGGCTTCAAAAGGGTTAGAGATGTTCAAAAATGGTGTAGAAATGGGCAAAGATTGATTCAAAAGGGTTAGAGGTGTGCAAAAATGGGTTAGAAATGTCCAAAGTTGGCTTCAAAAGGGTTAGAGATGTGCAAAAATGGTGTAGAACTGGCCAAAGATGGCTTCAAAAGGGTTAGAGATGTCCAAAAATGGGTTAGAAATGTCCAAAGTTGGCTTCAAAAGGGTTAGAGATGCGCAAAAATGGTGTAGAACTGGCCAAAGATGGATTCAAAAGGGTTAGAGATGTGCAAAAATGGGTTAGAAATGTCCAAAGTTGGCTTCAAAAGGGTTAGAGATGTGCAAAAATGGTGTTGAACTGGTCAAAGATGGATTCAAAAGGGTTAGAGATGTCCAAAAATGGGTTAGAAATGTCCAAAGCTGGCTTCAAAAGGGTTAGTGATGCGCAAAAATGGTGTAGAACTGGCCAAAGATGGATTCAAAAGGGTTAGAGATGTGCAAAAATGGGTTAGAAATGTCCAAAGTTGTCTTCAAAAGGGTTAGAGGTGTGCAAAAATGGCGTAGAAATGGCCAAAGTTGGCTTCAAAAGGGTTAGAGATGTGTAAAAATGGTGCAGAAATGGCCAAAGACGGCTTCAAAAGGGTAAGAGATGTCCAAAAATGGTGTAGAAATGGCAAAAGATGGCTTCAAAAGGGTAAGAGATGTGCAAAAATGGGTTAGAAATGGCCAAAGATGGCTTCAAAACGGTTAGAGGTGTTTAAAAATGGTGGAAAAATGGGCAATGATGGCTTCAGAATGGTTAGAGATGTGCAAAAATGGGTTAGAAATGGCCACAGATGGCTTCAAAAGGGTTAGAGGTGTGCAAAAATGGTGTAGAAATGGCCAAAGATGGCTTCAAAAGGGTTAGAGATGTGCAAAAATGGGTTAGAAATGTCCAAAGTCGGCTTCAAAAGGGTTAGAGATGTGCAAAAATGCAGTAGAACTGGCCAAAGATGGATTCAAAAGGGTTAGAGATGTGCAAAAATGGGTTAGAAATGTCCAAAGTTGTCTTCAAAAGGGTTAGAGGTGTGCAAAAATGGCGTAGAACTGGCCAAAGATGGATTCAAAAGGGTTAGAGATGTGCAAAAATGGGTTAGAAATGTCCAAAGTTGTCTTCAAAAGGGTTAGAGGTATGCAAAAATGGCGTAGAAATGGGCAAAGATGGATTCAAAAGGGTTAGAGGTGTGCAAAAATGGGTTAGAAATGTCCAAAGTTGGCTTCAAAAAAGTTAGAGATGTGCAAAAATGGTGTTGAACTGGTCAAAGATGGATTCAAAAGGGTTAGAGATGTCCAAAAATGGGTTAGAAATGTCCAAAGTTGGCTTCAAAAGGGTTAGAGATGCGCAAAAATGGTGTAGAACTGGCCAAAGATGGATTCAAAAGGGTTAGAGATGTGCAAAAATGGGTTAGAAATGTCCAAAGTTGTCTTCAAAAGGGTTAGAGGTGTGCAAAAATGGCGTAGAAATGGCCAAAGTTGGCTTCAAAAGGGTTAGAGATGTGCAAAAATGGTGCAGAAATGGCCAAAGACGGCTTCAAAAGGGTAAGAGATGTCCAAAAATGGTGTAGAAATGGCAAAAGATGGCTTCAAAAGGGTAAGAGATGTGCAAAAATGGGTTAGAAATGGCCAAAGATGGCTTCAAAACGGTTAGAGGTGTTTAAAAATGGTGGAAAAATGGGCAATGATGGCTTCAGAATGGTTAGAGATGTGCAAAAATTGGTTAGAAATGGCCACAGATGGCTTCAAAAGGGTTAGAGGTGCGCAAAAATGGTGTAGAAACGGCCAAAAATGGCTTCAAAAGGGTTAGAGATGTGAAAAAATGGTGTAGAAATGGCCAAAGATGGCTTCAAAAGGGTTAGAGATGTGTAAAAATGGCGTAGAAATGGCCAAAGATGGATTCAAAAAAGTTAGAGATGTGCAAAAATGCTGTAGAACTGGCCAAAGATGGGTTCAAAAGGGTTAGAGATGTGCAAAAATGGGTTAGAAATGTCCAAAGTTGTCTTCAAAAGGGTTAGAGGTGTGCAAAAATGGCGTAGAAATGGGCAAAGATGGCTTCAAAAGGGTTAGAGATGTTCAAAAATGGTGTAGAAATGGGCAAAGATTGATTCAAAAGGGTTAGAGGTGTGCAAAAATGGGTTAGAAATGTCCAAAGATGGCTTCAAAAGGGTTAGAGATGTGCAAAAATGGTGTAGAACTGGCCAAAGATGGCTTCAAAAGGGTTAGAGATGTCCAAAAATGGGTTAGAAATGGGCAAAGATGGCTTCAAAAGGGTTAGAGATGTTCAAAAATGGTGTAGAAATGGGCAAAGATGGATTCAAAAGGGTTAGAGATGTGCAAAAATGGGTTAGAAATGTCCAAAGTTGGCTTCAGAATGGTTAGAGATGTTCAAAAATGGTGTAGAAATGGCCAAAGATGGCTTCAGAAGGGTTAGAGATGTACAAAAATGGCGTAGAAATGGCAAAAGATAGCTTCAAAAGGGTTAGAGGTGTGTAAAAATGGTGCAAAAATGGGCAAAGACGGCTTCAAAAGGGTTAGAGATGTGGAAAAATGGGTTAGAAATGTCCAAAGTTGGCTTCAGAATGGTTAGAGATGTGCAAAAATGGCATAGAAATGGGCAAAGATGGATTCAAAAGGGTTAGAGATGTTCAAAAATGGTGTAGAAATGGGCAAAGATGGATTCAAAAGGGTTAGAGGTGTGCAAAAATGGGTTAGAAATGTCCAAAGTTGGCTTCAAAAGGGTTAGAGATGTGCAAAAATGGTGTTGAACTGGTCAAAGATGGATTCAAAAGGGTTAGAGATGTCCAAAAATGGGTTAGAAATGTCCAAAGTTGGCTTCAAAAGGGTTAGAGATGCGCAAAAATGGTGTAGAACTGGCCAAAGATGGATTCAAAAGGGTTAGAGATGTGCAAAAATGGGTTAGAAATGTCCAAAGTTGTCTTCAAAAGGGTTAGAGGTGTGCAAAAATGGCGTAGAAATGGCCAAAGTTGGCTTCAAAAGGGTTAGAGATGTGCAAAAATGGTGCAGAAATGGCCAAAGACGGCTTCAAAAGGGTAAGAGATGTCCAAAAATGGTGTAGAAATGGCAAAAGATGGCTTCAAAAGGGTAAGAGATGTGCAAAAATGGGTTAGAAATGGCCAAAGATGGCTTCAAAACGGTTAGAGGTGTTTAAAAATGGTGGAAAAATGGGCAATGATGGCTTCAGAATGGTTAGAGATGTGCAAAAATGGGTTAGAAATGGCCACAGATGGCTTCAAAAGGGTTAGAGATGTGCAAAAATGGTGTAGAAATAGCCAAAGATGGCTTCAAAAGGGTTAGAGATGTGAAAAAATGGTGTAGAAATGGCCAAAGATGGCTTCAAAAGGGTTAGAGATGTGTAAAAATGGCGTAGAAATGGCCAAAGATGGATTCAAAAAAGTTAGAGATGTGCAAAAATGCTGTAGAACTGCCCAAAGATGGATTCAAAAGGGTTAGAGATGTGCAAAAATGGGTTAGAAATGTCCAAAGTTGTCTTCAAAAGGGTTAGAGGTGTGCAAAAATGGCGTAGAACTGGCCAAAGATGGATTCAAAAGGGTTAGAGATGTGCAAAAATGGGTTAGAAATGTCCAAAGTTGTCTTCAAAAGGGTTAGAGGTGTGCAAAAATGGTGTAGAAATGGCCAAAGTTGGCTTCAAAAGGGTTAGAGATGTGCAAAAATGGTGCAGAAATGGCCAAAGACGGCTTCAAAAGGGTAAGAGATGTCCAAAAATGGTGTAGAAATGGCAAAAGATGGCTTCAAAAGGGTAAGAGATGTGCAAAAATGGGTTAGAAATGGCCAAAGATGGCTTCAAAACGGTTAGAGGTGTTTAAAAATGGTGGAAAAATGGGCAATGATGGCTTCAGAATGGTTAGAGATGTGCAAAAATTGGTTAGAAATGGCCACAGATGGCTTCAAAAGGGTTAGAGGTGTGCAAAAATGGTGTAGAAACGGCCAAAAATGGCTTCAAAAGGGTTAGAGATGTGAAAAAATGGTGTAGAAATGGCCAAAGATGGCTTCAAAAGGGTTAGAGATGTGTAAAAATGGCGTAGAAATGGCCAAAGATGGATTCAAAAAAGTTAGAGATGTGCAAAAATGCTGTAGAACTGGCCAAAGATGGGTTCAAAAGGGTTAGAGATGTGCAAAAATGGGTTAGAAATGTCCAAAGTTGTCTTCAAAAGGGTTAGAGGTGTGCAAAAATGGCGTAGAAATGGGCAAAGATGGCTTCAAAAGGGTTAGAGATGTTCAAAAATGGTGTAGAAATGGGCAAAGATTGATTCAAAAGGGTTAGAGGTGTGCAAAAATGGGTTAGAAATGTCCAAAGTTGGCTTCAAAAGGGTTAGAGATGTGCAAAAATGGTGTAGAACTGGCCAAAGATGGCTTCAAAAGGGTTAGAGATGTCCAAAAATGGGTTAGAAATGGGCAAAGATGGCTTCAAAAGGGTTAGAGATGTTCAAAAATGGTGTAGAAATGGGCAAAGATGGATTCAAAAGGGTTAGAGAAGTGCAAAAATGGGTTAGAAATGGGCAAAGATGGCTTCAAAAGGGTTAGAGATGTTCAAAAATGGTGTAGAAATGGCCAAAGATGGCTTCAGAAGGGTTAGAGATGTGCAAAAATGGCGTAGAAATGGCAAAAGATAGCTTCAAAAGGGTTAGAGGTGTGTAAAAATGGTGCAAAAATGGGCAAAGACGGCTTCAAAAGGGTTAGAGATGTGGAAAAATGGGTTAGAAATGTCCAAAGTTGGCTTCAGAATGGTTAGAGATGTGCAAAAATGGCATAGAAATGGGCAAAGATGGATTCAAAAGGGTTAGAGATGTTCAAAAATGGTGTAGAAATGGGCAAAGATGGATTCAAAAGGGTTAGAGGTGTGCAAAAATGGGTTAGAAATGTCCAAAGTTGGCTTCAAAAGGGTTAGAGATGTGCAAAAATGGTGTTGAACTGGTCAAAGATGGATTCAAAAGGGTTAGAGATGTGGAAAAATGGGTTAGAAATGTCCAAAGTTGGCTTCAAAAGGGTTACAGATGCGCAAAAATGGTGTAGAACTGGCCAAAGATGGATTCAAAAGGGTTAGAGATGTGGAAAAATGGGTTAGAAATGTCCAAAGTTGGCTTCAGAATGGTTAGAGATGTGCAAAAATGGCATAGAAATGGGCAAAGATGGATTCAAAAGGGTTAGAGATGTTCAAAAATGGTGCAGAAATGGCCAAAGACGGCTTCAAAAGGGTAAGAGATGTCCAAAAATGGTGTAGAAATGGCAAAAGATGGCTTCAAAAGGGTAAGAGATGTGCAAAAATGGGTTAGAAATGGCCAAAGATGGCTTCAAAACGGTTAGAGGTGTTTAAAAATGGTGGAAAAATGGGCAATGATGGCTTCAGAATGGTTAGAGATGTGCAAAAATGGGTTAGAAATGGCCACAGATGGCTTCAAAAGGGTTAGAGATGTGCAAAAATGGTGTAGAAATAGCCAAAGATGGCTTCAAAAGGGTTAGAGATGTGAAAAAATGGTGTAGAAATGGCCAAAGATGGCTTCAAAAGGGTTAGAGATGTGTAAAAATGGCGTAGAAATGGCCAAAGATGGATTCAAAAAAGTTAGAGATGTGCAAAAATGCTGTAGAACTGCCCAAAGATGGATTCAAAAGGGTTAGAGATGTGCAAAAATGGGTTAGAAATGTCCAAAGTTGTCTTCAAAAGGGTTAGAGGTGTGCAAAAATGGCGTAGAACTGGCCAAAGATGGATTCAAAAGGGTTAGAGATGTGCAAAAATGGGTTAGAAATGTCCAAAGAAGTCTTCAAAAGGGTTAGAGATGTGCAAAAATGGCGTAGAACTGGCCAAAGATGGATTCAAAATGGTGAGAGATGTGCAAAAATGTGTTAGAAATGTCCAAAGTTGTCTTCAAAAGGGTTAGAGGTGTGCAAAAATGGCGTAGAAATTGGCCAAAAATGGCTTCAAAAGGGTTAGAGATTTGCAAAAATGGTGTAGAAAGGGCCAAAGGCAGCTTCAAAAGGGTTAGAGATGTGCAAAAATGGTGTGGAAATGGCCAAAGATGGCTTCAAAAGTGTTAGAGATGTGCAAAAATGGGTTAGAAATGGCCAAAGATGGCTACAAAAGGGTTAGAGGTGTGCAAAAATGGTGTAGAAATGGCCAAAAATGGATTCAAATGGTTAGAGATGTGCAAAATTGTGTAGAAATGGCCAAAAATGGCTTCAAAAGGGTTAGAGAAGTCCAAAAATGGCTAAGAAATGTCCAAAGTCGGCTTCAAAAGGGTTAGAGTTGTGCAAAAATGGTGTAGAACTGGCCAAAGATGGCTTCAAAAGGGTTAGAGATGTGCAAAAATGGGTTAGAAATGGCCAAAAATGGCTTCAAAAGGGTTAGAGATGTGCAAAAATGGTGTATTAATGGCAAAAGATAGCTTCAAAAGGGTTAGAGGTGTGTAAAAATGGTGCAAAAATGGGCAAAGACGGCTTCAAAAGGGTTAGAGATGTGGAAAAATGGGTTAGAAATGTCCAAAGTTGGCTTCAGAATGGTTAGAGATGTGCAAAAATGGCATAGAAATGGGCAAAGATGGATTCAAAAGGGTTAGAGATGTTCAAAAATGGTGTAGAAATGGGCAAAGATGGATTCAAAAGGGTTAGAGGTGTGCAAAAATGGGTTAGAAATGTCCAAAGTTGGCTTCAAAAGGGTTAGAGATGTGCAAAAATGGTGTTGAACTGGTCAAAGATGGATTCAAAAGGGTTAGAGATGTCCAAAAATGGGTTAGAAATGTCCAAAGTTGGCTTCAAAAGGGTTACAGATGCGCAAAAATGGTGTAGAACTGGCCAAAGATGGATTCAAAAGGGTTAGAGATGTGGAAAAATGGGTTAGAAATGTCCAAAGTTGGCTTCAGAATGGTTAGAGATGTGCAAAAATGGCATAGAAATGGGCAAAGATGGATTCAAAAGGGTTAGAGATGTTCAAAAATGGTGTAGAAATGGGCAAAGATGGATTCAAAAGGGTTAGAGGTGTGCAAAAATGGGTTAGAAATGTCCAAAGTTGGCTTCAAAAGGGTTAGAGATGTGCAAAAATGGTGTTGAACTGGCCAAAGATGGATTCAAAAGGGTTAGAGGTGTGCAAAAATGGGTTAGAAATGTCCAAAGTTGGCTTCAAAAGGGTTAGAGATGTGCAAAAATGGTGTTGAACTGGCCAAAGATGGATTCAAAAGGGTTAGAGATGTCCAAAAATGGGTTAGAAATGTCCAAAGTTGGCTTCAAAAGGGTTAGAGATGCGCAAAAATGGTGTAGAACTGGCCAAAGATGGATTCAAAAGGGTTAGAGGTGTGCAAAAATGGCGTAGAAATGGCCAAAGTTGGCTTCAAAAGGGTTAGAGATGTGCAAAAATGGTGCAGAAATGGCCAAAGACGGCTTCAAAAGGGTAAGAGATGTCCAAAAATGGTGTAGAAATGGCAAAAGATGGCTTCAAAAGGGTAAGAGATGTGCAAAAATGGGTTAGAAATGGCCAAAGATGGCTACAAAATGGTTAGAGGTGTGCAAAAATGGCGTAGAAATGGCCAAAAATGGATTCAAATGGTTAGAGATGTGCAAAATTGTGTAGAAATGGGCAAAAATGGCTTCAAAAGGGTTAGAGATGTCCAAAAATGGGTAAGAAATGTCCAAAGTCGGCTTCAAAAGGGTTAGAGATGTGCAAAAATGGTGTAGAACTGGCCAAAGATGGCTTCAAAAGGGTTAGAGATGTGCAAAAATGGGTTAGAAATGGCCAAAAATGGCTTCAAAAGGGTTAGAGATGTGCAAAAATGATGTATTAATGGCAAAAGATAGCTTCAAAAGGGTTAGAGGTGTGTAAAAATGGTGCAAAAATGGGCAAAGACGGCTTCAAAAGGGTTAGAGATGTGGAAAAATGGGTTAGAAATGTCCAAAGTTGGCTTCAGAATGGTTAGAGATGTGCAAAAATGGCATAGAAATGGGCAAAGATGGATTCAAAAGGGTTAGAGATGTTCAAAAATGGTGTAGAAATGGGCAAAGATGGATTCAAAAGGGTTAGAGGTGTGCAAAAATGTGTTAGAAATGTCCAAAGTTGGCTTCAAAAGGGTTAGAGATGTGCAAAAATGGTGTTGAACTGGTCAAAGATGGATTCAAAAGGGTTAGAGATGTCCAAAAATGGGTTAGAAATGTCCAAAGTTGGCTTCAAAAGGGTTAGAGATGCGCAAAAATGGTGTAGAACTGGCCAAAGATGGATTCAAAAGGGTTAGAGATGTGGAAAAATGGGTTAGAAATGTCCGAAGTTGGCTTCAGAATGGTTAGAGATGTGCAAAAATGGCATAGAAATGGGCAAAGATGGATTCAAAAGGGTTAGAGATGTTCAAAAATGGTGTAGAAATGGGCAAAGATGGATTCAAAAGGGTTAGAGGTGTGCAAAAATGGGTTAGAAATGTCCAAAGTTGGCTTCAAAAGGGTTAGAGATGTGCAAAAATGGTGTTGAACTGGCCAAAGATGGATTCAAAAGGGTTAGAGATGTCCAAAAATGGGTTAGAAATGTCCAAAGTTGGCTTCAAAAGGGTTAGAGATGCGCAAAAATGGTGTAGAACTGGCCAAAGATGGATTCAAAAGGGTTAGAGGTGTGCAAAAATGGCGTAGAAATGGCCAAAGATGGCTTCAAAAGGGTTAGAGATGTGCAAAAATGGTGCAGAAATGGCCAAAGACCCCTTCAAAAGGGTAAGAGATGTCCAAAAATGGTGTAGAAATGGTAAAAGATGGCTTCAAAAGGGTAAGAGATGTGCAAAAATGGGTTAGAAATGGCCAAAGATGGCTTCAAAACGGTTAGAGGTGTTTAAAAATGGTGGAAAAATGGGCAAAGATGGCTTCAGAATGGTTAGAGATGTGCAAAAATGGGTTAGAAATGGCCACAGATGGCTTCAAAAGGGTTAGAGGTGTGCAAAAATGGTGTAGAAATGGCCAAAAATGGCTTCAAAAGGGTTAGAGATGTGAAAAAATGGTGTAGAAATGGCCAAAGATGGCTTCAAAAGGGTTAGAGATGTGTAAAAATGGCGTAGAAATGGCCAAAGATGGATTCAAAAAAGTTAGAGATGTGCAAAAATGCTGTAGAACTGGCCAAAGATGGATTCAAAAGAGTTAGAGATGTGCAAAAATGGGTTAGAAATGTCCAAAGTTGTCTTCAAAAGGGTTAGAGGTCTGCAAAAATGGCGTAGAACTGGCCAAAGATGGATTCAAAAGGGTTAGAGATGTGCAAAAATGGGTTAGAAATGTCCAAAGTAGTCTTCAAAAGGGTTAGAGATGTGCAAAAATGGCGTAGAACTGTCCAAAGTTGGCTTCAGAATGGTTAGAGATGTGCAAAAATGGCATAGAAATGGGCAAAGATGGCTTCAAAAGGGTTAGAGATGTGCAAAAATGGTGTAGAAATGGCCAAAAATGGATTCAAAAGGGTAAGAGATGTCCAAAAATGGTGTAGAAATGGCAAAAGATGGCTTCAAAAGGGTAAGAGATGTGCAAAAATGGGTTAGAAATGGCCAAAGATGGCTTCAAAACGGTTAGAGGTGTTTAAAAATGGTGGAAAAATGGGCAAAGATGGCTTCAGAATGGTTAGAGATGTGCAAAAATGGGTTAGAAATGGCCAAAGATGGCTACAAAAGGGTTAGAGGTGTGCAAAAATGGTGTAGAAATGGCCAAAAATGGATTCAAATGGTTAGAGATGTGCAAAATTGTGTAGAAATGGCCAAAAATGGCTTCAAAAGGGTTAGAGATGTCCAAAAATGGGTAAGAAATGTCCAAAGTCGGCTTCAAAAGGGTTAGAGATGTGCAAAAATGGTGTAGAACTGGCCAAAGATGGCTTCAAAAGGGTTAGAGATGTGCAAAAATGGGTTAGAAATGGCCAAAAATGGCTTCAAAAGGGTTAGAGATGTGCAAAAATGGTGTATTAATGGCAAAAGATAGCTTCAAAAGGGTTAGAGGTGTGTAAAAATGGTGCAAAAATGGGCAAAGACGGCTTCAAAAGGGTTAGAGATGTGGAAAAATGGGTTAGAAATGTCCAAAGTTGGCTTCAGAATGGTTAGAGATGTGCAAAAATGGCATAGAAATGGGCAAAGATGGATTCAAAAGGGTTAGAGATGTTCAAAAATGGTGTAGAAATGGGCAAAGATGGATTCAAAAGGGTTAGAGGTGTGCAAAAATGGGTTAGAAATGTCCAAAGTTGGCTTCAAAAGGGTTAGAGATGTGCAAAAATGGTGTTGAACTGGTCAAAGATGGATTCAAAAGGGTTAGAGATGTCCAAAAATGGGTTAGAAATGTCCAAAGTTGGCTTCAAAAGGGTTAGAGATGCGCAAAAATGGTGTAGAACTGGCCAAAGATGGATTCAAAAGGGTTAGAGATGTGGAAAAATGGGTTAGAAATGTCCAAAGTTGGCTTCAGAATGGTTAGAGATGTGCAAAAATGGCATAGAAATGGGCAAAGATGGATTCAAAAGGGTTAGAGATGTTTAAAAATGGTGTAGAAATGGGCAAAGATGGATTCAAAAGGGTTAGAGGTGTGCAAAAATGGGTTAGAAATGTCCAAAGTTGGCTTCAAAAGGGTTAGAGATGTGCAAAAATGGTGTTGAACTGGTCAAAGATGGATTCAAAAGGGTTAGAGATGTCCAAAAATGGGTTAGAAATGTCCAAAGTTGGCTTCAAAAGGGTTAGAGATGCGCAAAAATGGTGTAGAACTGGCCAAAGATGGATTCAAAAGGGTTAGAGGTGTGCAAAAATGGCGTAGAAATGGCCAAAGTTGGCTTCAAAAGGGTTAGAGATGTGCAAAAATGGTGCAGAAATGGCCAAAGACGGCTTCAAAAGGGTAAGAGATGTCCAAAAATGGTGTAGAAATGGCAAAAGATGGCTTCAAAAGGGTAAGAGATGTGGAAAAATGGGTTAGAAATGGCCAAAGATGGCTTCAAAACGGTTAGAGGTGTTTAAAAATGGTGGAAAAATGGGCAATGATGGCTTCAGAATGGTTAGAGATGTGCAAAAATGGGTTAGAAATGGCCACAGATGGCTTCAAAAGGGTTAGAGGTGTGCAAAAATGGTGTAGAAATGGCCAAAAATGGCTTCAAAAGGGTTAGAGATGTGCAAAAATGGCGTAGAAATGTCCAAAGTTGGCTTCAAAAGGGTTAGAGATGTGTAAAAATGGCGTAGAAATGGCCAAAGATGGATTCAAAAAAGTTAGAGATGTGCAAAAATGCTGTAGAACTGGCCAAAGATGGATTCAAAAGGGTTAGAGATGTGGAAAAATGGGTTAGAAATGTCCAAAGTTGTCTTCAAAAGGGTTAGAGGTGTGAAAAAATGGCGTAGAACTGGCCAAAGATGGATTCAAAAGGGTTAGAGATGTGCAAAAATGGGTTAGAAATGTCCAAAGATGGCTACAAAAGGGTTAGAGGTGTGCAAAAATGGCGTAGAACTGGCCAAAGATGGATTCAAAATGGTGAGAGATGTGCAAAAATGTGTTAGAAATGTCCAAAGTTGTCTTCAAAAGGGTTAGAGGTGTGCAAAAATGGTGTAGAAATGGCCAAAAATGGCTTCAAAAGGGTTAGAGATGTGCAAAAATGATGTATTAATGGCAAAAGATAGCTTCAAAAGGGTTAGAGGTGTGTAAAAATGGTGCAAAAATGGGCAAAGACGGCTTCAAAAGGGTTAGAGATGTGGAAAAATGGGTTAGAAATGTCCAAAGTTGGCTTCAGAATGGTTAGAGATGTGCAAAAATGGCATAGAAATGGGCAAAGATGGATTCAAAAGGGTTAGAGATGTTCAAAAATGGTGTAGAAATGGGCAAAGATGGATTCAAAAGGGTTAGAGGTGTGCAAAAATGTGTTAGAAATGTCCAAAGTTGGCTTCAAAAGGGTTAGAGATGTGCAAAAATGGTGTTGAACTGGTCAAAGATGGATTCAAAAGGGTTAGAGATGTCCAAAAATGGGTTAGAAATGTCCAAAATTGGCTTCAAAAGGGTTAGAGATGCGCAAAAATGGTGTAGAACTGGCCAAAGATGGATTCAAAAGGGTTAGAGATGTGGAAAAATGGGTTAGAAATGTCCGAAGTTGGCTTCAGAATGGTTAGAGATGTGCAAAAATGGCATAGAAATGGGCAAAGATGGATTCAAAAGGGTTAGAGATGTTCAAAAATGGTGTAGAAATGGGCAAAGATGGATTCAAAAGGGTTAGAGGTGTGCAAAAATGGGTTAGAAATGTCCAAAGTTGGCTTCAAAAGGGTTAGAGATGTGCAAAAATGGTGTTGAACTGGCCAAAGATGGATTCAAAAGGGTTAGAGATGTCCAAAAATGGGTTAGAAATGTCCAAAGTTGGCTTCAAAAGGGTTAGAGATGCGCAAAAATGGTGTAGAACTGGCCAAAGATGGATTCAAAAGGGTTAGAGGTGTGCAAAAATGGCGTAGAAATGGCCAAAGATGGCTTCAAAAGGGTTAGAGATGTGCAAAAATGGTGCAGAAATGGCCAAAGACCCCTTCAAAAGGGTAAGAGATGTCCAAAAATGGTGTAGAAATGGTAAAAGATGGCTTCAAAAGGGTAAGAGATGTGCAAAAATGGGTTAGAAATGGCCAAAGATGGCTTCAAAACGGTTAGAGGTGTTTAAAAATGGTGGAAAAATGGGCAAAGATGGCTTCAGAATGGTTAGAGATGTGCAAAAATGGGTTAGAAATGGCCACAGATGGCTTCAAAAGGGTTAGAGGTGTGCAAAAATGGTGTAGAAATGGCCAAAAATGGCTTCAAAAGGGTTAGAGATGTGAAAAAATGGTGTAGAAATGGCCAAAGATGGCTTCAAAAGGGTTAGAGATGTGTAAAAATGGCGTAGAAATGGCCAAAGATGGATTCAAAAAAGTTAGAGATGTGCAAAAATGCTGTAGAACTGGCCAAAGATGGATTCAAAAGAGTTAGAGATGTGCAAAAATGGGTTAGAAATGTCCAAAGTTGTCTTCAAAAGGGTTAGAGGTCTGCAAAAATGGCGTAGAACTGGCCAAAGATGGATTCAAAAGGGTTAGAGATGTGCAAAAATGGGTTAGAAATGTCCAAAGTAGTCTTCAAAAGGGTTAGAGATGTGCAAAAATGGCGTAGAACTGTCCAAAGTTGGCTTCAGAATGGTTAGAGATGTGCAAAAATGGCATAGAAATGGGCAAAGATGGCTTCAAAAGGGTTAGAGATGTGCAAAAATGGTGTAGAAATGGCCAAAAATGGATTCAAAAGGGTAAGAGATGTCCAAAAATGGTGTAGAAATGGCAAAAGATGGCTTCAAAAGGGTAAGAGATGTGCAAAAATGGGTTAGAAATGGCCAAAGATGGCTTCAAAACGGTTAGAGGTGTTTAAAAATGGTGGAAAAATGGGCAAAGATGGCTTCAGAATGGTTAGAGATGTGCAAAAATGGGTTAGAAATGGCCAAAGATGGCTACAAAAGGGTTAGAGGTGTGCAAAAATGGTGTAGAAATGGCCAAAAATGGATTCAAATGGTTAGAGATGTGCAAAATTGTGTAGAAATGGCCAAAAATGGCTTCAAAAGGGTTAGAGATGTCCAAAAATGGGTAAGAAATGTCCAAAGTCGGCTTCAAAAGGGTTAGAGATGTGCAAAAATGGTGTAGAACTGGCCAAAGATGGCTTCAAAAGGGTTAGAGATGTGCAAAAATGGGTTAGAAATGGCCAAAAATGGCTTCAAAAGGGTTAGAGATGTGCAAAAATGGTGTATTAATGGCAAAAGATAGCTTCAAAAGGGTTAGAGGTGTGTAAAAATGGTGCAAAAATGGGCAAAGACGGCTTCAAAAGGGTTAGAGATGTGGAAAAATGGGTTAGAAATGTCCAAAGTTGGCTTCAGAATGGTTAGAGATGTGCAAAAATGGCATAGAAATGGGCAAAGATGGATTCAAAAGGGTTAGAGATGTTCAAAAATGGTGTAGAAATGGGCAAAGATGGATTCAAAAGGGTTAGAGGTGTGCAAAAATGGGTTAGAAATGTCCAAAGTTGGCTTCAAAAGGGTTAGAGATGTGCAAAAATGGTGTTGAACTGGTCAAAGATGGATTCAAAAGGGTTAGAGATGTCCAAAAATGGGTTAGAAATGTCCAAAGTTGGCTTCAAAAGGGTTAGAGATGCGCAAAAATGGTGTAGAACTGGCCAAAGATGGATTCAAAAGGGTTAGAGATGTGGAAAAATGGGTTAGAAATGTCCAAAGTTGGCTTCAGAATGGTTAGAGATGTGCAAAAATGGCATAGAAATGGGCAAAGATGGATTCAAAAGGGTTAGAGATGTTTAAAAATGGTGTAGAAATGGGCAAAGATGGATTCAAAAGGGTTAGAGGTGTGCAAAAATGGGTTAGAAATGTCCAAAGTTGGCTTCAAAAGGGTTAGAGATGTGCAAAAATGGTGTTGAACTGGTCAAAGATGGATTCAAAAGGGTTAGAGATGTCCAAAAATGGGTTAGAAATGTCCAAAGTTGGCTTCAAAAGGGTTAGAGATGCGCAAAAATGGTGTAGAACTGGCCAAAGATGGATTCAAAAGGGTTAGAGGTGTGCAAAAATGGCGTAGAAATGGCCAAAGTTGGCTTCAAAAGGGTTAGAGATGTGCAAAAATGGTGCAGAAATGGCCAAAGACGGCTTCAAAAGGGTAAGAGATGTCCAAAAATGGTGTAGAAATGGCAAAAGATGGCTTCAAAAGGGTAAGAGATGTGGAAAAATGGGTTAGAAATGGCCAAAGATGGCTTCAAAACGGTTAGAGGTGTTTAAAAATGGTGGAAAAATGGGCAATGATGGCTTCAGAATGGTTAGAGATGTGCAAAAATGGGTTAGAAATGGCCACAGATGGCTTCAAAAGGGTTAGAGGTGTGCAAAAATGGTGTAGAAATGGCCAAAAATGGCTTCAAAAGGGTTAGAGATGTGCAAAAATGGCGTAGAAATGTCCAAAGTTGGCTTCAAAAGGGTTAGAGATGTGTAAAAATGGCGTAGAAATGGCCAAAGATGGATTCAAAAAAGTTAGAGATGTGCAAAAATGCTGTAGAACTGGCCAAAGATGGATTCAAAAGGGTTAGAGATGTGGAAAAATGGGTTAGAAATGTCCAAAGTTGTCTTCAAAAGGGTTAGAGGTGTGAAAAAATGGCGTAGAACTGGCCAAAGATGGATTCAAAAGGGTTAGAGATGTGCAAAAATGGGTTAGAAATGTCCAAAGATGGCTACAAAAGGGTTAGAGGTGTGCAAAAATGGCGTAGAACTGGCCAAAGATGGATTCAAAATGGTGAGAGATGTGCAAAAATGTGTTAGAAATGTCCAAAGTTGTCTTCAAAAGGGTTAGAGGTGTGCAAAAATGGTGTAGAAATGGCCAAAAATGGCTTCAAAAGGGTTAGAGATGTGCAAAAATGGCATAGAAATGGGCAAAGATGGATTCAAAAGGGTTAGAGGTGTGCAAAAATGGGTTAGAAATGTCCAAAGTTGTCTTCAAAAGGGTTTGAGACGCGCAAAAATGGTGTAGAACTGGCCAAAGATGGATTCAAAAGGGTTAGAGATGTGCAAAAATGTGTTAGAATTCTCCAAAGTTGTCTTCAAAAGGGTTAGAGGTGTGCAAAAATGGCGTAGAAATGGCCAAAAATGGCTTCAAAAGGGTTAGAGATGTGCAAAAATGGTGCAGAAATGGCCAAAGACGGCTTCAAAAGGGTTAGAGAAGTGCAAAAATGGGTTAGAAATGTGCAAAGTTGGCTTCAAAACGGTTAGAGGTGTTTAAAAATGGTGGAAAAATGGGCAATGATGGCTTCAGAATGGTTAGAGATGTGCAAAAATGGGTTAGAAATGGCCAAAGATGGGTTCAAAAGGGTTAGAGTTGTGCAAAAATGGTGTAGAAATGGCCAAAAATGGCTTCAAAAGGGTTAGAGATGTGAAAAAATGGTGTAGAACTGGCCAAAGATGGCTTCAAAAGGGTTAGAGATGTCGAAAAATGGGTTAGAAAGGTCCAAAGTCGGATTCAAAAGGGTTAGAGATGTGCAAAAGATGGTGTAGAACTGGTCAAAGATGGCTTCAAAAGGGTTAGAGATGTCGAAAAATGGGTTAGAAAGGTCCAAAGTCGGATTCAAAAGGGTTAGAGATGTGCAAAAGATGGTGTAGAACTGGCCAAAGATGGCTTCAAAAGGGTTAGAGATGTCCAAAAATGGGTTAGAAAGGTCCAAAGTCGGATTCAAAAGGGTTAGAGATGTGCAAAAATGGTGTAGAACTGGCCAAAGATGGCTTCAAAAGGGTTAGAGTTGAGCAAAATTGGTTAGAAATGGCCAAAAATGGCTTCAAAAGGGTTAGAGATGTGCAAAAATGGTGTAGAAATGGCCAAAGATGGCTTCATAAGGGTTAGAGCTGTTTAAAAATGGTGCAAAAAATGGGCAAAGATGGCTTCAAAAGGGTTAGAGATGTGCAAAAATGGGTTAGAAATGTCCAAAGTTGGCATCAGAATGGTTAGAGATGTGCAAAAATGGCATAGAAATGGGCAAAGATGGCTTCAAAAGGGTTAGAGATGTGCAAAAATGGTGCAAGAATGGGCAAAGATGGATTCAAAAGAGTTAGTGATGTGCAAAAACGGGCTAGAACAGGCCAAAGTTGGCTTCAAAAGGGTTAGAGATTTGCAAAAATGGTGTAGAACTGGCCAAAGATGGATTCAAAAGGGTTAGAGATGTGCAAAAATGGGTTAGAAATGTCCAAAGTTGTCATCAAAAGGGTTAGAGATGTGCAAAAATGGTGTAGAAATGGCCAAAGATGGCTTCAAAAGGGTTAGAGATGTGCAAAAATGGTGTAGAAATGGCCAAAGATGGCTTCAAAAGGGTTAGAGATGTGCAAAAATGGTGTAGAACTGGCCAAAGATGGATTCAAAAGGGTTAGAGATGTGTAAAAAATGGTGTAGATATGGCCAAAGACGGCTTCAAAAGGGTTAGAGATGTGCAAAAATGGTGTAGAAATGGTCAAATATGTCTTCAAAAGGGTTAGAGCTATGCAAAAACGGGCTAGAACAGGCCAAATTTGGCTTCCAATTGGTTAGATGTGTTTAAAAAAGGTGCAAAAATGGGCAAAGATGGCTTCAAAAGGGTTAGAGATGTGCAAAAATGGTGTAGAACTATCCAAAGATGTCTTCAAAAGGGTTAGTGATGTCCAAAAATGGGTTAGAAATGTCCAAAGTCGGCTTCAAAAGGGTTAGAGATGTGCAAAAATGGTGTAGAACTAGCCAAAGATGGATTCAAAAGGGTTAGAGATGTGCATAAATGGGTTAGAAATGTCCAAAGTTGTCTTCAAAAGGGTTAGAGATGTGCAAAAATGGTGTAGAACTGGCCAAAGATGGCTTCAAAAGGGTTAGAGATGTGCAAAAATGGTGTAGAAATGGCCAAAGATGGCTTCAAAAGGGTTAGAGGTACGCAAAAACAGGTTAGAACAGGCCAAAGTTGGCTTCAAAAGGGTTAGAGCTGTTTAAAAATGGTGCAAAAATGGGCAAAGATGGCTTCAAAAGGGTAAGAGATGTGCAAAAATGGTGCAGAAATGGCCAAAGATGGCTTCAAAAGGGTTAGAGTTATGCAAAAACGGGCTAGATCAGGCCAAAGTTGGCTTCAAAAGGGTTAGAGGTGTGCAAAAATGGCGTAGAAATGGCCAAAAATGGATTCAAAAGGGTTAGAGATTTGCAAAAATGGTGTAGAACTGGCCAAAGATGGATTCAAAAGGGTTAGAGATGTGCATAAATGGGTTAGAAATGTCCAAAGTTGTCTTCAAAAGGGTTAGAGATGTGCAAAAATGGTGTAGAAATGGCCAAAGATGGCTTCAAAACGGTTAGAGATGCGCAAAAATGGTGCAGAAATGGCCAATGTTGGCGTCAAAAGGGTTAGAGATGTGCAAAAATGGTGTAGAAATGGCCAAAGATGGATTCAAAAGGGTAAGAGATGTGCAAAAATGGGTTAGAAATGTCCAAAGTTGGCTTCAGAATGGTTAGAGATGTGCAAAAATGGCATAGAAATGGGCAAAGATGGCTTCAAAAGGGTTAGAGATGTTCAAAAATGGTGTAGAAATGGGCAAAGATGGATTCAAAAGGGTTAGAGATGTGCAAAAATGGCGTAGAATTGTCCAAAGTTGGCTTCAAAAGGGTTAGTGGTGTGCAAAAATGGTGTTGAACTGGCCAAAGATGGATTCAAAAGGGTTAGAGATGTCCAAAAATGGGTTAGAAATGTCCAAAGTTGTCTTCAAAAGGGTTAGAGGTGTGCAAAAATGGCATAGAAATGGCCAAAAATGGCTTCAAAAGGGTTAGAGATGCGCAAAAATGCTGCAGAAATGGCCAAAGACGGCTTCAAAAGGGTTAGAGATGTGCAAAAATGGTGTAGAAATGGCCAAAGATGGCTTCAAAAGGGTTAGAGATGTGCAAAAATGGTGTAGAACTGGCCAAAGATGGATTCAAAAGGGTTAGAGATGTGTAAAAATGGTGCAAGAATGGGCAAAGATGGATTCAAAAGAGTTAGTGATGTGCAAAAACGGGCTAGAACAGGCCAAAGTTGGCTTCAAAAGGGTTAGAGATTTGCAAAAATGGTGTAGAACTGGCCAAAGATGGATTCAAAAGGGTTAGAGATGTGCAAAAATGGGTTAGAAATGTCCAAAGTTGTCTTCAAAAGGGTTAGAGGTGTGTAAAAATTGTGTAGAAATGGCCAAAAATGGCTTCAAAAGGGTTAGAGATGTGCAAAAATGGTGTAGAAATGGGCAAAGATGGATTCAAAAGGGTTAGAGATGTGCAAAAATGGCGTAGAATTGTCCAAAGTTGGCTTCAAAAGGGTTAGAGGTGTGCAAAAATGGTGTTGAACTGGCCAAAGATGGATTCAAAAGGGTTAGAGATGTGTAAAAAATGGTGTAGAAATGGCCAAAGACGGCTTCAAAAGGGTTAGAGATGTGCAAAAATGGTGTAGAAATGGTCAAGTATGTCTTCAAAAGGGTTAGAGGTATGCAAAAACGGGCTAGAACAGGCCAAATTTGGCTTCCAATTGGTTAGATGTGTTTAAAAAAGGTGCAAAAATGGGCAAAGATGGCTTCAAAAGGGTTAGAGATGTGCAAAAATAGTGTAGCAATGGCCAAGGTTGGCCTCAAAAGGGTTACAGATGTGCAAAAATGGTGTAGAACTACCAAAGATGTCTTCAAAAGGGTTAGTGATGTCCAAAAATGGGTTAGAAATGTCCAAAGTCGGCTTCAAAAGGGTTAGAGATGTGCAAAAATGGTGTAGAACTAGCCAAAGATGGATTCAAAAGGGTTAGAGATGTGCATAAATGGGTTAGAAATGTCCAAAGTTGTCTTCAAAAGGGTTAGAGGTGTGCAAAAATGGTGTAGAAATGGCCAAAAATGGCATTAAAAGGGTTAGAGATGTGCAAAAATGGCGTAGAAATGGCCAAAGATGGCTTCAAAAGGGTTAGAGGTATGCAAAAATGGGCTAGAACAGGCCAAATTTGCTTCAAAAGGGTTAGAGCTGTTTAAAAATGGTGCAAAAATGGGCAAAGATGGCTTCAAAAGGGTAAGAGATGTGCAAAAATGGTGCAGAAATGGCCAAAGATGGCTTCAAAAGGGTTAGAGTTATGCAAAAACGGGCTAGATCAGGCCAAAGTTGGCTTCAAAAGGGTTAGAGGTGTGCAAAAATGGCGTAGAAATGGCCAAAAATGGATTCAAAAGGGTTAGAGATTTGCAAAAATGGTGTTGAACTGGCCAAAGATGGCTTCAAAAGGGTTAGAGATGTCCAAAAAATGGGTTAGAAATGTCCGAAGGCGGCTTCAAAAGGGTTAGAGATGTGCAAAAATGGTGTAGAACTAGCCAATGATGGATTCAAAAGGGTTAGAGATGTGCATAAATGGGTTAGAAATGTCCAAAGTTGTCTTCAAAAGGGTTAGAGATGTGCAAAAATGGTGTAGAAATGGCCAAAGATGGCTTCAAAACGGTTAGAGATGTGCAAAAATGGTGCAGAAATGGCCAATGTTGGCGTCAAAAGGGTTAGAGATGTGCAAAAATGGTGTAGAAATGGCCAAAGATGGATTCAAAAGGGTAAGAGATGTGCAAAAATGGGTTAGAAATGTCCAAAGTTGGCTTCAGAATGGTTAGAGATGTGCAAAAATGGCATAGAAATGGGCAAAGATGGCTTCAAAAGGGTTAGAGATGTTCAAAAATGGTGTAGAAATGGGCAAAGATGGATTCAAAAGGGTTAGAGATGTGCAAAAATGGCGTAAAACTGTCCAAAGTTGGCTTCAAAAGGGTTAGAGGTGTGCAAAAATGGTGTTGAACTGGCCAAAGATGGATTCAAAAGGGTTAGAGATGTCCAAAAATGGTTTAGAAATGTCCAAAGTTGGCTTCAAAAGGGTTAGAGATGCGCAAAAATGGTGTAGAACTGGGCAAAGGTGGATTCAAAAGGGTTAGAGATGTGCAAAAATGTGTTAGAAATGTGCAAAGTTGTCTTCAAAAGGGTTAGAGGTGTGCAAAAATGGCATAGAAATGGCCAAAAATGGCTTCAAAAGGGTTAGAGATGCGCAAAAATGCTGCAGAAATGGCCAAAGACGGCTTCAAAAGGGTTAGAGGTGTGCAAAAATGGTGTAGAAATGGCCAAAGATGGCTTCAAAAGGGTTAGAGATGTGCAAAAATGGTGTAGAACTGGCCAAAGATGGATTCAAAAGGGTTAGAGATGTGTAAAAATGGTGCAAGAATGGGCAAAGATGGATTCAAAAGACTTAGTGATGTGCAAAAACGGGCTAGAACAGGCCAAAGTTGGCTTCAAAAGGGTTAGAGATTTGCAAAAATGGTGTACAACTGGCCAAAGATGGATTCAAAAGGGTTAGAGATGTGCAAAAATGGGTTAGAAATGTCCAAAGTTGTCTTCAAAAGGGTTAGAGGTGTGTAAAAATGGTGTAGAAATGGCCAAAAATGGCTTCAAAAGGGTTGGAGATGTGCAAAAATGGTGTAGAAATGGGCAAAGATGGATTCAAAAGGGTTAGAGATGTGCAAAAATGGCGTAGAATTGTCCAAAGTTGGCTTCAAAAGGGTTAGAGGTGTGCAAAAATGGTGTTGAACTGGCCAAAGATGGATTCAAAAGGGTTAGAGATGTGTAAAAAATGGTGTAGAAATGGCCAAAGACGGCTTCAAAAGGGTTAGAGATGTGCAAAAATGGTGTAGAAATGGTCAAATATGTCTTCAAAAGGGTTAGAGGTATGCAAAAACGGGCTAGAACAGGCCAAATTTGGCTTCCAATTGGTTAGATGTGTTTAAAAAAGGTGCAAAAATGGGCAAAGATGGCTTCAAAAGGGTTAGAGATGTGCAAAAATATTGTAGCAATGGCCAAGGTTGGCCTCAAAAGGGTTACAGATGTGCAAAAATGGTGTAGAAATGGCCAAAGATGGCTTCAAAAGGGTTAGTGATGTCCAAAAATGGGTTAGAAATGTCCAAAGTTGGCTTCAAAAGGGTTAGAGATGTGCAAAAATGGTGTAGAACTAGCAAAGATGGATTCAAAAGGGTTAGAGATGTGCATAAATGGGTTAGAAATGTCCAAAGTTGTCTTCAAAAGGGTTAGAGGTGTGCAAAAATGGTGTAGAAATGGCCAAAAATGGCATTAAAAGGGTTAGAGATGTGCAAAAATGGCGTAGAAATGGCCAAAGATGGCTTCAAAAGGGTTAGAGGTATGCAAAAATGGGCTAGAACAGGCCAAATTTGCTTCAAAAGGGTTAGAGCTGTTTAAAAATGGTGGAAAAATGGGCAAAGATGGATTCAAAATGGTAAGAGATGTGCAAAAATGGTGCAGAAATGGCCAAAGATGGCTTCAAAAGGGTTAGAGTTATGCAAAAACGGGCTAGATCAGGCCAAAGTTGGCTTCAAAAGGGTTAGAGGTGTGCAAAAATGGCGTAGAAATGGCCAAAAATGGATTCAAAAGGGTTAGAGATTTGCAAAAATGGTGTAGAACTGGCCAAAGATGGCTTCAAAAGGGTTAGAGATGTCCAAAAAATGGGTTAGAAATGTCCGAAGGCGGCTTCAAAAGGGTTAGAGATGTGCAAAAATGGTGTAGAACTAGCCAATGATGGATTCAAAAGGGTTAAAGATGTGCATAAATGGGTTAGAAATGTCCAAAGTTGTCTTCAAAAGGGTTAGAGATGTGCAAAAATGGTGTAGAAATGGCCAAAGATGGCTTCAAAACGGTTAGAGATGTGCAAAAATGGTGCAGAAATGGCCAATGTTGGCGTCAAAAGCGTTAGAGATGTGCAAAAATGGTGTAGAAATGGCCAAAGATGGATTCAAAAGGGTAAGAGATGTGCAAAAATGGGTTAGAAATGTCCAAAGTTGGATTCAGAATGGTTAGAGATGTGCAAAAATGGCATAGAAATGGACAAAGATGGCTTCAAAAGGGTTAGAGATGTTCAAAAATGGTGTAGAAATGGGCAAAGATGGATTCAAAAGGGTTAGAGATGTGCAAAAATGGCGTAGAATTGTCCAAAGTTGTCTTCAAAAGGGTTAGAGGTGTGCAAAAATGGCGTAGAACTGGCCAAAGATGGATTCAAAAGGGTTAGAGACGTGCAAAAATGGGTTAGAAATGTGCAAAGTTGGCTTCAAAAGGGTTAGAGATGTGCAAAAATGGTGTAGAACTGGCCAAAGATGGATTCAAAAGGGTTAGAGATGTGCAAAAATGTGTTAGAAATGTGCAAAGTTGTCTTCAAAAGGGTTAGAGGTGTGCAAAAATGGCATAGAAATGGCCAAAAATGGCTTCAAAAGGGTTAGAGATGCGCAAAAATGCTGCAGAAATGGCCAAAGACGGCTTCAAAAGGGTTAGAGGTGTGCAAAAATGGTGTAGAAATGGCCAAAGATGGCTTCAAAAGGGTTAGAGATGTGCAAAAATGGTGTAGAACTGGCCAAAGATGGATTCAAAAGGGTTAGAGATGTGTAAAAATGGTGCAAGAATGGGCAAAGATGGATTCAAAAGAGTTAGTGATGTGCAAAAACGGGCTAGAACAGGCCAAAGTTGGCTTCAAAAGGGTTAGAGATTTGTAAAAATGGTGTAGAACTGGCCAAAGATGGATTCAAAAGGGTTAGAGATGAGCAAAAATGGGTTAGAAATGTCCAAAGTTGTCATCAAAAGGGTTAGAGGTGTGTAAAAATGGTGTAGAAATGGCCAAAGACGGCTTCAAAAGGGTTAGAGATGTGCAAAAATGGGTTAGAAATGGCCAAATATGTCGTCAAAAGGGTTAGAGGTATGCAAAAACGGGCTAGAACAGGCCAAATTTGGCTTCAAAAGGGTTAGAGGTGTTTAAAAAAGGTGCAAAAATGGGCAAAGATGGCTTCAAAAGGGTTAGAGGGGTGCAAAAATAGTGTAGAAATGGCCAAGGTTAGCCTCAAAAGGGTTAGAGATGTGCAAAAATTGTGTAGAACTAGCCAAAGATGTCTTCAAAAGGGTTAGTGATGTCCAAAAATGGGTTAGAAATGTTTAAAGTCGGCTTCAAAAGGGTTAGAGATGTGCAAAAATGGTGTAGAACTAGCCAAAGATGGATTCAAAAGGGTTAGAGATGTGCATAAATGGGTTAGAAATGTCCAAAGTTGGCTTCAAAAGGGTTAGAGATGTGCAAAAATGGTGTAGAAATGGCCAAAGTTGGCTTCAAAAGGTTTAGAGCTATTTAAAAATGGCGCAAAAATGGGCAAAGATGGCTTCAAAAGGGTAAGAGATGTGCAAAAATGGTGCAGAAATGGCCAAAGATGGCTTCAAAAGGGTTAGAGGTGTGCAAAAATGGCGTAGAAATGGCCAAAAATGGCTTCAAAAGGGTTAGAGATGTGCAAAAATGGTGTAGAACAGGCCAAATATGGATTCAAAAGGGTTAGAGGTATGCAAAATCGGGCTAGAACAGGCCAACGTTGGCTGCAAAATGGATAGAGATGTGCAAAAATGGGTTAGAAATGGCCAAAAATGGGTTCAAAAGGGTTAGAGATGTGCAAAAATGTCGCAGAAATGGCCAAAGATGGCTTCAAAAGGTTTAGAGATGTGCAAAAATGGCGTAGAAATGGCAAAAAATGGATTCAAAAGGGTTAGAGATGTGCAAAAATGGTGTAGAACTGGCCAAAGATGGCTTCAAAAAGGGTTAGAGATGACCAAAAATGGGTTAGAAATGTCCAAAGGCGGCTTCAAAAGGGTTAGAGATGTGCAAAAATGGGCTAGAACTAGCCAAAGATGGATTCAAAAGGGTTAGAGATGTGCATAAATGGGTTTGAAATGTCCAAAGTCGGCTTCAAAAGGGTTAGAGATGTGCAAAAATGGTGTAGAACTGGCCAAAGATGGATTCAAAAGGGTTAGAGATGTGCATAAATGGGTTAGAAATGTCCAAAGTTGTCTTCAAAAGGGTTAGAGATGTGCAAAAATGGTGTAGAAATGGCCAAAGATGGCTTCAAAAGGGTTAGAGATTTGCAAAAATGGCGTAGAAATGGCCAAAGATGGCTTCAAAAGGGTTAGAGGTATGCAAAAATGGGCTAGAACAGGCCAAAGTTGGCTTCAAAAGGGTTAGAGCTGTTTAAAAATGGTGCAAAAATGGGCAAAGATGGCTTCAAAAGGGTTAGAGATGTGCAAAAATGGGTTAGAAATGTCCAAAGTTGGCTTCAAAAGGGTTACAGATGTGCAAATACGGCGTAGAAATGGCCAAATATGGCTTCAAAAGGGTTAGAGATGTGCAAAAATGGTGTTGAAATGGCCAAATATGGCTTCAAAAGGGTTAGAGGTATGCAAAATCGGGCTAGAACAGGCCAACGTTGGCTACAAAATGGATAGAGATGTGCAAAAATGGGTTAGAAATGGCCAAAGAAGGGTTCAGAATGGTTAGAGATGTGCAAAAATGGGTTAGAAATGGCCAAAGATGGCTTCAAAAGGGTTAGAGATGTGCAAGAATGGTGTCGAAAAGGCCAAAGATGGCTTCAAAAGGGTTAGAGATGTCCAAAAATGGGTTGGAAAGGTCCAAAGTCGGCTTCAAAAGGGTTAGAGATGTGCAAAAATGGCGTAGAACTGGCCAAAGATGGCTTCAAAAGGGTTAGAGATGTGCAAAAATGGTGTAGAACTGGCCTAAGATGGCTTCAAAAGGGTTAGAGATGTGCAAAAATGTGTTAGAAATGTCCAAAGTTATCTTCAAAAGGGTTAGAGATGTGCAAAAATGGTGTAGAAATGGCCAAAGATGGCTTCAAAAGTGTTAGAGATTTGCAAAAATGGCGTAGAAATGGCCAAAGATGGCTTCAAAAGTGTTAGAGATGCGCAAAAATGGTGTGGAAATGGCCAAAAATGTCTTCAAAACGGTCAGAGGTGTGTAAAAATGGTGCAAAAATGGGCAAAGACGGCTTCAAAAGGGTTACAGATGTGCAAAAATGGCTTAGAAATATCCAAAGTTGGCTTCAGAATGGTTAGAGATGTGCAAAAACGGCATAGAAATGGGCAAAGATGGCTTCAAAAGGGTTAGAGATGTGCAAAAATGGTGCAAAAATGGGCAAAGATGGCTTCAAAAGTGTTAGAGATGTGCAAGAACGGGCTAGAACAGGCCGAATTTGGCTTCAAAAGGGTAAGAGATGTGCAAAAATGGCGTAGAAATAGCCAAAAATGGCTTCAAAAAGGTTAGTGATGTTCAAAAATGGGTTAGAAATGGCCAAAGTTTTATTCAAAAGGGTTAGAGATGTGCAAAAATGGTGTAGAACTGGCCAAAGATGGATTCAAAAGGGTTAGAGAGGTGCAAAAATGGGTTAGAAATGTCCAAAGTTGTCATCAAAAGGGTTAGAGGTGTGCAAAAATGGTGTAGAAATGGCCAAAGATGGCTTCAAAAGGGTTAGAGATGTGTAAAAAATGGCGTAGAAATGGCCAAAGATGTCTTCAAAAGGGTTAGAGATGTGCAAAAATGGTGTAGAAATGGCCAAAGATGGCTTCAAAACGGTTAGAGGTGTGCAAAAATGTTGTAGAACTGGCCAAAGATGGATTCAAAAGGGTTAGAGATGTGTAAAAAATGGTGTAGAAATGGCCAAAGTTGGCTTCAAAAGGGTTAGAGATGTGCAAAAATGGTGTTGAACTGGCCAAAGATGGCTTCAAAAGGGTTAGAGATGTGCAAAAATGGGTTAGAAATGTCCAAAGTTGTCTTCAAAAGGGTTAGAGATGTGCAAAAATGGCGTAGAACTGGCCAAAGATGGATTCAAAAGGGTTAGAGATGTGCAAAAATGGGTTAGAATTGTATAATGTTGGCTTCAAAAGGGTTAGAGGTGTGCAAAAATGGTGTAGAAATGGCCTAAAATGGCTTCAAAAGGGTTAGAGATGTGCAAAAATGGTGTAGAAATGGCCAAAGATGGATTCAAAAGGGTTAGAGATGTGCAAAAATGGGTTAGAAATGTCCAAAGTTGTCTTCAAAAGGGTTAGAGATGTGCAAAAATGGTGCAAAAATGGGCAAAGATGGCTTCAAAAGGGTTAGTGATGTGCAAAAACGGGCTAGAACAGGCCAAAGTTGGCTTTAAAAGGGTAAGAGATGTGCAAAAATGGCGTAGAAATGGCCAAAAATGGCTTCAAAAGGGTTAGAGATTTGCAAAAATGGTGTACAATTGGCCAAAGACGGCTTCAAAAGGGTTAGAGATGTGCAAAAATGGTGTAGAAATGACCAAAGATGGCTTCAAAAGGGTAAGAGATGTGCAAAAATGGGTTAGAAATGGCCAAAGATGGCTTCAAAACGGTAAGAGGTGTTTAAAAATGGTGGAAAAATGGGCAAACATGGCTTCAGAATGGTTAGAGATGTGCAAAAATGGGTTAGAAATGGCCAAAGATGGCTTCAAAAGGGTTAGAGATGTGCAAAAATGGTGTAGAAATGGCCAAAGATGGCTTCAAAAGGGTTAGAGATGTGCAAAAATGGTGTAGAACTGGCCAAAGATGGATTCAAAAGGGTGGGAGATGTGCAAAAATGTGTTAGAAATGTCCAAAGTTGTCTTCAAAAGGGTTAGAGGTGTGCAAAAATGGTGTAGAAATGGCCAAAAATGGCTTCAAAAGGTTAGAGAAGAGCAAAAATGGCATAGAAATGGCCAAAGACGGCTTCAAAAGGGTTAGAGATGTGCAATAATAGTGTAGAAATGGGCAAAGATGGATTCAAAAGGGTTAGAGGTGTGCAAAAATGTGTTAGAAATGTCCAAAGTTGGCTTCAAAAGGGTTTGAGATGTGCAAAAACGGGCTAGAACAGGCCAAAGTTTGTGGGAATCGCCGGGAGACGAGCTCATCAGATGATGACCAACAAGTCTCGTTTATTGCTAAGCAGATGGATACTTATATACCTTGCTTGCATGTTTATAGTTTGGTTACAGAGAGATCATTGGCTTACAGCTTTTACATGTTACAAGATCATTGGTTTGTAGCTTCTACATTTTTTGCAGCTACACCGTGCACCCCCCCACCATCCTCCTTCTCATGCACTTATCACTTAGTGGCCTTGGCTGTGATTGGTCATAGTATGTTGCTGTTTGCCGGTGTCCTTCATTTCCTCATTATCTGGCGTGAGAGGTCTACACAGATGTCTTGTTTCAGCTGGTTGATGGGAGCGTGACCTTTGACCTTTTTTCGACAAGCTAATCCTCCACAATTCCCCCTTTTTCTTTATAAAGGAATAAGGACTGAGTCAGGAGTCGTAAACAAGCAGAAAACAGTGCAAAGCATAACAAAATAACAAACCCCCTATAATTATGAGACCTATAACCGCGAAGCAGCTTGTAAAGCAAACGTATATGCAGCTCTATGAAGTGAAACTTCTAAAATCAGCTAAGTATTTCTGAAGCGCTATAAGCGGGTTACATAAAAGATAATTTGACAGACTATACAAAAGGTCTTTGTTTCAGCTAACTCTGGTGAAGACGCCTTATAGACTGACAACCACCACAATATAATTCTACTGTAGGGTCACACTGATGACAAAACTACAGAGTTATCGAAGCACTTGTTGTATCACCAATCTCAGTTGTACCACTATATGCCTGTGGCCATGGACCAGATCTAGGAGGGCGACCGTGCTCAACGAAAGCTCTGTGTTGACTAAGGAGTTAAGTTCTTCTATTAGTGGCTGTAGCGCTTGGCGCAAGCAACGCTCCTCCTGGGCCTGCGAGTCAGGGTCTATACACTAGCTCGGAGACGCCGTCACTGGAGCTTCTGCAACAGCCGGTCTTAGTCACTTGGATGGTACCCACAAGGGTCCTGCAGGAGCACAAACACAGGCGTAACCACGGTCCAGATATATTACTTCTGCCGGTCCCTGCCACAAATCTGTATTAGGATCTCGATAGTACGCCTTAAAAGAAGGCTTTATCTTCTGTTTGTACAAAGTGCTTAATAACCGCTGGAGTTTGTTCATCACCAAAGATGCATAAATAATTTAACGTAATTTCACCCATATAATCAGCATTGATAACACCTGGAACAATGAATAGTCCTTTCAACGCAGATGATGATCTCCCCAGTAGCAAGGCTAGTCTCATAGATTCTTTTAACAATTCTGGACCTAGCTGGACTTGAGCCTCCTTAGTGGAGAACTGTCCAGTTCCCATAAGGTGTTGTAATTGCACCCCAATCAGGGGATCTCCCTGGCCTCGCTGAACTGCAACTGCCTCTTGACAGGTTTTCTGCCAATACATGTTCCATAACAACAACTGCGAAGGGGTGAGGATCAATTTCACAATACTTTTAATATAACAACAAATCTGTTCCCCAAATATATGACAACATCTGCCTAGTGGGTTCAAACTGAATGCCTGTAGAAATAACAGTTTGCCTTAACTGAGATAGCAATTTCAATTTAAGGGAGACATTTCAGCATTTACTGCCTGACCTTGAGCGTTAATCTGGTACTTAACAGGAAAGGCGAGAATCTTTTCCTGCAACAATCAAAATCATTGTTTGACAGAGCCTCTCTCTGAATAGATTTCCAATCTATCACCTGGATTCGCATTTGTCTACCTGTGCTCTGCAACTTTACCTTCCTTTCTTCTCTCCCCCCCCCCTTTTTTTTTTTTTTTTTTTTTTTTTTTTTTCAGAAGTTGTTCACTCTGCTTTGCACGGCTACAAACAGCAGCCTGCTCGGCAGCAGCTACAGCTGCCTGCCTGCTTCAGCAGCAGCCATAAATACCTGTCAGCAACCACACTTTTGCGTTAACCCTTTCTTGCCTGAAATGTTAAACCACTACCTGTTAAAAACTTTTACATGAACACGATAACAAAAAAAATACATAGCACACCATCTGCTCTCATCACACACACACACACACATACATACGTATGCATATGGGATCCCACAAGCACATTTCACACAACTACAATATTTGAAACACAAAATCCAGACAATCATTACTCGCACTACACAGTTCCACGTACAGAACGTGGCATAAGGACTCTGTGAAGACCATCAGGAAACCAGCTCCAACAAGCATCATCCCAGTGTGAGGTGGCAGGCTCAGCCCTAGCGAGCGTCCCCGCAGAGGCTCTGCCTCCCTCACATCGCATGAGGCTAGGGCTTTTATACTGATCAAAATGCACACTCATTCTGACACAGGTGGCCAGTCTATGTCAGAAGAAGTGGCCAGCAATATCTATAAAGGTTTCCAAGCATCAATAAGATCATAGACATATTTGCTAACTTCTAGTACATGAGTATCACAGACAGACTGTATCAAATGAGTTGTATATGGGACCCCAAGTCCACAGTCCGTCACAGTCCACCACAGTCCTCTCGATACCCCTGATAAGGGCATACAAGAGACCTTTCCACCGCAGGTCTTGATCCAGCACATACATCACAGGGAAAGCACACAATACATCTGCATCCCACACCCATCTCGCTTCTCCCTTTACAGCTGTCCATTTATCATGAGGATCTGGGGGATATAAATTAGGCTTCTTTTCTGGCTCCATGTCAAAAGGATCATCCAGGTCAGCATCAGAATTAACAGGCGTCAGAACTTCAGGAGCAGCAACAGCAGCCTGATGAGCACGCACAGGCTCTTTCTTGGGGTCAGTAGGGTCTGGGTCAAAAAGAGTGTCTTCATCTCTGTCTCCAGACTTTGCAGCCGCAGCGGCAACTGGCAGATGCTCAGGGGTGGCCAGGGGTGGCGGGGGGACACTGGGTTCCATTTGCTTAATTTCTGTACGGATCTTTTGAGGTTGTGAAGTTACAAGTGTTATTTCTACAGAGGTTGCCAGGTCCAAGCCGAGGCTTCCGCTGGTTGCGGGTTGCAAGGGGGTGGAATCATCTGAGCTACAGCGGCAATTTGTTTCTGCATGCGGCCATTGGTGTACGCGCTCCTGTTGCAGTTTCCCGAACCTCGCCGACACATAGAGGTGTTATGTGAGTTGTTTCGGCATTTCTGACACCACACTCCTGAGACAGTGCATTCTCGGCGGAGATGTCCCATTCCTCCACATCGATAGCAGCGTAGAGGGCCACGGTTGCGCTGGCCAAGTGCGGCTGACGCTTGAAGGGGTGCAAGAGCGGCTAACACCTGAGTCTGTGAAGCCTTAGCTTGTTCCTGAATTCCCTCAGCTAGCTGTTTTATGGCATCTACTACCATAGCTTGTGGCCCTGTTGGTTGTGAGGCCATTCTTTCTAATGCTTCCTCTATAGTCCAATTACAGAATCACAGAATCACAGAATCCCAAGGGTTGGAAGGGACCTAAAAAGATCATCTAGTCCAACCCCCCTGCAAGAGCAGGGTAACCTACAGTACATCACACAGGAACTTGTCCAGGCGGGCCTTGAATATCTCCAGTGTAGGAGACTCCACAACCCCCCTGGGCAACCTGTTCCAGTGCTCTGTCACTCTTACAGTAAAGAAGTTCTTCCTGATGTTAACGTGGAATTTCCTATGTTCCAGTTTACACCCATTGCCCCTTGTCCTATCACTGGATATCACTGAAAAAAGCCTAGCTCCATCATCCTGACACCTACCCTTTACATATTTGTAAACATTGATGAGGTCACCCCTCAGTCTCCTCTTCTCCAAGCTAAAGAGACCCAGCTCCCTCAGCCTCTCCTCATAAGGGAGATGTTCCACTCCCTTAATCATCTTTGTGGCTCTGCGCTGGACTCCTTCAAGCAATTCCCTGTCCTTCTTGAACAGAGGGGCCCAGAACTGGACGCAATATTCCAGATGCGGCCTCACCAAGGCTGAGTAGAGGGGGAGGAGAACCTCTCTTGACCTACTAACCACTCCCTTTCTAATGCACCCTAAGATGCCATTTGCCTTCTTGGCCACAAGAGCACATTGCTGGCTCATGGTCATCCTCCTATCCACCAGGACCCCCAGGTCCCTTTCCCCTTCACTACTTTCCAGCAGGTCAACCCCCAACCTGTACTGGTACATGGGGTTGTTCTTCCCCAGATGCAAGACTCTACACTTGCCCTTGTTAAATTTCATCAAGTTTCTCCCCGCCCAACTCTCCAGCCTGTCCAGGTCTCGCTGAATGGCAGCACAGTCCTCTGGTGTGTCAGCCACTCCTCCCAGTTTTGTGTCATCAGCAAACTTGCTGAGGGTGCACTCAATTCCCTCATCCAGGTCATTGATGAAAATATTAAACAGCACCGGTCCCAGCACCGACCCCTGGGGAACTCCACTAGTCACAGACCTCCAGCTAGATTCTGCGCCATTGACCACAACTCTCTGCCTTCTTCCTTTCAACCAGTTCTCGATCCACCTCACTACTTGATCGTCAAGCCCACACTTCCTTAGCTTATCTATGAGGATGCTGTGGGAGACAGTATCAAATGCCTTACTGAAATCAAGAAAAACTACATCTACCGCTCTACCATCATCCCTCCACCTAGTCACTTCCTCATAGAAGGCTATAAGGTTGGTCATACATGACTTCCCCCTCATAAAACCATGTTGGCTGTTCTTAATGACCCCCTCATCCTTGATATGCCTAGTGATGGAGTCAAGAATAAGTTGTTCCATCATCTTTCCAGGGATGGAGGTAAGGCTGACCGGTCTATAATTACCCGGGTCCTCCTTCTTGCCCTTCTTATAGATTGGTGTGACCTTTGCCATCCGCCAATCCTCAGGCACCTCGCCCGTTTCCCACGACTTACCAAAGATGATGGAGAGTGGCCTAGCAATGACCTCCGCCAGCTCCCTCAGCACCCGTGGGTGCATTCCATCCGGACCCATCGATTTACAGATGTCCAGTTTGCATAGCTGATCCCTAACCCAATCCTCATCTACCAAAGCAAACTCCTCCTTTGTCCTGACTCCTTCTGGGGCTATAGAAATCCAGGGCCCTCGGGGAGAGTCGGCAGGAGTAAAGACAGAGGCAAAGAAGGCATTCAGCACCTCTGCCTTCTTTATATCCTCTGTCTCCAGGGTACCCACTTCGTTCAGCAGTGGGCCTATATTGCCTCTTGTTTTAGTTTTATTTGCTATGTATTTGAAGAAGCCCTTTCTATTGTCTTTAACCCGACTAGCAAGATTGAGTTCCAAGGAGGCCTTAGCTGTCCTAATTGCCTCCCTACATCCTCTAACAACTGTCCTATATTCCTCCCAAGCGGCCAGCCCCTCCTTCCATAATCCATAGATTCTCCTTTTCCACTTGAGTTTGCCCAGCAGCTCCTTGTTTAACCACGCCGGTCTCCTAGATCCCTTACTTGACTTCCTACTCATTGGGACGCTCCGATCCTGAGCTTGGAAGAAGCGGTCCTTGAATGCTAACCAACTATCTTGAGCCCCTTTACCGCCTAGTACACTTTCCCATGAGACTTCCCTTAGCAGTTGACTGAAGAGGCCAAAGTTGGCCCTTCGGAAATCCAGAACTGTGGCTTTGCTAGGTATTCTATTCCTCCCACACAGGATCCTAAACTCCACCATCTCATGGTCACTGCAGCCAAGGCTGCCATTGACCGTCACCACTTCGACCAAACCCTCCTTGTTGGCGAGTACTAAATCTAGCAGCGCTGCTCCCCTAGTTGGTACGTCCACCATTTGCATTAAGAAATTATCATCAATGCACTCGAGGAACCTCCTAGACTGTGAATGACTGGCTGTGTGAGTCTTCCAGCAAATATCGGGGTAATTAAAGTCCCCCACGACAACTAAGGCATGTAGTCGCGAGGCTACTTCCAGTTGCCTGTAGAAAGCCTCATCAACTCCTTCGTGCTGATCAGGAGGTCTGTAATAGACCCCCACAACTGTATCACCCGTGCCAGTCAGCCCCTTGATTCGTACCCACAGACATTCCACTTGCTCCTCATCCGACCCCGGACAGAACTCAATACATTCTAGTTGCTCTCTCAAGTAAAGAGCAACTCCACCACCTCGCTTTGCTGACCTATCTTTCCTAAAAAGGACATAGCCATCCATGACCACATTCCAGTCATGTGAACTGTCCCACCATGTCTCTGTAATCGCCACTAGATCATAACCTTTAGCCCGCACACAGACTTCTAACTCCTCCTGTTTATTCCCCATGCTGCGTGCATTGGTGTACAGGCATTTCAGGGAGCCAGTCCTAGTACCCTTTTTCCCCTGCGGGACAGGGTCTAAAGAGCTATCCTTTCCCACAAGTGAAACAAGAGATTGATAGTCCTCCTTAGCCCGCCATCCTTCAATCCCTAGCATGTTCCTCTTGGGCTTGTCCCCAACAGGCCCAGTTAAATCCCCTCCCCCCTTCATAACTAGTTTAAAGCCCTGTCAATAAGCCCTGCTAACTCCTGCCCCAAAACCCTTTTTTTTCTCTGGGACGGGTGTATCCCGCCTGTCACCAGCAAACCAGGTGTCCCATACAGCAGCCCGTGACTGAAAAACCCAAACCCCTGCCTTTGGCACCAGTCACGTAGCCATACATTAACCTGCAGAGTCTTCTTATATATCCCTTCACCCTCGCTTGTAACAGGTATGGAGGCAAACACCACTTGCGCTCCAGACCCTTTAACCAGCCGTCCCAGGGCCCTGTAGTCTCTCTTCATTGCCCTTACGTTCCTCATAATAATTTCGTCACTGCCAACCTGAAAAACCAGCAGTGGGTAGTAGTCAGAGGGCTGCACCAGTTCAGAGAGCTTCTTTTTAACATCTCTAATCCGAGCCCCAGGCAGGCAGCAGACCTCCCTGTGGGGTGGATCCGGTCGACAAATGGGCCCTTCTGTTCCCCTCAGAAGGGAGTCACCCACCACAATTACTCTTCTTTTCTTCTTGGTTGGGGAAGTTCTGAGGTATGTGGGTGAGTGACTAGCCCTGGGTGACTCACTAGATAGATTTGCCTCACCATCTCCATTCACCTGGCCCTGAATTTCCAAGACCTCATACCTGTTATTCAAGGGCAACTGGGAGGGAGGAAGGGATTGTGAGGGTTTTCGCTTACCTCTCCGAGGAGGAACCTCCCTCCATCCATCCTTGTCCATTAAGCTCTCTCCTTCTGTCTGATGGCAGGAGGGAAGGGGATCCATATCTTGTTGAACCACTTCCCTCTGCCCTTGCCTTAGGGTGTGGTTCCACCAATCTATTTCACTTTCACACTCTCTAATGGCTCTCAACCTTTCTACCTCCTCCCTCAGTTCAGCCACCTGCCTGAGCAGGTCATTTATTTGCTCACAGCGAACACAAGCAGTATCACTGGCTCCCTCCAATACAAGTGCCAGGCTCAGGCATTCGCTGCAGCCAGAGACCTGCACAGCTGCATGTCTGCAGGAAGGCTCAGTCTGGGTACCCACATTAGTACTCACTACAGCTTTCGATCGTGTTGTAACCATGATCTATCCGGTCAATCAATCCGTCTACGTCCCTCAGCACTCCTTCCCCCTCCTGTACTCCAGGCGAGTCCTCCCGATGAGGCGGTTGGAACGCTTCCCTGCCCGCTCGCCTGCCCGCGCGAACTGCCGCGCAAACTGCCTCGACCCTCTGCCTCGACGCTCTCTGTTTGCCGGCTCTGTTCGCCGCGCTCCTGGTCGCCGCGCTCCCTAGGAAGGTTTTTTAGCCACTCCCAGCTGGTGCCACTCCTGCTGGCTCCGCCCCCTGTGAGTCAGCCCCTCGCGGGAGCTGAGCTTCCGAGTCCTGGGCAAGTCCTGTTGAGGACTTGAGGCTCCCTCCTCAGTGGCTCTTGTCGCTCTGAGGTGAGGCTCCTGGACGCTGATCTCTCCCCTCTCCGCTCCGGTGTTGCAGGCGTCCTCTCTCAAGCTACTCACCTCAGCAACTGGCAATTAGCTCCCAAAGTAAGAATAATATTTCGGGTAATGGGGTTGCAATTTTGTAAAGCACATTGTTTTAACAAGGCTCCCTTCATGTAGTCTGGGACGCCTGCTTTTTCAATAGCTGCAGCAGCTCTGTCTATAAAGGACCCAAATGATTCGTCTCGTCCTTGCTTGATAGCCATATATGAAGGCACACCTCCTGGGTCCTTAACTTGGTTAATAGCTTGCCGTACCAAATTCATAGCTGCTCTACACTTATCAGGTCCTAATAAAGCTTGTGCCTCGGTTCTAAAAAACGGTCCTGTACCCATTAACTCATCCAGGGTTACCCCGTAAAGGGGATCCCCAGGTTGTCTTTGTATAGCTACGAATCCATGAGCCAGATTTTGCCAATGAGCGTTAAAAAGCAACTGCTGATGTTGTGAGAATATAAGCTTAGCAATACTCTTGCAATCGGATGGTAGCAAGATATGAGCAGTCCAGATATAATCTAACATCTGCTTTACCGGCTCACTGGTGACTCCAAATTGACTGGCCGTCGCTCGTAATTGTGATAACAGTTTCCAATCTAAAGGGGTAACAGTTGCCATCAAACCACCCTGGTGTTGCTGAAAAGTCACCGGGCATGCCAACGAGGTCGCCACCTCATCATCCCCCTTTTCAAGGCTGTCCCTAGCCACCGCTGCCCAAGCCTCCCTTCTTTCTTTAGCTATGGCCTCCACTAGGTCACTTTCTGCCCCAGGGATAGGCTCATTGCTTGAAAGAGGGTTAACAGAGGGCTTTTCTGGTTTTAGAGTCGTAGTGGTGGGGGGAGCTGTTGGTTCCGAAACTGAGGGGCTTGCTCCGGTGTCATCTGCATTTTGTGGAGATGGCAACATTACTTGTGAAAAAGCAGATGGCATTGGAATGGAGGAAGGCCAGTCAATTTCATAACTTCTGTTTTTTGCCTGAGCCGTGAGTGCCTGCTCGGCAGCTCTCTTTTCTGCCTGATATTGTAAAAGTTCATTATGTATCACCCACCATAATTTACCTAACTTTGACTTTAACATCTCTAAAATAGTTCTCCAAATGACCAACAAATGTTTCACAGTGTCACTGCCTTCTGTGGCTGCGTTCTTCGGAGCTTTCCCGATCCCTGCTGTCTTCCCAGCCTTTTGTTTTAACAGGGTATTATATATAGCTTGCCAAATCTTATCTCCAAATTTTCGCCTTTCTGCTAATTTATGGACAGTGTGAGGGTTAACAAAACATCCCTTAGACTGTCCATAAGCTAACAGTCCCTGCAGCTCTTTCTGCAGGTCGATCCCTTTAACCTGCCGCTTTTGTAAGAAGGCAGTAAATAAATCATACGCCGCTTGCCTTTCCATACCTTAGCGTGCTTGTTGCAGCCCCTTCAGGTTTCGGTGGCGCGTATCGGCCGGGCTCGTCTATACGGTCACCCAGGGTCCGGCGCTTAAAATCCTGAGATCTTGGCGCTTTGACCGTCCTGTGGCTGCGATCAGGACCCGAGCAGAACTTACGTCGTCCCACCGTGGTGTTCGAGGGATCACGTCGGGGTCACCATCTGTGGGAATCGCCGGGAGACGAGCTCATCAGATGATGACCAACAAGTCTCGTTTATTGCTAAGCAGATGGATACTTATATACCTTGCTTGCATGTTTATAGTTTGGTTACAGAGAGATCATTGGCTTACAGCTTTTACATGTTACAAGATCATTGGTTTGTAGCTTCTACAGTTTTTGCAGCTACACCGTGCACCCCCCCACCATCCTCCTTCTCATGCACTTATCACTTAGTGGCCTTGGCTGTGATTGGTCATAGTATGTTGCTGTTTGCCGGTGTCCTTCATTTCCTCATTATCTGGCGTGAGAGGTCTACACAGATGTCTTGTTTCAGCTGGTTGATGGGAGCGTGACCTTTGACCTTTTTTCGACAAGCTAATCCTCCACAAAAGTTGGCTTCAAAAGGGTAAGAGATGTGCAAAAATGTTGTAGAACTGGCCAAAGATGGCTTCAAAAGGGTTAGAGATGTGCAAAAATGGGTTAGAAATGGCAAAAATGGCTTCAAAAGGGTTAGAGATGTGCAAAAATGGTGTAAAAATGGCCAAAAATGGCTTCAAAAGGGTTAGAGATTTGCAAAAATGACGTAGAAATGGCCAAAGATGGCTTCAAAAGGGTTAGAGATGCGCAAAAATGGTGTGGAAATGGCCAAAAATGTCTTCAAAAGGGTTAGAGATGTGTAAAAATGGTGCAAAAATGCGCAAAGACGGCTTCAAAAGGGTTAGAGATGTGCAAAAATGGGTTAGAAATGTCCAAAGTTGTCTTCAAAAGGGTTAGAGGTGTGTAAAAATGGTGTAGAAATGGCCAAAAATGGCTTCAAAAGGGTTAGAGATGTGCAAAAATGGTGTAGAAATGGCCAAAGAGGGCTTCAAAAGGGTTAGAGATTTGCAAAAATGACGTAGAAATGGCCAAAGATGGCTTCAAAAGGGTTAGAGATGTGCAAAAATGGGTTAGAAATGTCCAAAGTCGGCTTCAAAAGGGTTAGAGGTGTGTAAAAATGGTGTAGAAATGGCTAAAAATGGCTTCAAAAGGGTTAGAG
Source organism: Lathamus discolor (assembly GCF_037157495.1). NCBI lineage: Eukaryota > Metazoa > Chordata > Aves > Psittaciformes > Psittacidae > Lathamus > Lathamus discolor. Next base: position 40,770,599 of record NC_088908.1, on the reverse strand, counting down.
ATGTGCAAAAATGGTGTAGAAATGGCCAAAGAGGGCTTCAAAAGGGTTAGACATGTGCAAAAATGGTGCAAAAATGGGCAAAGATGGCTTCAAAAGTGTTAGAGATGTGCAAAAACGGGCTAGAACAGGCCGAAGTTGGCTTCAAAAGGGTAAGAGATGTGCAAAAATGGCGTAGAAATAGCCAAAAATGGCTTCAAAAAGGTTAGTGATGTTCAAAAATGGGTTAGAAATGGCCAAAGATGTCTTCAAAAGGGTTAGAGATGTGCAAAAATGGTGTAGAAATGGCCAAAGATGGCTTCAAAACGGTTAGAGGTGTGCAAAAATGGTGTAGAACTGGCCAAAGATGGATTCAAAAGGGTTAGAGATGTGTAAAAAATGGTGTAGAAATGGCCAAAGTTGGCTTCAAAAGGGTTAGAGATGTGCAAAAATGGTGTTGAACTGGCCAAAGATGGATTCAAAAGGGTTAGAGATGTGCAAAAATGGGTTAGAAATGTCCAAAGTTGTCTTCAAAAGGGTTAGAGATGTGCAAAAATGGCGTAGAACTGGCCAAAGATGGATTCAAAAGGGTTAGATATGTGCAAAAATGGGTTAGAATTGTATAATGTTGGCTTCAAAAGGGTTAGAGGTGTGCAAAAATGGTGTAGAAATGGCCTAAAATGGCTTCAAAAGGGTTAGAGATGTGCAAAAATGGTGTAGAAATGGCCAAAAATGTCTTCAAAACGGTTAGAGATGTGCAAAAATGGTGTAGAACTGGCCAAAGATGGCTTCAAAAGGGTTAGAGATGTGCAAAAATGGTGCAAAAATGGGCAAAGATGGCTTCAAAAGGGTTAGTGATGTGCAAAAACGGGCTAGAACAGGCCAAAGTTGGCTTCAAAAGGGTAAGAGATGTGCAAAAATGGCGTAGAAATGGCCAAAAATGGCTTCAAAAGGGTTAGAGATTTGCAAAAATGGTGTAGAAATGGCCAAAGAGGGCTTCAAAAGGGTTAGAGATTTGCAAAAATGGTGCAAAAATGGGCAAAGATGGCTTCAAAAGGGTAAGAGATGTGCAAAAACGGGCTAGAACAGGCCGAAGTTGGCTTCAAAAGGGTAAGAGATGTGCAAAAATGGCGTAGAAATAGCCAAAAATGGCTTCAGAATGGTTAGAGATGTTCAAAAATGGGTTAGAAATGGCCAAAGTTGTCTTCAAAAGGGTTAGAGATGTGCAAAAATGGTGTAGAACTGGCCAAAGATGGATTCAAAAGGGTTAGAGAGGTGCAAAAATGGGTTAGAAATGTCCAAAGTTGTCATCAAAAGGGTTAGAGGTGTGCAAAAATGTGTTAGAAATGTCCAAAGTTATCTTCAAAAGGGTTAGAGTTGTGCAAAAATGGCATAGAAATGGCCAAAGACGGCTTCAAAAGGGTTAGAGATGTGCAATAATAGTGTAGAAAAGGGCAAAGATGGATTCAAAAGGGTTAGAGGTGTGCAAAAATGCGTTAGAAATGTCCAAAGTTGGCTTCAAAAGGGTTAGAGATGTGCAAAAACGGGCTAGAACAGGCCAAAGTTGGCTTCAAAAGGGTAAGAGATGTGCTAAAATGGTGTAGAACTGGCCAAAGATGGCTTCAAAAGGGTTAGAGATGTGCAAAAATGGGTTAGAAATGGCAAAAATGGCTTCAAAAGGGTTAGAGATGTGCAAAAATGGTGTAGAAATGGCCAAAAATGGCTTCAAAAGGGTTAGAGATTTGCAAAAATGACGTAGAAATGGCCAAAGATGGCTTCAAAAGGGTTAGAGATGCGCAAAAATGGTGTGGAATTGGCCAAAAATGTCTTCAAAAGGGTTAGAGATGTGTAAAAATGGTGCAAAAATGGGCAAAGACGGCTTCAAAAGGGTTAGAGGTGTGTAAAAATGGTGTAGAAATGGCCAAAAATGGCTTCAAAAGGGTTAGAGATGTGCAAAAATGGTGTAGAAATGGCCAAAGAGGTCTTCAAAAGGGTTAGAGATTTGCAAAAATGACGTAGAAATGGCCAAAGATGGCTTCAAAAGGGTTAGAGATGTGCAAAAATGGTGTAGAAATGGCCAAAGATGGCTTCAAAAGGGTTAGAGATGTGTAAAAAATGGCGTAGAAATGGCCAAAGATGTCTTCAAAAGGGTTAGAGATGTGCAAAAATGGTGTAGAAATGGCCAAAGATGGCTTCAAAACGGTTAGAGGTGTGCAAAAATGGTGTAGAACTGGCCAAAGATGGATTCAAAAGGGTTAGAGATGTGTAAAAAATGGTGTAGAAATGGCCAAAGTTGGCTTCAAAAGGGTTAGAGATGTGCAAAAATGGTGTTGAACTGGCCAAAGATGGATTCAAAAGGGTTAGAGATGTGCAAAAATGGGTTAGAAATGTCCAAAGTTGTCTTCAAAAGGGTTAGAGATGTGCAAAAATGGCGTAGAACTGGCCAAAGATGGATTCAAAAGGGTTAGATATGTGCAAAAATGGGTTAGAATTGTATAATGTTGGCTTCAAAAGGGTTAGAGGTGTGCAAAAATGGTGTAGAAATGGCCTAAAATGGCTTCAAAAGGGTTAGAGATGTGCAAAAATGGTGTAGAAATGGCCAAAAATGTCTTCAAAACGGTTAGAGATGTGCAAAAATGGTGTAGAACTGGCCAAAGATGGCTTCAAAAGGGTTAGAGATGTGCAAAAATGGTGCAAAAATGGGCAAAGATGGCTTCAAAAGGGTTAGTGATGTGCAAAAACGGGCTAGAACAGGCCAAAGTTGGCTTCAAAAGGGTAAGAGATGTGCAAAAATGGCGTAGAAATGGCCAAAAATGGCTTCAAAAGGGTTAGAGATTTGCAAAAATGGTGTACAATTGGCCAAAGACGGCTTCAAAAGGGTTAGAGATGTGCAAAAATGGTGTAGAAATGACCAAAGATGGCTTCAAAAGGGTAAGAGATGTGCAAAAATGGGTTAGAATTGTATAATGTTGGCTTCAAAACGGTAAGAGGTGTTTAAAAATGGTGGAAAAATGGGCAAACATGGCATCAGAATGGTTAGAGATGTGCAAAAATGGGTTAGAAATGGCCAAAGATGGCTTCAAAAGGGTTAGTTATGCAAAAATGGTGTAGAAATGGCCAAAGATGGCTTCAAAAGGGTTAGAGATGTGCAAAAATGGTGTAGAACTGGCCAAAGATGGATTCAAAAGGGTGAGAGATGTGCAAAAATGTGTTAGAAATGTCCAAAGTTGTCTTCAAAAGGGTTAGAGGTGTGCAAAAATGGCATAGAAATGGCCAAAGACGGCTTCAAAAGGGTTAGAGATGCGCAAAAATGGTGTGGAATTGGCCAAAAATGTCTTCAAAAGGGTTAGAGATGTGTAAAAATGGTGCAAAAATGGGCAAAGACGGCTTCAAAAGGGTTAGAGATGTGCAAAAATGGGTTAGAAATGTCCAAAGTTGTCTTCAAAAGGGTTAGAGGTGTGTAAAAATGGTGTAGAAATGGCCAAAAATGGCTTCAAAAGGGTTAGAGATGTGCAAAAATGGCGTAGAAATGGCCAAAGATGGCTTCAAAAAAGTTAGAGATGTGCAAAAATGGGTTAGAAATGGCCAAAGATGGCTTCAAAACGGTAAGAGGTGTTTAAAAATGGTGGAAAAATGGGCAAACATGGCTTCAGAATGGTTAGTGATGTGCAAAAATGGGTTAGAAATGGCCAAAGATGGCTTCAAAAGGGTTAGAGATTTGCAAAAATGGTGTAGAAATGGCCAAAAAATGGCTTCAGAATGGTTAGAGATGTGCAAAAATGGTGTAGAACTGGCCAAAGATGGATTCAAAAGGGTGAGAGATGTGCAAAAATGGGTTAGAAGTGGCCAAAGATGGCTTCAAAACGGTAAGAGGTGTTTAAAAATGGTGGAAAAATGGGCAAACATGGCTTCAGAATGGTTAGAGATGTGCAAAAATGGGTTAGAAATGGCCAAAGATGGCTTCAAAAGGGTTAGAGTTATGCAAAAATGGTGTAGAAATGGCCAAAGATGGCTTCAAAAGGGTTAGAGATGTGCAAAAATGGTGTAGAACTGGCCAAAGATGGATTCAAAAGGGTGAGAGATGTGCAAAAATGTGTTAGAAATGTCCAAAGTTGTCTTCAAAAGGGTTAGAGGTGTGCAAAAATGGCATAGAAATGGCCAAAGACGGCTTCAAAAGGGTTAGAGATGTGCAATAATAGTGTAGAAAAGGGCAAAGATGGATTCAAAAGGGTTAGAGGTGTGCAAAAATGTGTTAGAAATGTCCAAAGTTGGCTTCAAAAGGGTTAGAGATGTGCAAAAACGGGCTAGAACAGGCCAAAGTTGGCTTCAAAAGGGTAAGAGATGTGCAAAAATGTTGTAGAACTGGCCAAAGATGGCTTCAAAAGGGTTAGAGATGTGCAAAAATGGGTTAGAAATGGCAAAAATGGCTTCAAAAGGGTTAGAGATGTGCAAAAATGGTGTAGAAATGGCCAAAAATGGCTTCAAAAGGGTTAGAGATTTGCAAAAATGACGTAGAAATGGCCAAAGATGGCTTCAAAAGGGTTAGAGATGCGCAAAAATGGTGTGGAATTGGCCAAAAATGTCTTCAAAAGGGTTAGAGATGTGTAAAAATGGTGCAAAAATGGGCAAAGACGGCTTCAAAAGGGTTAGAGGTGTGTAAAAATGGTGTAGAAATGGCCAAAAATGGCTTCAAAAGGGTTAGAGATGTGCAAAAATGGTGTAGAAATGGCCAAAGAGGGCTTCAAAAGGGTTAGAGATTTGCAAAAATGACGTAGAAATGGCCAAAGATGGCTTCAAAAGGGTTAGAGATGTGCAAAAATGGGTTAGAAATGTCCAAAGTCGGCTTCAAAAGGGTTAGAGGTGTGTAAAAATGGTGTAGAAATGGCTAAAAATGGCTTCAAAAGGGTTAGAGATGTGCAAAAATGGTGTAGAAATGGCCAAAGAGGGCTTCAAAAGGGTTAGAGATGTGCAAAAATGGTGCAAAAATGGGCAAAGATGGCTACAAAAGTGTTAGAGATGTGCAAAAACGGGCTAGAACAGGCCGAAGTTGGCTTCAAAAGGGTAAGAGATGTGCAAAAATGGCGTAGAAATAGCCAAAAATGGCTTCAAAAAGGTTAGTGATGTTCAAAAATGGGTTAGAAATGGCTAAAGTTGTCTTCAAAAGGGTTAGAGATGTGCAAAAATGGTGTAGAACTGGCCAAAGATGGATTCAAAAGGGTTAGAGAGGTGCAAAAATGGGTTAGGAATGTCCAAAGTTGTCATCAAAAGGGTTAGAGGTGTGCAAAAATGGTGTAGAAATGGCCAAAGATGGCTTCAAAAGGGTTAGAGATGTGTAAAAAATGGCGTAGAAATGGCCAAAGATGTCTTCAAAAGGGTTAGAGATGTGCAAAAATGGTGTAGAAATGGCCAAAGATGGCTTCAAAACGGTTAGAGGTGTGCAAAAATGGTGTAGAACTGGCCAAAGATGGATTCAAAAGGGTTAGAGATGTGTAAAAAATGGTGTAGAAATGGCCAAAGTTGGCTTCAAAAGGGTTAGAGATGTGCAAAAATGGTGTTGAACTGGCCAAAGATGGATTCAAAAGGGTTAGAGATGTGCAAAAATGGGTTAGAAATGTCCAAAGTTGTCTTCAAAAGGGTTAGAGATGTGCAAAAATGGCGTAGAACTGGCCAAAGATGGATTCAAAAGGGTTAGATATGTGCAAAAATGGGTTAGAATTGTATAATGTTGGCTTCAAAAGGGTTAGAGGTGTGCAAAAATGGTGTAGAAATGGCCTAAAATGGCTTCAAAAGGGTTAGAGATGTGCAAAAATGGTGTAGAAATGGCCAAAAATGTCTTCAAAACGGTTAGAGATGTGCAAAAATGGTGTAGAACTGGCCAAAGATGGCTTCAAAAGGGTTAGAGATGTGCAAAAATGGTGCAAAAATGGGCAAAGATGGCTTCAAAAGGGTTAGTGATGTGCAAAAACGGGCTAGAACAGGCCAAAGTTGGCTTCAAAAGGGTAAGAGATGTGCAAAAATGGCGTAGAAATGGCCAAAAATGGCTTCAAAAGGGTTAGAGATTTGCAAAAATGGTGTACAATTGGCCAAAGACGGCTTCAAAAGGGTTAGAGATGTGCAAAAATGGTGTAGAAATGACCAAAGATGGCTTCAAAAGGGTAAGAGATGTGCAAAAATGGGTTAGAAATGGCCAAAGATGGCTTCAAAACGGTAAGAGGTGTTTAAAAATGGTGGAAAAATGGGCAAACATGGCTTCAGAATGGTTAGAGATGTGCAAAAATGGGTTAGAAATGGCCAAAGATGGCTTCAAAAGGGTTAGAGTTATGCAAAAATGGAGTAGAAATGGCCAAAGATGGCTTCAAAAGGGTTAGAGATGTGCAAAAATGGTGTAGAACTGGCCAAAGATGGATTCAAAAGGGTGAGAGATGTGCAAAAATGTGTTAGAAATGTCCAAAGTTGTCTTCAAAAGGGTTAGAGGTGTGCAAAAATGGCATAGAAATGGCCAAAGACGGCTTCAAAAGGGTTAGAGATGCGCAAAAATGGTGTGGAATTGGCCAAAAATGTCTTCAAAAGGGTTAGAGATGTGTAAAAATGGTGCAAAAATGGGCAAAGACGGCTTCAAAAGGGTTAGAGATGTGCAAAAATGGGTTAGAAATGTCCAAAGTTGTCTTCAAAAGGGTTAGAGGTGTGTAAAAATGGTGTAGAAATGGCCAAAAATGGCTTCAAAAGGGTTAGAGATGTGCAAAAATGGCGTAGAAATGGCCAAAGATGGCTTCAAAAAAGTTAGAGATGTGTAAAAATGGGTTAGAAATGGCCAAAGATGGCTTCAAAACGGTAAGAGGTGTTTAAAAATGGTGGAAAAATGGGCAAACATGGCTTCAGAATGGTTAGTGATGTGCAAAAATGGGTTAGAAATGGCCAAAGATGGCTTCAAAAGGGTTAGAGATTTGCAAAAATGGTGTAGAAATGGCCAAAAAATGGCTTCAGAATGGTTAGAGATGTGCAAAAATGGTGTAGAACTGGCCAAAGATGGATTCAAAAGGGTGAGAGATGTGCAAAAATGGGTTAGAAGTGGCCAAAGATGGCTTCAAAACGGTAAGAGGTGTTTAAAAATGGTGGAAAAATGGGCAAACATGGCTTCAGAATGGTTAGAGATGTGCAAAAATGGGTTAGAAATGGCCAAAGATGGCTTCAAAAGGGTTAGAGTTATGCAAAAATGGTGTAGAAATGGCCAAAGATGGCTTCAAAAGGGTTAGAGATGTGCAAAAATGGTGTAGAACTGGCCAAAGATGGATTCAAAAGGGTGAGAGATGTGCAAAAATGTGTTAGAAATGTCCAAAGTTGTCTTCAAAAGGGTTAGAGGTGTGCAAAAATGGCATAGAAATGGCCAAAGACGGCTTCAAAAGGGTTAGAGATGTGCAATAATAGTGTAGAAAAGGGCAAAGATGGATTCAAAAGGGTTAGAGGTGTGCAAAAATGTGTTAGAAATGTCCAAAGTTGGCTTCAAAAGGGTTAGAGATGTGCAAAAACGGGCTAGAACAGGCCAAAGTTGGCTTCAAAAGGGTAAGAGATGTGCAAAAATGTTGTAGAACTGGCCAAAGATGGCTTCAAAAGGGTTAGAGATGTGCAAAAATGGGTTAGAAATGGCAAAAATGGCTTCAAAAGGGTTAGAGATGTGCAAAAATGGTGTAGAAATGGCCAAAAATGGCTTCAAAAGGGTTAGAGATTTGCAAAAATGACGTAGAAATGGCCAAAGATGGCTTCAAAAGGGTTAGAGATGCGCAAAAATGGTGTGGAATTGGCCAAAAATGTCTTCAAAAGGGTTAGAGATGTGTAAAAATGGTGCAAAAATGGGCAAAGACGGCTTCAAAAGGGTTAGAGGTGTGTAAAAATGGTGTAGAAATGGCCAAAAATGGCTTCAAAAGGGTTAGAGATGTGCAAAAATGGTGTAGAAATGGCCAAAGAGGGCTTCAAAAGGGTTAGAGATTTGCAAAAATGACGTAGAAATGGCCAAAGATGGCTTCAAAAGGGTTAGAGATGTGCAAAAATGGGTTAGAAATGTCCAAAGTCGGCTTCAAAAGGGTTAGAGGTGTGTAAAAATGGTGTAGAAATGGCTAAAAATGGCTTCAAAAGGGTTAGAGATGTGCAAAAATGGTGTAGAAATGGCCAAAGAGGGCTTCAAAAGGGTTAGAGATGTGCAAAAATGGTGCAAAAATGGGCAAAGATGGCTACAAAAGTGTTAGAGATGTGCAAAAACGGGCTAGAACAGGCCGAAGTTGGCTTCAAAAGGGTAAGAGATGTGCAAAAATGGCGTAGAAATAGCCAAAAATGGCTTCAAAAAGGTTAGTGATGTTCAAAAATGGGTTAGAAATGGCCAAAGTTGTCTTCAAAAGGGTTAGAGATGTGCAAAAATGGTGTAGAACTGGCCAAAGATGGATTCAAAAGGGTTAGAGAGGTGCAAAAATGGGTTAGAAATGTCCAAAGTTGTCATCAAAAGGGTTAGAGGTGTGCAAAAATGGTGTAGAAATGGCCAAAGATGGCTTCAAAAGGGTTAGAGATGTGTAAAAAATGGCGTAGAAATGGCCAAAGATGTCTTCAAAAGGGTTAGAGATGTGCAAAAATGGTGTAGAAATGGCCAAAGATGGCTTCAAAACGGTTAGAGGTGTGCAAAAATGGTGTAGAACTGGCCAAAGATGGATTCAAAAGGGTTAGAGATGTGTAAAAAATGGTGTAGAAATGGCCAAAGTTGGCTTCAAAAGGGTTAGAGATGTGCAAAAATGGTGTAGAACTGGCCAAAGATGGATTCAAAAGGGTTAGAGATGTGCAAAAATGGGTTAGAAATGTCCAAAGTTGTCTTCAAAAGGGTTAGAGATGTGCAAAAATGGCGTAGAACTGGCCAAAGATGGATTCAAAAGGGTTAGATATGTGCAAAAATGGGTTAGAATTGTATAATGTTGGCTTCAAAAGGGTTAGAGGTGTGCAAAAATGGTGTAGAAATGGCCTAAAATGGCTTCAAAAGGGTTAGAGATGTGCAAAAATGGTGTAGAAATGGCCAAAAATGTCTTCAAAACGGTTAGAGATGTGCAAAAATGGTGTAGAACTGGCCAAAGATGGCTTCAAAAGGGTTAGAGATGTGCAAAAATGGTGCAAAAATGGGCAAAGATGGCTTCAAAAGGGTTAGTGATGTGCAAAAACGGGCTAGAACAGGCCAAAGTTGGCTTCAAAAGGGTAAGAGATGTGCAAAAATGGCGTAGAAATGGCCAAAAATGGCTTCAAAAGGGTTAGAGATTTGCAAAAATGGTGTACAATTGGCCAAAGACGGCTTCAAAAGGGTTAGAGATGTGCAAAAATGGTGTAGAAATGACCAAAGATGGCTTCAAAAGGGTAAGAGATGTGCAAAAATGGGTTAGAAATGGCCAAAGATGGCTTCAAAACGGTAAGAGGTGTTTAAAAATGGTGGAAAAATGGGCAAACATGGCTTCAGAATGGTTAGAGATGTGCAAAAATGGGTTAGAAATGGCCAAAGATGGCTTCAAAAGGGTTAGAGTTATGCAAAAATGGAGTAGAAATGGCCAAAGATGGCTTCAAAAGGGTTAGAGATGTGCAAAAATGGTGTAGAACTGGCCAAAGATGGATTCAAAAGGGTGAGAGATGTGCAAAAATGTGTTAGAAATGTCCAAAGTTGTCTTCAAAAGGGTTAGAGGTGTGCAAAAATGGCATAGAAATGGCCAAAGACGGCTTCAAAAGGGTTAGAGATGCGCAAAAATGGTGTGGAATTGGCCAAAAATGTCTTCAAAAGGGTTAGAGATGTGTAAAAATGGTGCAAAAATGGGCAAAGACGGCTTCAAAAGGGTTAGAGATGTGCAAAAATGGGTTAGAAATGTCCAAAGTTGTCTTCAAAAGGGTTAGAGGTGTGTAAAAATGGTGTAGAAATGGCCAAAAATGGCTTCAAAAGGGTTAGAGGTGTGCAAAAATGGCGTAGAAATGGCCAAAGATGGCTTCAAAAAAGTTAGAGATGTGTAAAAATGGGTTAGAAATGGCAAAAGATGGCTTCAAAACGGTTAGAGGTGTTTAAAAATGGTGGAAAAATGGGCAAACATGGCTTCAGAATGGTTAGTGATGTGCAAAAATGGGTTAGAAATGGCCAAAGATGGCTTCAAAAGGGTTAGAGATTTGCAAAAATGGTGTAGAAATGGCCAAAAAAAGGATTCAGAATGGTTAGAGATGTGCAAAAATGGTGTAGAACTGGCCAAAGATGGATTCAAAAGGGTGAGAGATGTGCAAAAATGGGTTAGAAATGGCCAAAGATGGCTTCAAAAGGGTTAGAGATGTGCAAAAATGGGTTAGAAATGGCCAAAGATGGCTTCAAAAGGGTTAGAGATGTGTAAAAAATGGTGCAGAAATGGCCAAAGACGGCTTCAAGAGGGTTAGATGTGTGCAAAAATGGTGTAGAAATGGCCAAAGATGTCTTCAAAAGGGTTAGAGGTATGCAAAAACGGGCTAGAACAGGCCAAATTTGTCTTCAAAAGGGTTAGAGGTGTTTAAAAAAGGTGCAAAAATGGGCAAAGATGGCTTCAAAAGGGTTAGAGGGGTGCAAAAATAGTGTAGAAATGGCCAAGGTTGGCCTCAAAAGGGTTAGAGATGTGCAAAAATGGTGTAGAACTAGCCAAAGATGTCTTCAAAAGGGTTAGTGATGTCCAAAAATGGGTTAGAAATGTCCAAAGTCGGCTTCAAAAGGGTTAGAGATGTGCAAAAATGGTGTAGAACTAGCCAAAGATGGATTCAAAAGGGTTAGAGATGTGCATAAATGGGTTAGAAATGTCCAAAGTTGTCTTCAAAAGGGTTAGAGGTGTGCAAAAATGGTGTAGAAATGGCCAAAAATGGCTTTAAGAGGGTTAGAGATGTGCAAAAATGGCGTAGAAATGGCCAAAGATGGCTTCAAAAGGGTTAGAGTTGTTTAAAAATGGTGCAAAAATGGGCAAAGATGGCTTCAGAATGGTTAGAGATGTGCAAAAATGGGTTAGAAATGGCCAAAGATGGCTTCAAAAGGGTTAGAGATGTGCAAAAATGGCGTAGAAATGGGGAAAGATGGCTTCAAAAGGGTCAGAGTTATGCAAAAACGGGCTAGAACAGGCCAAAGTTGGCTTCAAAAGGGTTAGAGGTGTGCAAAAATGGCGTAGAAATGGCCAAAAATGGATTGAAAAGGGTTAGAGATGTGCAAAAATGGTGTAGAACTGGCCAAAGATGGCTTCAAAAGGGTTAGAGATGACCAAAAATGGGTTAGAAATGTCCAAAGTTGTCTTCAAAAGGGTTAGAGATGTGTAAAAATGGTGTAGAAATGGCCAAAGATGGCTTCAAAAGGGTTAGAGATTTGCAAAAATGGCGTAGAAATGGCCAAAGATGGCTTCAAAAGGGTTAGAGGTATGCAAAAATGGGCTAGAACAGGCCAAAGTTGGCTTCAAAAGGGATAGAGCTGTTTAAAAATGGTACAAAAATGGGCAAAGACGGCTTCAAAAGGGTTAGAGATGTGCAAAAATGTGTTAGAAATGTCCAAAGTTGGCTTCAAAAGGGTTACAGATGTGCAAAAACGGCGTAGAAATGGCCAGATATGGCTTCAAAAGGGTTAGAGATGTGCAAAAATGGTGTTGAAATGGCCAAATATGGCTTCAAAAGGGTTAGAGGTATGCAAAATCGGGCTAGAACAGGCCAACGTTGGCTTCAAAATGGATAGAGATGTGAAAAAATGGGTTAGAAATGGCCAAAAATGGGTTCAAAATGGTTAGAGACGTGCAAAAATGGCGTAGAAATGGCCAAAGATGGCTTCAAAACTGTTAGAGGTGTTTAAAAATGTTGCAAAAATGGGCAAAGAAGGGTTCAGAATGGTTAAAGATGTGCAAAAATGGGTTAGAAATGGCCAAAGATGGCTTCAAAAGGGTTAGAGGTGTGCCAAAATGGTGTAGAAATGGCCAAAGTTGTCTTCAAAAGGGTTAGAGATGTGCAAAAATGGCGTAGAACTGGCCAAAGATGGATTCAAAAGGGTTAGAGATGTGCAAAAATGGGTTAGAATTGTATAATGTTGGCTTCAAAAGGGTTAGAGGTGTGCAAAAATGGTGTAGAAATGGCCTAAAATGGCTTCAAAAGGGTTAGAGGTATGCAAAAATGGGCTAGAACAGGCCAAAGTTGGCTTCAAAAGGGATAGAGCTGTTTAAAAATGGTACAAAAATGGGCAAAGACGGCTTCAAAAGGGTTAGAGATGTGCAAAAATGTGTTAGAAATGTCCAAAGTTGGCTTCAAAAGGGTTACAGATGTGCAAAAACGGCGTAGAAATGGCCAGATATGGCTTCAAAAGGGTTAGAGATGTGCAAAAATGACGTTGAAATGGCCAAATATGGCTTCAAAAGGGTTAGAGGTATGCAAAATCGGGCTAGAACAGGCCAACGTTGGCTTCAAAATGGATAGAGATGTGAAAAAATGGGTTAGAAATGGCCAAAAATGGGTTCAAAATGGTTAGAGACGTGCAAAAATGGCGTAGAAATGGCCAAAGATGGCTTCAAAACTGTTAGAGGTGTTTAAAAATGTTGCAAAAATGGGCAAAGAAGGGTTCAGAATGGTTAAAGATGTGCAAAAATGGGTTAGAAATGGCCAAAGATGGCTTCAAAAGGGTTAGAGGTGTGCAAAAATGGTGTAGAAATGGCCAAAAATGGCTTCAAAAGGGTTAGAGATGTGCAAAAATGGTGTAGAAATGGCCAAAGATGTCTTCAAAAGGGTTAGAGATGTGCAAAAATGGGTTAGAAATGTCCAAAGTTGTCTTCAAAAGGGTTAGAGATGTGCAAAAATGGCGTAGAACTGGCCAAAGATGGATTCAAAAGGGTTAGAGATGTGCAAAAATGGCGTAGAAATGGCCAAAGTTGGCTTCAAAAGGGTTAGAGGTGTGCAAAAATGGTGTAGAAATGGCCTAAAATGGCTTCAAAAGGGTTAGAGACGTGCAAAAATGGTGTAGAAATGGCCAAAGATGGATTCAAAAGGGTTAGACATCTGCAAAAATGGGTTAGAAATGTCCAAAGTTGTCCTCAAATGGGTTAGAGATGTGCAAAAATGGTGGAAAAATGGGCAAAGATGGCTTCAAAAGGGTTAGTGATGTGCAAAAACGGGCTAGAACAGGCCAAAGTTGGCTTCAAAAGGGTAAGAGATGTGCAAAAATGGTGTAGAAATGGCCAAAAATGGCTTAAAAAGGGTTAGAGATTTGCAAAAATGGTGTACAATTGGCCAAAGACGGCTTCTAAAGGGTTAGAGATGTGCAAAAATGGCGTAGAAATGGCCAAAGATGGCTTCAAAAAAGTTAGAGATGTGTAAAAATGGGTTAGAAATGGCCAAAGATGGCTTCAAAACGGTAAGAGGTGTTTAAAAATGGTGGAAAAATGGGCAAACATGGCTTCAGAATGGTTAGTGATGTGCAAAAATGGGTTAGAAATGGCCAAAGATGGCTTCAAAAGGGTTAGAGATTTGCAAAAATGGTGTAAAAATGGCCAAAAAATGGCTTCAGAATGGTTAGAGATGTGCAAAAATGGTGTAGAACTGGCCAAAGATGGATTCAAAAGGGTGAGAGATGTGCAAAAATGTGTTAGAAATGTCCAAAGTTGTCTTCAAAAGGGTTAGAGGTGTGCAAAAATGGTGTAGAAATGGCCAAAAATGGCTTCAAAAGGGTTAGAGATGAGCAAAAATGGCGTAGAAATGGGCAACGATGGATTCAAAAGGGTTAGACATCTGCAAAAATGTGTTAGAAATGTCCAAAGTTGGCTTCAAAAGGGTTAGAGGTATGCAAAAATGGTGTAGAAATGGCCAAAGACGGCTTCAAAAGGGTTAGAGATGTGCAATAATAGTGTAGAAATGGGCAAAGATGGATTCAAAAGGGTTAGAGGTGTGAAAAAATGTGTTAGAAATGTACAAAGTTGGCTTCAAAAGGGTTAGAGATGTGCAAAAACGGGCTAGAACAGGCCAAAGTTGGCTTCAAAAGGGCAAGAGATGTGCAAAAATGTTGTAGAACTGGCCAAAGATGGCTTCAAAAGGGTTAGAGATGTGCGAAAATGGGTTAGAAATGGCAAAAATGGCTTCAAAAGGGTTAGAGATGCGCAAAAATGGTGTGGAAATGGCCAAAAATGTCTTCAAAACGGTTAGAGGTGTGTAAAAATGGTGCAAAAATGGGCAAAGACGGCTTCAAAAGGGTTAGAGATGTGCAAAAATGGGTTAGAAATGTCCAAAGTTGGCTTCAGAATGGTTAGAGATGTGCAAAAATTGCGTAGAAATGGGGAAAGATGGCTTCAAAAGGGTCAGAGTTATGCAAAAACGGGCTAGAACAGGCCATATTTGGCTTCAAAAGGGTTAGAGGTCTTAAAAAATTGTGCAAAAATGGGCGAAGATGGCTTCAAAAGGGTTAGAGATGTGCAAAAATGGTGTAGAACTGGCCAAAGTCGGCTTCAAAAGGGTTAGAGATGATCAAAAATGGCGTAGAACTGGCCAAAGATGGCTTCAAAAGGGTTACAGATGTGCAAAAATGGCGAAGAAATGGGCAAAGATGGCTTCAAAAGGGTAAGAGATGTGCAAAAATGGTGTAGAAATGGCCAAAGTTGTCTTCAAAAGGGTTAGAGGTGTGTAAAAATGGTGTAGAAATGGCCAAAAATGGATTCAAAAGGGTTAGAGATGTGCAAAAATGGTGTAGAAATGGCCAAAAATGGATTCACAAGGGTTAGAGATGTGCAAAAATGGTGTAGAACTGGCCAAAGTCGGCTTCAAAAGGGTTAGAGATGATCAAAAATGGCGTAGAACTGGCCAAAGATGGCTTCAAAAGGGTTAGAGATGTGCAAAAATGGGTTAGAAATGGCCAAAAATGGCTTCAAAAGGGTTACAGATGTGCAAAAATGGCGAAGAAATGGGCAAAGATGGCTTCAAAAGGGTAAGAGATGTGCAAAAATGGTGTAGAAATGGCCAAAGATGGCTTCAAAAGGGTTAGACTTATGCAAAAACGGGCTAGAACATGCCAAAGTTGGCTTCAAAAGGGTTAGAGGTGTGCAAAAATGGTGTAGAAATGGCCAAAAATGGATTCACAAGGGTTAGAGATGAGCAAAAATGGTGTAGAACTGGCCAAAGATGGATTCAAAAGGGTTAGAGATGTGCATAAATGGGTTAGAAATGGCCAAAGTTGTCTTCAAAAGGGTTAGAGGTGTGCAAAAAATGTTGTAGAAATGGGCAAAGATGGCTTCAAAAGCGTTAGAGCTGTTTAAAAATGGTGCAAAATGGGCAAAGATGGCTTCAAAATTGTTAGAGGTATGCAAAAATGGGTTAGAAATGTCCAAAGTTGGCTTCAAAAGGGTTAGAGATGTCCAAAAATGGTGTAGAAATGGCCAAAGATGGCTTCAAAAGGGTTAGAGGTATGCAAAAATGGTGTAGAAATGGCCAAAGATGGCTTCAAAACAGTTAGAGGTGTTTAAAAATGGTGCAAAAATGGGCAAAGATGGCTTCAGAATGGTTAGAGATGTGCAAAAATGGGTTAGAAATGGGGAAAGATGGCTTCAAAAGGGTCAGAGTTATGCAAAAACGGGCTAGAACCGGCCAAAGTTGGCTTCTAAAGGGTTAGAGGTCTTTAAAAATGTTGCAAAAATGGGCAAAGATGGCTTCAAAAGGGTTAGAGGAGTGCAAAAATGGGTTAGAAATGTCCAAAGTTGTCTTCAAAAGGGTTAGAGGTGTGCAAAAAATGGCATAGAAATGGCCAAAAATGGCTTCAAAAGGGTTAGAGATTTGCAAAAATGGCGTAGAAATGGCAAAGATGGCTTCAAAAGGTTTAGAGGTGTGCAAAAATGGTGTAGAAATGGCCAAAGATGGCTTCAAAACGGTTTGAGGTGTGCAAAAATGGTGTGGAACTGGCCAAAGATGGATTCAAAAGGGTTAGAGATGTGTAAAAAATGGTGTAGAAATGGCCAAATATGGCTTCAAAAGGGTTAGAGATGTGCAAAAATGGCGTAGAAATGGGGAAAGATGGCTTCAAAAGGGTTACAGGTATGAAAAACGGGCTAGAACAATCCAAAGTTGGCTTCAAAATGGTTAGAGCTGTTTAAAAATGGTGCAAAATGGGCAAAGATGGCTTCAAAAGTGTTAGAGATGTGCAAAAATGGGTTAGAAATATCCAAAGTTGTCTTCAAAAGGGTTAGAGATGTGCAAAAATGGTGTTGAATTGGCCAAAGATGGATTCAAAAGGGTTAGAGATGTGCAAAAATGGGTTAGAAATGTCCAAAGTTGTCTTCAAAAGGGTTAGAGGTGTGCAAAAATGGCATAGAAATGGCCAAAAATGGCTTCAAAAGGGTTAGAGATTTGCAAAAATGGCGTAGAAATGGCAAAGATGGCTTCAAAAGGTTTAGAGGTGTGCAAAAATGGTGTAGAAATGGCCAAAGATGGCTTCAAAACGGTTTGAGGTGTGCAAAAATGGTGTGGAACTGGCCAAAGATGGATTCAAAAGGGTTAGAGATGTGTAAAAAATGGTGTAGAAATGGCCAAATTTGGCTTCAAAAGGGTTAGAGATGTGCAAAAATGGCGTAGAAATGGGGAAAGATGGCTTCAAAAGGGTTACAGGTATGAAAAACGGGCTAGAACAATCCAAAGTTGGCTTCAAAAGGGTTAGAGCTGTTTAAAAATGGTGCAAAATGGGCAAAGATGGCTTCAAAAGTGTTAGAGATGTGCAAAAATGGGTTAGAAATGTCCAAAGTTGTCTTCAAAAGGGTTAGAGATGTGCAAAAATGGTGTAGAATTGGCCAAAGATGAATTCAAACGGGTTAGAGATGTGCAAAAATGGATTAGAAATGTCCAAAGTTGTCTTCAAAAGGGTTAGAGGTGTGCAAAAAAGGCATAGAAATGGCCAAAAATGGCTTCAAAAAGGTTAGTGATGTGCAAAAATGGGTTAGAAATGGCCAAAGATGGATTCAAAAGGGTTAGAGATGTGCAAAAATGGTGTAGAAATGGGCAAACATGGATTCAAAAGGGTTAGACGTGTGCAAAAATGGGTTAGAAATGTCCAAAGTTGGCTTCAAAAGGGTTACAGATGTGCAAAAATGGTGTAGAAATGGCCAAAGATGGCTTCAAAAGGGTTAGAGGTATGCAAAAAAGGTGTAGAAATGGCCAAAGATGGCTTCAAAACGGTTAGAGGTGTTTAAAAATGGTGCAAAAATGGGCAAAGATGGCTTCAGAATGGTTAGAGATGTGCAAAAATGGGTTAGAAATGGCCAAAGATGGATTCAAAAGGGCTAGAGATGTGCAAAAATGCATTAGAAATGTCCAAAGTTGTCTTCAAAAGGGTTAGAGGTGTGCAAAAATGGCATAGAAAAGGCCAAAAATGGCTTCAAAAGGGTTAGAGATGTGTAAAAATGGTGTAGAAATGTCTAAAGATGGCTTCAAAAGGGTTAGAGGTATGAAAAACGGGCTAGAACAAGCCAAAGTTGGCTTCAAAAGGGTTAGAGCTGTTTAAAAATGGTGCAAAATGGGCAAAGATGGATTCAAAAGGGTTAGAGATGTGAAAAAATGGGTTAGAAATGTGTAAAGTTGGCTTCAAAAGGGTTAGAGATGTGCAAAAATCGCGTAGAAATGGCCAAAAATTGCTTCAAAACGGTAAGAGGTATGCAGAAACGGGCTAGAACAGGCCAAAGTTGGCTTCAAAAGGGTAAGAGATGTGCAAAAATGGCGTAGAAATGGCCAAAAATGGCTTCAAAAAGGTTAGTGATGTGCAAAAATGGGTTAGAAATGGCCAAAGATGGATTCAAAAGGGTTAGAGATGTGCAAAAATGGTGTAGAAATGGGCAAACATGGATTCAAAAGGGTTACAGGTGTGCAAAAATGGGTTAGAAATGTCCAAAGTTGTCTTCAAAAGAGTTAGAGATGTGCAAAAATGGTGTAGAATTGGCCAAAGATGGATTCAAAAGGGTTACAGATGTGCAAAAATGGATTAGAAATGTCCAAAGTTGTCTTCAAAAGGGTTAGAGGTGTGCAAAAAAGGTATAGAAATGGCCAAAAATGGCTTCAAAAGGGTTAGAGATGTGTAAAAATGGTGTAGAAATGGCTAAAGTTGGCTTCAAAAGGGTTGGAGGTATGAAAAACGGGCTAGAACAAGCCAAAGTTGGCTTCAAAAGGGTTAGAGCTGTTTAAAAATGGTGCAAAATGGGCAAAGATGGCTTCAAAAGGGTTACAGATGTGCAAAAATGGGTTAGAAATGTCCAAAGTTGGCTTCAAAAGGGTTACAGATGTGCAAAAATGGTGTAGAATTGGCCAAAGATGGCTTCAAAAGGGTTAGAGATGTTTAAAAATGGTGCAAAAATGGCCAAAGATGGCTTCAAAACGGTTAGAGGTGTTTAAAAATGGTGCAAAAATGGG
The DNA here is from genome assembly GCF_037157495.1 of Lathamus discolor. Lineage (NCBI taxonomy): Eukaryota > Metazoa > Chordata > Aves > Psittaciformes > Psittacidae > Lathamus > Lathamus discolor. Next base: position 40,752,218 of record NC_088908.1, on the reverse strand, counting down.
CAAAGATGGCTTCAGAATGGTTAGAGATGTGCAAAAATGGGTTAGAAATGGCCAAAGATGGCTTCAAAAGGGTTAGAGATGTGCAAAAATGGCGTAGAAATGGGGAAAGATGGCTTCAAAAGGGTCAGAGTTATGCAAAAACGGGCTAGAACAGGCCAAAGATGGCTTCTAAAGGGTTAGAGGTCTTTAAAAATGGCGCAAAAATGGGCAAAGATGGCTTCAAAAGGGTTAGAGGTGTGCAAAAATGGTGTATAAATGGCCAAAAATGGCTTCAAAAGGGTTAGAGGTATGCAAAAATGGTGTAGAAATAGCCAAAGATGGCTTCAAAACGGTTAGAGGTGCTTAAAAATGGTGCAAAAATGGGCAAAGATGGCTTCAGAATGGTTAGAGATGTGCAAAAATGGGTTAGAAATGTCCAAAGTTGTCTTCAAAAGGGTTAGAGGTGTGCAAAAATGGCATAGAAAAGGCCAAAAATGGCTTCAAAAGGGTTAGAGATGTGTAAAAATGGTGTAGAAATGTCTAAAGATGGCTTCAAAAGGGTTAGAGGTATGAAAAACGGGCTAGAACAAGCCAAAGTTGGCTTCAAAAGGGTTAGAGCTGTTTAAAAATGGTGCAAAATGGGCAAAGATGGATTCAAAAGGGTTAGAGATATGAAAAAATGGGTTAGAAATGTGTAAAGTTGGCTTCAAAAGGGTTAGAGATGTGCAAAAATCGCGTAGAAATGGCCAAAAATTGCTTCAAAACGGTAAGAGGTATGCAGAAACGGGCTAGAACAGGCCAAAGTTGGCTTCAAAAGGGTTAGAGATGTGCAAAAATGGCGTAGAAATGGCCAAAAATGGCTTCAAAAAGGTTAGTGATGTGCAAAAATGGGTTAGAAATGGCCAAAGATGGATTCAAAGGGTTAGAGATGTGCAAAAATGGTGTAGAAATGGGCAAACATGGATTCAAAAGGGTTACAGGTGTGAAAAAATGGGTTAGAAATGTCCAAAGTTGTCTTCAAAAGGGTTAGAGATGTGCAAAAATGGTGTAGAATTGGCCAAAGATGGATTCAAAAGGGTTACAGATGTGCAAAAATGGATTAGAAATGTCCAAAGTTGTCTTCAAAAGGGTTAGAGGTGTGCAAAAAAGGTATAGAAATGGCCAAAAATGGCTTCAAAAGGGTTAGAGATGTGTAAAAATGGTGTAGAAATGGCTAAAGTTGGCTTCAAAAGGGTTAGAGGTATGAAAAACGGGCTAGAACAAGCCAAAGTTGGCTTCAAAATGGTTAGAGCTGTTTAAAAATGGTGCAAAATGGGCAAAGATGGCTTCAAAAGTGTTAGAGATGTGCAAAAATGGGTTAGAAATGTCCAAAGTTGGCTTCAAAAGGGTTGGAGATTTGCAAAAATGGTGTAGAATTGGCCAAAGATGGCTTCAAAAGGGTTAGAGGTATGCAAAAATGGTGTAGAAATGGCCAAAGATGGCTTCAAAACGGTTAGAGGTGTTTAAAAATGGTGCAAAAATGGGCAAAGATGGCTTCAGAATGGTTAGAGATGTGCAAAAATGGGTTAGAAATGGCCAAAGATGGCTTCAAAAGGGTTAGAGATGTGCAAAAATGGCGTAGAAATGGGGAAAGATGGCTTCAAAAGGGTCAGAGTTATGCAAAAACGGGCTAGAACAGGCCAAAGATGGCTTCTAAAGGGTTTGAGGTCTTTAAAAATGGCGCAAAAATGGGCAAAGATGGCTTCAAAAGGGTTAGAGGTGTGCAAAAATGGTGTATAAATGGCCAAAAATGGCTTCAAAAGGGTTAGAGATGTGCAAAAATGGTGTAGAACTGGCCAAAGTCGGCTTCAAAAGGGTTAGATATGATCAAAAATGACGTAGAACTGGCCAAAGATGGATTCAAAAGGGTGAGAGATGTGCAAAAATGGGTTAGAAATGTCCAAAGTTGTCTTCAAAAGGGTTAGAGGTGTGCAAAAATGGTGTAGAAATGGCCAAAGATGGCTTCAAAAGGGTTAGAGATGTGCAAAAATTGTGTAGAACTGGCCAAAGATGGCTTCAAAAGGGTTAGAGATGTGCAAAAATGGTGTAGAAATGGCCAAAGATGGCTTCAAAAGGGTTAGAGATGTGCAAAAATGTCGCAGAAATGGGCAAAGATGGATTAAAAAGTGTCAGAGGAGTGCAAACATGGTGTAGAAATGGCCAAAAATGGCTTCAAAAGGGTTAGAGATGTGCAAAAATGGATTAGAAATGGGCAAACATGGCTTCAAAAGGATTAGAGATGTGCAAAAATGGCGTAGAAATGGCCAAAGATGGTTTCAAAACTGTTAGAGGTGTTTAAAAATGGTGCAAAAATGGGCAAAGAAGGGTTCAGAATGGTTAGAGATGTGCAAAAATGGGTTAGAAATGGCCAAAGATAGCTTCAAAAGGGTTAGAGATGTGCAAAAATTGCGTAGAAATGTCCAAAGTTGGCTTCAAAAGGGTTAGAGATGTGCAAAAATGGCGAAGAAATGGGCAAAGATGGCATCAAAAGGGTAAGAGATATGCAAAAATGGTGTAGAAATGGCCAAAGATGGCTTCAAAAGGGTTAGAGGTATGCAAAAACGGGCTAGAACAGGCCAAAGTTGGCTTCAAAAGGGTTAGAGGTGTGCAAAAATGGTGTCGAAATGGCCAAAAATGGATTCACAAGGGTTAGAGATGTGCAAAAACTGGTGTAGAACTGGCCAAAGATGGATTCAAAAGGGTTAGAGATGTGCATAAATGGGATAGAAATGTCCAAAGTTGTCTTCAAAAGGGTTAGAGGTGTGCAAAAAAGGTGTAGAAATGGCCAAAAATGGCTTCAAAAGGGTTAGAGATGTGCAAAAATGGTGTAGAACTGGCCAAAGATGGCTTCAAAAGGGTTAGAGTTATGCAAAAATGGGGTAGAACAGGCCAAAGTTGGCTTCAAAGGGGTTAGAGCTGTTTAAAAATGGTGCGAAAATGGGCAAAGATGGCTTCAAAAGGGTTAGATATGTGCAAAAATGGGTTAGAAATGTCCAAAGTTGGCTTCAAAAGGGTTACAGATGTGCAAAAATGGTGTAGAAATGGCCAAAGATGGCTTCAAAAGGGTTAGAGGTATGCAAAAATGGTGTAGAATTGGCCAAAGATGGATTCAAAAGGGTTACAGATGTGCAAAAATGGATTAGAAATGTCCAAAGTTGTCTTCAAAAGGGTTAGAGGTGTGCAAAAATGGTGTAGAAATGGCAAACATGGATTCAAAAGGGTTACAGGTGTGCAAAAATGGGTTAGAAAAGTCCAAAGTTGTCTTCAAAAGGGTTAGAGATGTGCAAAAATGGTGTAGAATTGGCCAAAGATGGATTCAAAAGGGTTACAGATGTGCAAAAATGGATTAGAAATGTCCAAAGTTGTCTTCAAAAGGGTTAGAGTTGTGCAAAAAAGGTATAGAAATGGCCAAAAATGGCTTCAAAAGGGTTAGAGATGTGTAAAAATGGTGTAGAAATGGCTAAAGTTGGCTTCAAAAGGGTTAGAGGTATGAAAAACGGGCTAGAACAAGCCAAAGTTGGCTTCAAAAGGGTTAGAGCTGTTTAAAAATGGTGCAAAATGGGCAAAGATGGCTTCAAAAGTGTTAGAGATGTGCAAAAATGGGTTAGAAATGTCCAAAGTTGGCTTCAAAAGGGTTACAGATGTGCAAAAATGGTGTAGAAATGGCCAAAGATGGCTTCAAAAGGGTTAGAGATGTGCAAAAATGGTGTAGAAATGTATAAAGATGGCTTCAAAAAAGTTTGAGGTACGCAAAAACAGGCTAGAACAGGCCAAAGTTGGCTTCAAAAGTGTTAGAGATGCGCAAAAATGGCGTAGAAATGGCCAAAGATGGATTAAAAAATGTCAGAGGAGTGCAAAAATGGTGTAGAACAGGCCAAAGTTGGCTTCAAAAGGGTTAGAGATGTGCAAAAATGGCGTAGAAATGTCCAAAGTTGGCTTCAAAAGGGTTAGAGATGTGCAAAAATGGCGAAGAAATGGGCAAAGATGGCTTCAAAAGGGTAAGAGATGTGCAAAAATGGTGTAGAAATGGCCAAAGATGGCTTCAAAAGGGTTAGAGGTATGCAAAAACGGGCTAGAACAGGCCAAAGTTGGCTTCAAAAGGGTTAGAGGTGTGCAAAAATGGTGTCGAAATGGCCAAAAATGGATTCACAAGGGTTAGAGATGTGCAAAAACTGGTGTAGAACTGGCCAAAGATGGATTCAAAAGGGTTAGAGATGTGCATAAATGGGATAGAAATGTCCAAAGTTGTCTTCAAAAGGGTTAGAGGTGTGCAAAAAAGGTGTAGAAATGGCCAAAAATGGCTTCAAAAGGGTTAGAGATGTGCAAAAATGGTGTAGAACTGGCCAAAGATGGCTTCAAAAGGGTTAGAGTTATGCAAAAATGGGGTAGAACAGGCCAAAGTTGGCTTCAAAGGGGTTAGAGCTGTTTAAAAATGGTGCGAAAATGGGCAAAGATGGCTTCAAAAGGGTTAGATATGTGAAAAAATGGGTTAGAAATGTCCAAAGTTGGCTTCAAAAGGGTTACAGATGTGCAAAAATGGTGTAGAAATGGCCAAAGTTGGCTTCAAAAGGGTTAGAGGTATGCAAAAATGGTGTAGAATTGGCCAAAGATGGATTCAAAAGGGTTACAGATGTGCAAAAATGGATTAGAAATGTCCAAAGTTGTCTTCAAAAGGGTTAGAGGTGTGCAAAAATGGTGTAGAAATGGGCAAACATGGATTCAAAAGGGTTACAGGTGTGCAAAAATGGGTTAGAAAAGTCCAAAGTTGTCTTCAAAAGGGTTAGAGATGTGCAAAAATGGTGTAGAATTGGCCAAAGATGGATTCAAAAGGGTTACAGATGTGCAAAAATGGATTAGAAATGTCCAAAGTTGTCTTCAAAAGGGTTAGAGGTGTGCAAAAAAGGTATAGAAATGGCCAAAAATGGCTTCAAAAGGGTTAGAGATGTGTAAAAATGGTGTAGGAATGGCTAAAGTTGGCTTCAAAAGGGTTAGAGGTATGAAAAACGGGCTAGAACAAGCCAAAGTTGGCTTCAAAAGGGTTAGAGCTGTTTAAAAATGGTGCAAAATGGGCAAAGATGGCTTCAAAAGTGTTAGAGATGTGCAAAAATGGGTTAGAAATGTCCAAAGTTGGCTTCAAAAGGGTTACAGATGTGCAAAAATGGTGTAGAAATGGCCAAAGATGGCTTCAAAAGGGTTAGAGATGTGCAAAAATGGTGTAGAAATGGCCAAAGATGGCTTCAAAAAAGTTAGAGGTACGCAAAAACAGGCTAGAACAGGCCAAAGTTGGCTTCAAAAGGGTTAGAGATGCGCAAAAATGGCGTAGAAATGGCCAAAGATGGATTAAAAAATGTCAGAGGAGTGCAAAAATGGTGTAGAAATGGCCAAAAATGGCTTCAAAAGGGTTAGAGATGTGCAAAAATGGCGTAGAAATGTCCAAAGTTGGCTTCAAAAGGGTTAGAGATGTGCAAAAATGGCGAAGAAATGGGCAAAGATGGCTTCAAAAGGGTTAGAGATGTGCAAAAATGGCGTAGAAATGTCCAAAGTTGGCTTCAAAAGGGTTAGAGATGTGCAAAAATGGCGAAGAAATGGCCAAAGTTGGCTTCAAAAGGGTTAGAGGTGTGCAAAAATGGTGTCGAAATGGCCAAAAATGGATTCACAAGGGTTAGAGATGTGCAAAAACTGGTGTAGAACTGGCCAAAGATGGATTCAAAAGGGTTAGAGATGTGCATAAATGGGATAGAAATGTCCAAAGTTGTCTTCAAAAGGGTTAGAGGTGTGCAAAAAAGGTGTAGAAATGGCCAAAAATGGCTTCAAAAGGGTTAGAGATGTGCAAAAATGGTGTAGAACTGGCCAAAGATGGCTTCAAAAGGGTTAGAGTTATGCAAAAATGGGGTAGAACAGGCCAAAGTTGGCTTCAAAGGGGTTAGAGCTGTTTAAAAATGGTGCGAAAATGGGCAAAGATGGCTTCAAAAGGGTTAGATATGTGAAAAAATGGGTTAGAAATGTCCAAAGTTGGCTTCAAAAGAGTTACAGATGTGCAAAAATGGTGTAGAAATGGCCAAAGATGGCTTCAAAAGGGTTAGAGATGTTTAAAAATGGTGCAAAAATGGGCAAAGATGGCTTCAGAATGGTTAGAGATGTGCAAAAATGGGTTAGAAATGGCCAAAGATGGCTTCAAAAGGGTTAGAGATGTGCAAAAATGGCGTAGAAATGGGGAAAGATGGCTTCAATAGGGTCAGAGTTATGCAAAAACGGGCTAGAACAGGCCAAAGTTGGCTTCTTAAGGGTTAGAGGTCTTTAAAAATGGTGCAAAAATGGGCAAAGATGGCTTCAAAAGGGTTAGAGGTGTGCAAAAATGGTGTATAAATGGCCAAAAATGGCTTCAAAAGGGTTAGAGATGTGCAAAAATTGTGTAGAACTGGCCAAAGTCGGCTTCAAAAGGGTTAGAGATGATCAAAAATGACGTAGAACTGGCCAAAGATGGATTCAAAAGGGTGAGAGATGTGCAAAAATAAGTTAGAAATGTCCAAAGTTGTCTTCAAAAGGGTTAGAGGTGTGCAAAAATGGTGTAGAAATGGCCAAAGATGGCTTCAAAAGGGTTAGAGATGTGCAAAAATTGTGTAGAACTGGCCAAAGATGGCTTCAAAAGGGTTAGAGATGTGCAAAAATGGTGTAGAAATGGCCAAAGATGGCTTCAAAAGGGTTAGAGGTACGCAAAAACTGGCTAGAACAGGCCAAAGTTGGCTTCAAAAGGGTTAGAGATGCGCAAAAATGGCGTAGAAATGGCCAAAGATGGATTAAAAAGTGTCAGAGGAGTGCAAAAATGGTGCAGAAATGGCCAAAAATGGCTTCAAAAGGGTTAGAGGTATGCAAAAATGGTGTAGAAATAGCCGAAGATGGCTTCAAAACGGTTAGAGGTGTTTAAAAATGGTGCAAAAATGGGCAAAGATGGCTTCAGAATGGTTAGAGATGTGCAAAAATGGGTTAGAAATGGCCAAAGATGGATTCAAAAAGGTTAGAGATGTGCAAAAATGGGTTAGAAAATGTCCAAAGTTGTCTTCAAAAGGGTTAGAGGTGTGCAAAAATGGCATAGAAATGGCCAAAAATGGCTTCAAAAAGGGTTAGAGATGTGCAAAAATGGTGTAGAAATGGGAAAAGATGGCTTCAAAAGGGTTAGAGGTATGAAAAACGGGCTAGAACAAGCCGAAGTTGGCTTCAAAAGGGTTAGAGCTGTTTAAAAATGGTGCAAAATGGGCAAAGATGGCTTCAAAAGTGTTAGAGATGTGCAAAAATGGGTTAGAAATGCCCAAAGTTGGCTTCAAAAGGGTTAAAGATGTGCAAAAATGGCGTAGAAATGGCCAAAAATGGCTTCAAAAAGGTTCGTGATGTGCAAAAATGGGTTAGAAATGGCCAAAGATGGATTCAAAAGGGTTAGAGATGTGCAAAAATGGTGTAGAAATGGGCAAACATGGATTCAAAAGGGTTACAGGTGCGCAAAAATGGGTTAGAAATGTCCAAATTTGTCTTCGAAAGGGTTAGAGATGTGCAAAAATGGTGTAGAATTGGCCAAAGATGGATTCAAAAGGGTTAGAGATGTGTAAAAATGGTGTAGAAATGGCCAAAGATGGCTTCAAAAGGGTTAGAGGTATGAAAAACGGCCTAGAACAAGCCAAAGTTGGCTTCAAAAGGGTTAGAGCTGCTTAAAAATGGTGCAAAATGGGCAAAGATGGCTTCAAAAGTGTTAGAGATGTGCAAAAATGGGTTAGAAATGTCCAAAGTTGTCTTCAAAAGGGTTAGAGGTGTGCAAAAAAGGTGTAGAAATGGACAAAAATGGCTTCAAAAGGGTTAGAGATGTGCAAAAATATTGTAGAACTGGCCAAAGATGGCTTCAAAAGGGTTAGAGTTTTGCAAAAATGGGGTAGAACAGGCCAAAGTTGGCTTCAAAGGGGTTAGAGCTGTTTAAAATGGTGCGAAAATGGGCAAAGATGGCTTCAAAAGGGTTAGATATGTAAAAAAATGGGTTAGAAATGTCCAAAGTTGGCTTCAAAAGGGTTACAGATGTGCAAAAATGGCGTAGAAATGGCCAAAGATGGCTTCAAAAGGGTTACAGATGTTTAAAAATGGTGCAAAAATGGGCAAAGATGGCTTCAGAATGGTTAGAGATGTGCAAAAATGAGCTAGAAATGGCCAAAGATGGCTTCAAAAGGGTTAGAGATGTGCAAAAATGGCGTAGAAATGGGGAAAGATGGCTTCAAAAGGGTCAGAGTTATGCAAAAACGGGCTAGAACAGGCCAAAGTTGGCTTCTAAAGGGTTAGAGGTCTTTAAAAATGGTGCAAAAATGGGCAAAGATGGCTTCAAAAGGGTTAGAGGTGTGCAAAAATGGTGTATAAATGGCCAAAAATGGCTTCAAAAGGGTTAGAGATGTGCAAAAATGGTGTAGAACTGGCCAAAGTCGGCTTCAAAAGGGTTAGAGATGATCAAAAATGACGTAGAACTGGCCAAAGATGGATTCAAAAGGGTGAGAGATGTGCAAAAATGGGTTAGAAATGTCCAAAGTTGTCTTCAAAAGGGTTAGAGGTGTGCAAAAATGGTGTAGAAATGGCCAAAGATGGCTTCAAAAGGGTTAGAGATGTGCAAAAATTGTGTAGAACTGGCCAAAGATGGCTTCAAAAGGGTTAGAGATGTGCAAAAATGGTGTAGAAATGGCCAAAGATGGCTTCAAAACGGTTAGAGGTGTTTAAAAATGGTGCAAAAATGGGCAAAGATGGCTTCAGAATGGTTAGAGATGTGCAAAAATGGGTTAGAAATGGCCAAAGATGGCTTCAAAAGGGTTAGAGATGTGCAAAAATGGGTTAGAAATGTCCAAAGTTGTCTTCAAAAGGGTTAGAGGTGTGCAAAAATGGCATAGAAATGGCCAAAAATGGCTTCCAAAGGGTTAGAGATGTGTAAAAATGGTGTAGAAATGTCTAAAGATGGCTTCAAAAGGGTTAGAGGTATGAAAAACGGGCTAGAACAAGCCAAAGTTGGCTTCAAAAGGGTTAGAGCTGTTTAAAAATGGTGCAAAATGGGCAAAGATGGCTTCAAAAGTGTTAGAGATGTGCAAAAATGGGTTAGAAATGCCCAAAGTTGGCTTCAAAAGGGTTAAAGATGTGCAAAAATCGCGTAGAAATGGCCGAAAATTGCTTCAAAACGGTAAGAGGTATGCAAAAACGGGCTAGAACAGGCCGAAGTTGGCTTCAAAAGGGTAAGAGATGTGCAAAAATGGCGTAGAAATGGCCAAAAATGGCTTCAAAAAGGTTAGTGATGTGCAAAAATGGGTTAGAAATGGCCAAAGATGGATTCAAAAGGGTTAGAGATGTGCAAAAATGGTGTAGAAATGGGCAAACATGGATTCAAAAGGGTTACAGGTGTGCAAAAATGGGTTAGAAATGTCCAAAGTTGTCTTCAAAAGGGTTAGAGATGTGCAAAAATGGTGTAGAATTGGCCAAAGATGGATTCAAAAGGGTTACAGATGTGCAAAAATGGATTAGAAATGTCCAAAGTTGTCTTCAAAAGGGTTAGAGGTGTGCAAAAAAGGCATAGAAATGGCCAAAAATGGCTTCAAAAGGTTAGAGATGTGTAAAAATGGTGTAGAAATGGCTAAAGTTGGCTTCAAAAGGGTTAGAGGTATGAAAAACGGCCTAGAACAAGCCAAAGTTGGCTTCAAAAGGGTTAGAGCTGCTTAAAAATGGTGCAAAATGGGCAAAGATGGCTTCAAAAGTGTTAGAGATGTGCAAAAATGGGTTAGAAATGTCCAAAGTTGGCTTCAAAAGGGTTACAGATGTGCAAAAATGGTGTAGAAATGGCCAAAGATGGCTTCAAAAGGGTTAGAGGTATGCAAAAATGGTGTAGAAATGGCCAAAGATGGCTTCAAAACGGTTAGAGGTGTTTAAAAATGGTGCAAAAATGGGCAAAGATGGCTTCAGAATGGTTAGAGATGTGCAAAAATGGGTTAGAAATGGCCAAAGATGGCTTCAAAAGGGTTAGAGATGTGCAAAAATGGCGTAGAAATGGGGAAAGATGGCTTCAAAAGGGTCAGAGTTATGCAAAAACGGGCTAGAACAGGCCAAAGATGGCTTCTAAAGGGTTAGAGGTCTTTAAAAATGGCGCAAAAATGGGCAAAGATGGCTTCAAAAGGGTTAGAGGTGTGCAAAAATGGCGTATAAATGGCCAAAAATGGCTTCAAAAGGGTTAGAGATGTGCAAAAATGGTGTAGAACTGGCCAAAGTCGGCTTCAAAAGGGTTAGAGATGATCAAAAATGACGTAGAACTGGCCAAAGATGGATTCAAAAGGGTGAGAGATGTGCAAAAATGGGTTAGAAATGTCCAAAGTTGTCTTCAAAAGGGTTAGAGGTGTGCAAAAATGGTGTAGAAATGGCCAAAGATGGCTTCAAAAGGGTTAGAGATGTGCAAAAATTGTGTAGAACTGGCCAAAGATGGCTTCAAAAGGGTTAGAGATGTGCAAAAATGGTGTAGAAATGGCCAAAGATGGCTTCAAAAGGGTTAGAGATGTGCAAAAATGTCGCAGAAATGGGCAAAGATGGATTAAAAAGTGTCAGAGGAGTGCAAACATGGTGTAGAAATGGCCAAAAATGGCTTCAAAAGGGTTAGAGATGTGAAAAAATGGATTAGAAATGGGCAAACATGGCTTCAAAAGGATTAGAGATGTGCAAAAATGGCGTAGAAATGGCCAAAGATGGTTTCAAAACTGTTAGAGGTGTTTAAAAATGGTGCAAAAATGGGCAAAGAAAGGTTCAGAATGGTTAGAGATGTGCAAAAATGGGTTAGAAATGGCCAAAGATAGCTTCAAAAGGGTTAGAGATGTGCAAAAATGGCGTAGAAATGTCCAAAGTTGGCTTCAAAAGGGTTAGAGATGTGCAAAAATGGCGAAGAAATGGGCAAAGATGGCTTCAAAAGGGTAAGAGATGTGCAAAAATGGTGTAGAAATGGCCAAAGATGGCTTCAAAAGGGTTAGAGGTATGCAAAAACGGGCTAGAACAGGCCAAAGTTGGCTTCAAAAGGGTTAGAGGTGTGCAAAAATGGTGTCGAAATGGCCAAAAATGGATTCACAAGGGTTAGAGATGTGCAAAAACTGGTGTAGAACTGGCCAAAGATGGATTCAGAAGGGTTAGAGATGTGCATAAATGGGATAGAAATGTCCAAAGTTGTCTTCAAAAGGGTTAGAGGTGTGCAAAAAAGGTGTAGAAATGGCCAAAAATGGCTTCAAAAGGGTTAGAGATGTGCAAAAATGGTGTAGAACTGGCCAAAGATGGCTTCAAAAGGGTTAGAGTTATGCAAAAATGGGGTAGAACAGGCCAAAGTTGGCTTCAAAGGGGTTAGAGCTGTTTAAAAATGGTGCGAAAATGGGCAAAGATGGCTTCAAAAGGGTTAGATATGTGCAAAAATGGGTTAGAAATCTCCAAAGTTGGCTTCAAAAGGGTTACAGATGTGCAAAAATGGCGTAGAAATGGCCAAAGATGGCTTCAAAAGGGTTAGAGATGTTTAAAAATGGTGCAAAAATGGGCAAAGATGGCTTCACAATGGCTAGAGATGTGCAAAAATGGGTTAGAAATGGCCAAAGATGGCTTCAAAAGGGTTAGAGATGTGCAAAAATGGCGTAGAAATGGGGAAAGATGGCTTCAAAAGGGTCAGAGTTATGCAGAAACGGGCTAGAACAGGCCAAAGTTGGCTTCTAAAGGGTTAGAGGTCTTTAAAAATGGTGCAAAAATGGGCAAAGATGGCTTTAAAAGGGTTAGAGGTGTGCAAAAATGGTGTAGAAATGGCCAAAAATGGCTTCAAAAGGGTTAGAGATGTGCAAAAATGGTGTAGGACTGGCCAAAGTCGGCTTCAAAAGGGTTAGAGATGATCAAAAATGACGTAGAACTGGCCAAAGATGGATTCAAAAGGGTGAGAGATGTTCAAAAATGGGTTAGAAATGTCCAAAGTTGTCTTCAAAAGGGTTAGAGGTGTGCAAAAATGGTGTAGAAGTGGCCAAAGATGGCTTCAAAAAGGTTAGAGATGTGCAAAAATTGTGTAGAACTGGCCAAAGATGGCTTCAAAAGGGTTAGAGATGTGCAAAAATGGTGTAGAAATGGACAAAGATGGCTTCAAAAGGGTTAGAGGTACGCAAAAACAGGCTAGAACAGGCTAAAGTTGGCTTCAAAAGGGTTAGAGATGCGCAAAAATGGCGTAGAAATGGCCAAAGATGGATTAAAAGTGTCAGAGTACAAAAATGGTGTAGAAATGGCCAAAAATGGCTTCAAAAGGGTTAGAGATGTGCAAAAATGGATTAGAAATGGGCAAACATGGCTTCAAAAGGATTAGAGATGTGCAAAAATGGTGTAGAAATGGCCAAAGATGGCTTCAAAACTGTTAGAGGTGTTTAAAAACGGTGCAAAAATGGGCAATGAAGGGTTCAGAATGGTTAGTGATGTGCAAAAATGGGTTAGAAATGGCCAAAGATGGCTACAAAAGGGTTAGAGATGTCCAAAAATGGTGTAGAAATGGCCAAAGATGGCTTCAAAAGGGTTAGAGGTATGCAAAAATGGTGTAGAAATGGCCAAAGATGGCTTCAAAAGGGTTAGAGATGTGCAAAAATGGCGTAGAAATGTCCAAAAATGGATTCAAAAGGTTTAGAGATGTGCAAAAATGGTGTAGAACTGGCCAAAGATGGATTCAAAAGGGTGAGAGATGTGCAAAAATGGGTTAGAAATGGGCAAAGATGGCTTCAAAAGGGTTAGAGATGTGCAAAATTTGCGTAGAAATGGCCAAAGATGTCTTCAAAACTGTTACAGGTGTTTAAAAATGGTGCAAAAATGGGCAAAGAAAGGTTCAGAATGGTTAGAGATGTGCAAAAATGGCTTAGAAATGTCCAAAGTTGGCTTCAAAAGGGTAACAGTTGTGCTAAAATGGCGTGGAAATGGCCAAAAATTGCTTCAAAACGGTTAGAGGTATGCAAAAACGGGCTAGAACAGGCCAAAGTTGGCTTCAAAAGGGTAAGAGATGTGCAAAAATGGCTTAGAAATGTCCAAAGTTGGCTTCAAATGGGTAACAGATGTGCAAAAATGGCGTGGAAATGGCCAAAAATTGCTTCAAAACGGTTAGAGGTATGCAAAAACGGGCTTGAACAGGCCAAAGTTGGATTCAAAAGGGTAAGAGATGTGCAAAAATGGCGTAGAAATGGCCAAAAATGGCTTCAAAAAGGTTAGTGATGTGCAAAAATGGGTTAGAAATGGCCAAAGATGCCTTCAAAAGGGTTAGAGATGTGCAAAAATGGGTTAGAAATGGACAAAGATGGCTTCAAAAGGGTTAGAGATGTGCAAAAATGGCTTAGAAATATCCAAAGTTGGCTTCAAAAGGGTAACAGATGTGCAAAAATGGCGTGGAAATGGCCAAAAATTACTTCAAAACGGTTAGAGGTATGCAAAAACGGGCTAGAACAGGCCAAAGTTGGCTTCAAAAGGGTAAGAGATGTGCAAAAATGGCGTAGAAATGGCCAAAAATGGTTTCAAAAAGGTTAGTGATGTGCAAAAATGGGTTAGAAATGGCCAAAGATGGCTTCAAAAGGGTTAGAGATGTGCAAAAATGGGTTAGAAATGGACAAAGATGGCTTCAAAAGGGTTAGAGATGTGCAAAAATGGGTTAGAAATGGCCAAAGATGGCTTCAAAAGGGTTAGAGATGTGCAAAAATGGGTTAGAAATGGGCAAAAATGGCTTCAAAAGGGTTAGAGATGTGCAAAAATGGCGTAGAAATGGCCAAAGATGGCTTCAAAACTGTTAGAGGTGTTTAAAAACGGTGCAAAAATGGGCAAAGAAAGGTTCAGAATGGTTAGAGATGTGCAAAAATGGGTTAGAAATGGCCAAAGATGGCTTCAAAAGGGTTAGAGGTGTGTAAAAATGGCGTAGAAATGGCCAAAGATGGCTTCAAAAGGGTTAGAGATGTGCAAAAATGGCGCAGAAATGTCCAAAGTTGGCTTCAAAAGGGTTAGAGGTGTGAAAAAATGGTGTAGAACTGGCCAAAGATGGATTCAAAAGGGTTAGAGATGTGCAAAAATGGCGTAGAAATGGGCAAAGATGGCTTCATAAGGATAAGAGATGTGAAAAAATGGTGTAGAAATGGCCAAAGATGGCTTCAAAAGGATTAGAGGTATGCAAAAACGGGCTAGAACAGGCCAAAGTTGGCTTCAAAAGGGTTAGAGGTCTGCAAAAATGGTGTAGAAATGGCCAAAAATGGATTCAGAAGGGTTAGAGATGTGCAAAAATGGGTTAGAAATGTTCAATGTTGGCTTCAAAAGGGTTAGAGATGTCCAAAAATGGGTTAGAAATGTCCAAAGTCGGCTTCAAAAGGGTTAGAGATGTGCAAAAATGGTGTAGAAATGGCTAAGGATGTCTTCAAAAGGGTTAGAGGTATGCAAAAATGGGCTAGAACAGGCCAAAGTTGGCTTCAAAAGGGTTAGAGATGTGCAAAAATGGGTTAGAAATGGCCAAAAATGGCTTCAAAAAGGTTAGAGATTTGCAAAAATGTCGCAGAAATGGCCAAAGATGGCTTCAAAAGGGTTAGAGATGTGCAAAAATGGGTTAGAAATGGGCAAAGATGGCTTCAAAAGGGTTAGAGATGTGCAAAAATGGCGTAGAAATGGCCAAAGATGGCTTCAAACCTGTTAGAGGTGTTTAAAAATGCTGCAAAAATGGGCAAAGAAAGGTTCAGAATGGTTAGAGATGTGCAAAAATGGGTTAGAAATGGCCAAAGATGGCTTCAAAAGGGTAACAGATGTGCAAAAATGGCGTGGAAATGGCCAAAAATTGCTTCAAAACTGTTAGAGGTATGCAAAAACGGGCTAGAACAGGCCAAAGCTGGCTTCAAAAGGGTAGGAGATGTGCAAAAATGGCTTAGAAATGTCCAAAGTTGGCTTCAAAAGGGTAACAAATGTGCAAAAATGGCGTGGAAATGGCCAAAGATGGCTTCAAAAGGGTTAGAGATGTGCAAAAATGGGTTAGAAATGGCCAAAGATGGCTTCAAAACGGTTAGAGGTGTTTAAAAATGGTGGAAAAATGGGCAAAGATGGCTTGAGAATGGTTAGAAATGTGCAACAATGGGTTAGAAATGGCCAAAGATGGCTTCAAAAGGGTTAGAGATGTGCAAAAATGGGTTAGAAATGGGCAAAGATGGCTTCAAAAGGGTTAGAGATGTGCAAAAATGGCGTAGAAATGGCCAAAGATGGCTTCAAAACTGTGAGAGGTCTTTAAAAATGGTGCAAAAATGGGCAAAGAAAGGTTCAGAATGGTTAGATATGTGCAAAAATGGGTTAGAAATGGCCAAAGATGGCTTCAAAAGGGTTAGAGTTATGCAAAAACGGGCTAGAACAGGCCAAAGTTGGCTTCAAAAGGGTTAGAGGCCTTAAAAAATGGTGCAAAAACGGGCCAAGATGGCTATAAAAGGGTTAGAGGTGTGCAAAAATGGTGTAGAAATGGCCAAAAAAGTCTTCAAAACGGTTAGAGATATGCAAAAATGGTGTAGAACTGGCCAAAGAGGGCTTCAAAAGGGTTAGAGATGTGCAAAAATGGCGCAGAAATGTCCAAAGTTGTCTTCAAAAGGGTTAGAGATGTGCAAAAATGGTGTAGAAATGGACAAAGATGGCTTCAAAAGGGTTAGAGATGTGCAAAAACTGCGTAGAAATGGCCAAAGATGGCTTCAAAAGGGTTAGAGATGTGTGAAAATGGCGTAGAAATGGCCAAAGATGGCTTCAAAAGGGTTAGAGATGTGCAAAAATGGCGTAGAAATGTCCAAAGTTGGCTTCAAAAGGGTTAGAGATGTGCAAAAATGGTGTAGAACTGGCAGAAGGTGGATTCAAAAGGGTTAGAGACGTGCAAAAATGGATTAGAAATGTCCAAAGTTGTCTTCAAAAGGTTTAGGTGTGCAAAAATGGTGTAGAAATGGCCAAAAATGGCTTCAAAAGGGTTAGAGATGTGCAAAAATGGTGTAGAACTGGCCAAAGATGGCTTCAAAAGGGTTAGAGTTATGCAAAAATGGGGTAGAACAGGCCAAAGTTGGCTTCAAAGGGGTTAGAGCTGTTTAAAAATGGTGCAAAAATGGGCAAAGATGGCTTCAAAAGGGTTTGCACATCTCTAACCCTTTTGAAGCCATCTTTGTCCATTTCTACACCATTTTTGCACATCTCTAACCCTTTTGAAGCCATCTTTGGCCATTTCTAACCCATTTTTGCATAATCACTAACCTTTTTGAAGCCATTTTTGGCCATTTCTACGCCATTTTTGCACATCTCTTACCCTTTTGAAGCCAACTTTGGCCTGTTCTAGCCCGTTTTTGCATACCTCTAACCGTTTTGAAGCAATTTTTGGCCATTTCCACGCCATTTTTGTGCATCTGTTACCCTTTTGAAGCCAACTTTGGACATTTCTAAGCCATTTTTGCACATCTCTTACCCTTTTGAAGCCAACTTTGGCCTGTTCTAGCCCGTTTTTGCATACCTCTAACCGTTTTTAAGCAATTTTTGGCCATTTCCACGCCATTTTTGCACATCTGTTACCCTTTTGAAGCCAACTTTGGACATTTCTAAGCCATTTTTGCACATCTCTAACCATTCTGAACCTTTCTTTGCCCATTTTTGCACCATTTTTAAACACCTCTAACAGGTTTGAAGCCATCTTTGGCCATTTCTACGCCATTTTTGCACATCTCTAACCCTTTTGAAGCCATCTTTGCCCATTTCATTCTGAAGCCATCTTTGCCCATTTTTGCACCATTTTTAAACACCACTAACCGTTTTGAAGCCATCTTTGGCCATTTCTACACCATTTTTGCATACCTCTAACCCTTTTGAAGCCATCTTTGGCCATTTCTAACCCATTTTTGGACATCTCTAACCCTTTTGTAGCCAACTTTGGACATTTCTAACCCATTTTTGCACATCACTAACCTTTTTGAAGCCATTTTTGGCCATTTCTACGCCATTTTTGCACAACTCTAACCCTTTTGAAGCCATCTTTGGCCTATTCTAGCCCGTTTTTGCATACCTCTAACCCTTTTGAAGCAATTTTTGGCCATTTCTACGCCATTTTTGCACATCTGTAACCCTTTTGAAGCCAACTTTGGACATTTCTAACCCATTTTTGCACATCTCTAACACTTTTGAAGCCATCTTTGCCCATTTCGCACCATTTTTAAACAGCTCTAACCCTTTTGAAGCCAACTTTGGCTTGTTCTACCATGGGTTAGAACTGGCCAAAGATGGCTTCAAAACGGTTAGAGGTGTTTAAAAATGGTGGAAAAATGGGCAAAGATGGCTTGAGAATGGTTAGAAATGTGCAACAATGGGTTAGAAATGGCCAAAGATGGCTTCAAAAGGGTTAGAGATGTGTAAAAATGGCGTAGAAATGGCCAAAGATGGCTTCAAAAGGGTTAGAGATGTGCAAAAATGGCGCAGAAATGTCCAAAGTTGGCTTCAAAAGGGTTAGAGATGTGCAAAAATGGTGTAGAACTGGCCAAAGATGGATTCAAAAGGGTTAGAGATGTGCATAAATGGGTTAGAAATGTCCAAAGTTGTCTTCAAAAGGGTTAGAGGTGTGCAAAAATGGTGTAGAAATGGGCAAAAATGGCTTCAAAAGGGTTAGAGATGTGCAAAAATGGCGTAGAAATGGCCAAAGATGGCTTCAAAAGGGTTAGAGGTGTGCAAAAATGGTGTAGAAATGGGCAAAGATGGATTCAAAAGGGTTAGAGGTGTGCAAAAATGGTGTAGAAATGGCCAAAAATTGTTTCAAAAGGGTTAGAGATGCGCAAAAATGGCGTAGAAATGGCCAAAGATGGCTTCAAAAGGGGTACAGGTGTGCAAAAATTGTGTAGAAATGGCCAAAGATGGCTTCAAAAGGGTTAGAGGTATGCAAAAATGGGCTAGAACAGGCCAAAGTTGGCTTCAAAAGGGTTAGAGATGTGCAAAAATGGGTTAGAAATGGGCAAAGATGGCTTCAAAAGGGTTAGAGATGTGCAAAAATTGCGTAGAAATGGCCAAAGATGTCTTCAAAACTGTTAGAGGTGTTTAAAAATGGTGCAAAAATGGGCAAAGAAAGGTTCAGAATGGTTAGAGATGTGCAAAAATGGGTTAGAAATGGCCAAAAATGTCTTCAAAACGGTTAGAGATATGCAAAAATGGCGTAGAAATGGGCAAAGATGGCTTCAAAAGGGTTAGAGATGTGCAAAAATGGCGCAGAAATGTCCAAAGTTGTCTTCAAAAGGGTTAGAGATGTGCAAAAATGGTGTAGAAATGGACAAAGATGGCTTCAAAAGGGTTAGAGATGTGCAAAAACGGCGTAGAAATGGCCAAAGATGGCTTCAAAAGGGTTAGATATGTGTGAAAATTGCGTAGAAATGGCCAAAGATGGCTTAAAAAGGGTTAGAGATGTGCAAAAATGGCGTAGAAATGTCCAAAGATGGATTCAAAAGGGTGAGAGATGTGCAAAAATGGGTTAGAAATGGGCAAAGATGGCTTCAAAAGGGTTAGAGATGTGCAAAAATTGCGTAGAAATGGCCAAAGATGTCTTCAAAACTGTTAGAGGTGTTTAAAAATGGTGCAAAAATGGGCAAAGAAAGGTTCAGAATGGTTAGAGATGTGCAAAAATGGCTTAGAAATGTCCAAAGTTGGCTTCAAAAGGGTAACAGTTGTGCAAAAATGGCGTGGAAATGGCCAAAAATTGCTTCAAAACGGTTAGAGGTATGCAAAAACGGGCTAGAACAGGCCAAAGTTGGCTTCAAAAGGGTAAGAGATGTGCAAAAATGGCTTAGAAATGTCCAAAGTTGGCTTCAAAAGGGTAACAAATGTGCAAAAATGGCGTGGAAATGGCCAAAAATTGCTTCAAAACGGTTAGAGGTATGCAAAAACGGGCTAGAACAGGCCAAAGTTGGATTCAAAAGGGTAAGAGATGTGCAAAAATGGAGTAGAAATGGCCAAAAATGGCTTCAAAAAGGTTAGTGATGTGCAAAAATGGGTTAGAAATGGCCAAAGATGGCTTCAAAAGGGTTAGAGATGTGCAAAAATGGGTTAGAAATGGACAAAGATGGCTTCAAAAGGGTTAGAGATGTGCAAAAATGGCTTAGAAATGTCCAAAGTTGGCTTCAAAAGGGTAAGAGATGTGCAAAAATGGCGTGGAAATGGCCAAAAATTACTTCAAAACGGTTAGAGGTATGCAAAAACGGGCTAGAACAGGCCAAAGTTGGCTTCAAAAGGGTAAGAGATGTGCAAAAATGGCGTAGAAATGGCCAAAAATGGTTTCAAAAAGGTTAGTGATGTGCAAAAATGGGTTAGAAATGGCCAAAGATGGCTTCAAAAGGGTTAGAGATGTGCAAAAATGGGTTAGAAATGGACAAAGATGGCTTCAAAAGGGTTAGAGATGTGCAAAAATGGGTTAGAAATGGCCAAAGATGGCTTCAAAACGGTTAGAGGTGTTTAAAAATGGTGGAAAAATGGGCAAAGATGGCTTGAGAATGGTTAGAAATGTGCAACAATGGGTTAGAAATGGCCAAAGATGGCTTCAAAAGGGTTAGAGATGTGCAAAAATGGGTTAGAAATGGGCAAAGATGGCTTCAAAAGGGTTAGAGATGTGCAAAAATGGCGTAGAAATGGCCAAAGATGGCTTCAAAACTGTTAGAGGTGTTTAAAAACGGTGCAAAAATGGGCAAAGAAAGGTTCAGAATGGTTAGAGATGTGCAAAAATGGGTTAGAAATGGCCAAAGATGGCTTCAAAAGGGTTAGAGATGTGTAAAAATGGCGTAGAAACGGCCAAAGATGGCTTCAAAAGGGTTAGAGATGTGCAAAAATGGCGCAGAAATGTCCAAAGTTGGCTTCAAAAGGGTTAGAGATGTGCAAAAATGGGGTAGAACTGGCCAAAGATGGATTCAAAAGGGTTAGAGATGTGCAAAAATGGCGTAGAAATGGGCAAAGATGGATTCATAAGGGTAAGAGATGTGAAAAAATGGTGTAGAAATGGCCAAAGATGGCTTCAAAAGGATTAGAGGTATGCAAAAACGGGCTAGAACAGGCCAAAGTTGGCTTCAAAAGGGTTAGAGGTCTGCAAAAATGGTGTAGAAATGGCCAAAAATGGATTCAGAAGGGTTAGAGATGTGCAAAAATGGGTTAGAAATGTTCAATGTTGGCTTCAAAAGGGTTAGAGATGTCCAAAAATGGGTTAGAAATGTCCAAAGTCGGCTTCAAAAGGGTTAGAGATGTGCAAAAATGGTGTAGAAATGGCTAAGGATGTCTTCAAAAGGGTTAGAGGTATGCAAAAATGGGCTAGAACAGGCCAAAGTTGGCTTCAAAAGGGTTAGAGATGTGCAAAAATGGGTTAGAAATGGCCAAAAATGGCTTCAAAAAGGTTAGAGATTTGCAAAAATGTCGCAGAAATGGCCAAAGATGGCTTCAAAAGGGTTAGAGATGTGCAAAAATGGGTTAGAAATGGGCAAAGATGGCTTCAAAAGGGTTAGAGATGTGCAAAAATGGCGTAGAAATGGCCAAAGATGGCTTCAAACCTGTTAGAGGTGTTTAAAAATGCTGCAAAAATGGGCAAAGAAAGGTTCAGAATGGTTAGAGATGTGCAAAAATGGGTTAGAAATGGCCAAAGATGGCTTCAAAAGGGTAACAGATGTGCAAAAATGGCGTGGAAATGGCCAAAAATTGCTTCAAAACTGCTAGAGGTATGCAAAAACGGGCTAGAACAGGCCAAAGCTGGCTTCAAAAGGGTAAGAGATGTGCAAAAATGGCTTAGAAATGTCCAAAGTTGGCTTCAAAAGGGTAACAAATGTGCAAAAATGGCGTGGAAATGGCCAAAGATGGCTTCAAAAGGGTTAGAGATGTGCAAAAATGGTGTAGAAATGGACAAAGATGGCTTCAAAAGGGTTAGAGATGTGCAAAAATGGGTTAGAAATGGCCAAAGATGGCTTCAAAACGGTTAGAGGTGTTTAAAAATGGTGGAAAAATGGGCAAAGATGGCTTGAGAATGGTTAGAAATGTGCAACAATGGGTTAGAAATGGCCAAAGATGGCTTCAAAAGGGTTAGAGATGTGCAAAAATGGGTTAGAAATGGGCAAAGATGGCTTCAAAAGGGTTAGAGATGTGCAAAAATGGCGTAGAAATGGCCAAAGAT
The DNA here is from genome assembly GCF_037157495.1 of Lathamus discolor. Lineage (NCBI taxonomy): Eukaryota > Metazoa > Chordata > Aves > Psittaciformes > Psittacidae > Lathamus > Lathamus discolor. The sequence goes on along the minus strand of NC_088908.1, from coordinate 40,731,010 downwards.
GGCTTCAAAACTGTTAGAGGTGTTTAAAAATGGTGCAAAAATGGGCAAAGAAAGGTTCAGAATGGTTAGATATGTGCAAAAATGGGTTAGAAATGGCCAAAGATGGCTTCAAAAGGGTTAGAGTTATGCAAAAACGGGCTAGAACAGGCCAAAGTTGGCTTCAAAAGGGTTAGAGGTCTTAAAAAATGGTTCAAAAACGGGCCAAGATGGCTATAAAAGGGTTAGAGGTGTGCAAAAATGGTGTAGAAATGGCCAAAAAAGTCTTCAAAACGGTTAGAGATATGCAAAAATGGTGTAGAACTGGCCAAAGAGGGCTTCAAAAGGGTTAGAGATGTGCAAAAATGGCGCAGAAATGTCCAAAGTTGTCTTCAAAAGGGTTAGAGATGTGCAAAAATGGTGTAGAAATGGACAAAGATGGCTTCAAAAGGGTTAGAGATGTGCAAAAACTGCGTAGAAATGGCCAAAGATGGCTTCAAAAGGGTTAGAGATGTGTGAAAATGGCGTAGAAATGGCCAAAGATGGCTTCAAAAGGGTTAGAGATGTGCAAAAATGGCGTAGAAATATCCAAAGTTGGCTTCAAAAGGGTTAGAGATGTGCAAAAATGGTGTAGAACTGGCAGAAGGTGGATTCAAAAGGGTTAGAGACGTGCAAAAATGGGTTAGAAATGTCCAAAGTTGTCTTCAAAAGGTTTAGGTGTGCAAAAATGGTGTAGAAATGGCCAAAGATGGCTTCAAAACGGTTTGAGGTGTGCAAAAATGGTGTAGAACTGGCCAAAGATGGATTCAAAAGGGTTAGAGATGTGTAAAAAATGGTGTAGAAATGCGGAAAGATGGCTTCAAAAGGGTTAGAGGTATGAAAAACGGGCTAGAACAAGCCAAAGTTGGCTTCAAAAGGGTTAGAGATGTTTAAAAATGGTGCAAAATGGGCAAAGATGGCTTCAAAAGTGTTAGAGATGTGCAAAAAGGGTTAGAAATGTCCAAAGTTGGCTTCAAAAGGGTAACAGATGTGCAAAAATGGCGTGGAAATGGCCAAAAATTGCTTCAAAACGGTTAGAGGTTTGCAAAAACGGGCCAGAACAGGCCAAAGTTGGCTTCAAAAGGGTAAGATATGTGCAAAAATGGCGTAGAAATGGCCAAAAATGGCTTCAAAAAGGTTAGTGATGTGCAAAAATGGGTTAGAAATGGTAAAGATTGCTTCAAAAGGGTTAGAGATGTGCAAAAATGGTGTAGAAATGGGCAAAGATGTCTTCAAAAGGGTTAGAGGAGTGCAAAAATGGTGTAGAAATGGCCAAAAATGGATTCAAAAGGGTTAGAGATGTGGAAAAGTGGGTTAGAAATGTTCAATGTTGGCTTCAAAAGGGTTAGGGATGTGCAAAAATGGCGCAGAAATGTCCAAAGTTGGCTTCAAAAGGGTTAGAGATGTGCAAAAATGGTGTAGAACTGGCCAAAGATGGATTCAAAAGGGTTAGAGATGTGCATAAATGGGTTAGAAATGTCCAAAGTTGTCTTCAAAAGGGTTAGAGGTGTGCAAAAATGGTGTAGAAATGGGCAAAAATGGCTTCAAAAGGTTTAGAGATGTGCAAAAATGGCATAGAAATGGCCAAAGATGGCTTCAAAAGGGTTAGAGATGTGCAAAAATGGTGTAGAACTGGCCAAAGATGGATTCAAAAGGGTTAGAGATGTGCATAAATGGTGTAGAAATGGCCAAAAATGGTTTCAAAAGGGTTAGAGATGTGCAAAAATGGGTTAGAAATGGACAAAGATGGCTTCAAAAGGGTTAGAGATGTGCAAAAATGGGTTAGAAATGGCCAAAGATGGCTTCAAAAGGGTTAGAGATGTGCAAAAATGGGTTAGAAATGGGCAAAGATGGCTTCAAAAGGGTTAGAGATGTGCAAAAATGGCGTAGAAATGGCCAAAGATGGCTTCAAAACTGTTAGAGGTGTTTAAAAACGGTGCAAAAATGGGCAAAGAAAGGTTCAGAATGGTTAGAGATGTGCAAAAATGGGTTAGAAATGGCCAAAGATGGCTTCAAAAGGGTTAGAGGTGTGTAAAAATGGCGTAGAAATGGCCAAAGATGGCTTCAAAAGGGTTAGAGATGTGCAAAAATGGCGCAGAAATGTCCAAAGTTGGCTTCAAAAGGGTTAGAGGTGTGAAAAAATGGTGTAGAACTGGCCAAAGATGGATTCAAAAGGGTTAGAGATGTGCAAAAATGGCGTAGAAATGGGCAAAGATGGCTTCATAAGGATAAGAGATGTGAAAAAATGGTGTAGAAATGGCCAAAGATGGCTTCAAAAGGATTAGAGGTATGCAAAAACGGGCTAGAACAGGCCAAAGTTGGCTTCAAAAGGGTTAGAGGTCTGCAAAAATGGTGTAGAAATGGCCAAAAATGGATTCAGAAGGGTTAGAGATGTGCAAAAATGGGTTAGAAATGTTCAATGTTGGCTTCAAAAGGGTTAGAGATGTCCAAAAATGGGTTAGAAATGTCCAAAGTCGGCTTCAAAAGGGTTAGAGATGTGCAAAAATGGTGTAGAAATGGCTAAGGATGTCTTCAAAAGGGTTAGAGGTATGCAAAAATGGGCTAGAACAGGCCAAAGTTGGCTTCAAAAGGGTTAGAGATGTGCAAAAATGGGTTAGAAATGGCCAAAAATGGCTTCAAAAAGGTTAGAGATTTGCAAAAATGTCGCAGAAATGGCCAAAGATGGCTTCAAAAGGGTTAGAGATGTGCAAAAATGGGTTAGAAATGGGCAAAGATGGCTTCAAAAGGGTTAGAGATGTGCAAAAATGGCGTAGAAATGGCCAAAGATGGCTTCAAACCTGTTAGAGGTGTTTAAAAATGCTGCAAAAATGGGCAAAGAAAGGTTCAGAATGGTTAGAGATGTGCAAAAATGGGTTAGAAATGGCCAAAGATGGCTTCAAAAGGGTAACAGATGTGCAAAAATGGCGTGGAAATGGCCAAAAATTGCTTCAAAACTGTTAGAGGTATGCAAAAACGGGCTAGAACAGGCCAAAGCTGGCTTCAAAAGGGTAGGAGATGTGCAAAAATGGCTTAGAAATGTCCAAAGTTGGCTTCAAAAGGGTAACAAATGTGCAAAAATGGCGTGGAAATGGCCAAAGATGGCTTCAAAAGGGTTAGAGATGTGCAAAAATGGGTTAGAAATGGCCAAAGATGGCTTCAAAACGGTTAGAGGTGTTTAAAAATGGTGGAAAAATGGGCAAAGATGGCTTGAGAATGGTTAGAAATGTGCAACAATGGGTTAGAAATGGCCAAAGATGGCTTCAAAAGGGTTAGAGATGTGCAAAAATGGGTTAGAAATGGGCAAAGATGGCTTCAAAAGGGTTAGAGATGTGCAAAAATGGCGTAGAAATGGCCAAAGATGGCTTCAAAACTGTGAGAGGTCTTTAAAAATGGTGCAAAAATGGGCAAAGAAAGGTTCAGAATGGTTAGATATGTGCAAAAATGGGTTAGAAATGGCCAAAGATGGCTTCAAAAGGGTTAGAGTTATGCAAAAACGGGCTAGAACAGGCCAAAGTTGGCTTCAAAAGGGTTAGAGGCCTTAAAAAATGGTGCAAAAACGGGCCAAGATGGCTATAAAAGGGTTAGAGGTGTGCAAAAATGGTGTAGAAATGGCCAAAAAAGTCTTCAAAACGGTTAGAGATATGCAAAAATGGTGTAGAACTGGCCAAAGAGGGCTTCAAAAGGGTTAGAGATGTGCAAAAATGGCGCAGAAATGTCCAAAGTTGTCTTCAAAAGGGTTAGAGATGTGCAAAAATGGTGTAGAAATGGACAAAGATGGCTTCAAAAGGGTTAGAGATGTGCAAAAACTGCGTAGAAATGGCCAAAGATGGCTTCAAAAGGGTTAGAGATGTGTGAAAATGGCGTAGAAATGGCCAAAGATGGCTTCAAAAGGGTTAGAGATGTGCAAAAATGGCGTAGAAATGTCCAAAGTTGGCTTCAAAAGGGTTAGAGATGTGCAAAAATGGTGTAGAACTGGCAGAAGGTGGATTCAAAAGGGTTAGAGACGTGCAAAAATGGATTAGAAATGTCCAAAGTTGTCTTCAAAAGGTTTAGGTGTGCAAAAATGGTGTAGAAATGGCCAAAAATGGCTTCAAAAGGGTTAGAGATGTGCAAAAATGGTGTAGAACTGGCCAAAGATGGCTTCAAAAGGGTTAGAGTTATGCAAAAATGGGGTAGAACAGGCCAAAGTTGGCTTCAAAGGGGTTAGAGCTGTTTAAAAATGGTGCAAAAATGGGCAAAGATGGCTTCAAAAGGGTTTGCACATCTCTAACCCTTTTGAAGCCATCTTTGTCCATTTCTACACCATTTTTGCACATCTCTAACCCTTTTGAAGCCATCTTTGGCCATTTCTAACCCATTTTTGCATAATCACTAACCTTTTTGAAGCCATTTTTGGCCATTTCTACGCCATTTTTGCACATCTCTTACCCTTTTGAAGCCAACTTTGGCCTGTTCTAGCCCGTTTTTGCATACCTCTAACCGTTTTGAAGCAATTTTTGGCCATTTCCACGCCATTTTTGTGCATCTGTTACCCTTTTGAAGCCAACTTTGGACATTTCTAAGCCATTTTTGCACATCTCTTACCCTTTTGAAGCCAACTTTGGCCTGTTCTAGCCCGTTTTTGCATACCTCTAACCGTTTTGAAGCAATTTTTGGCCATTTCCACGCCATTTTTGCACATCTGTTACCCTTTTGAAGCCAACTTTGGACATTTCTAAGCCATTTTTGCACATCTCTAACCATTCTGAACCTTTCTTTGCCCATTTTTGCACCATTTTTAAACACCTCTAACAGGTTTGAAGCCATCTTTGGCCATTTCTACGCCATTTTTGCACATCTCTAACCCTTTTGAAGCCATCTTTGCCCATTTCATTCTGAAGCCATCTTTGCCCATTTTTTCACCATTTTTAAACACCACTAACCGTTTTGAAGCCATCTTTGGCCATTTCTACACCATTTTTGCATACCTCTAACCCTTTTGAAGCCATCTTTGGCCATTTCTAACCCATTTTTGGACATCTCTAACCCTTTTGTAGCCAACTTTGGACATTTCTAACCCATTTTTGCACATCACTAACCTTTTTGAAGCCATTTTTGGCCATTTCTACGCCATTTTTGCACAACTCTAACCCTTTTGAAGCCATCTTTGGCCTATTCTAGCCCGTTTTTGCATACCTCTAACCCTTTTGAAGCAATTTTTGGCCATTTCTACGCCATTTTTGCACATCTGTAACCCTTTTGAAGCCAACTTTGGACATTTCTAACCCATTTTTGCACATCTCTAACACTTTTGAAGCCATCTTTGCCCATTTCGCACCATTTTTAAACAGCTCTAACCCTTTTGAAGCCAACTTTGGCTTGTTCTACCATGGGTTAGAACTGGCCAAAGATGGCTTCAAAACGGTTAGAGGTGTTTAAAAATGGTGGAAAAATGGGCAAAGATGGCTTGAGAATGGTTAGAAATGTGCAACAATGGGTTAGAAATGGCCAAAGATGGCTTCAAAAGGGTTAGAGATGTGTAAAAATGGCGTAGAAATGGCCAAAGATGGCTTCAAAAGGGTTAGAGATGTGCAAAAATGGCGCAGAAATGTCCAAAGTTGGCTTCAAAAGGGTTAGAGATGTGCAAAAATGGTGTAGAACTGGCCAAAGATGGATTCAAAAGGGTTAGAGATGTGCATAAATGGGTTAGAAATGTCCAAAGTTGTCTTCAAAAGGGTTAGAGGTGTGCAAAAATGGTGTAGAAATGGGCAAAAATGGCTTCAAAAGGGTTAGAGATGTGCAAAAATGGCGTAGAAATGGCCAAAGATGGCTTCAAAAGGGTTAGAGGTGTGCAAAAATGGTGTAGAAATGGGCAAAGATGGATTCAAAAGGGTTAGAGGTGTGCAAAAATGGTGTAGAAATGGCCAAAAATTGTTTCAAAAGGGTTAGAGATGCGCAAAAATGGCGTAGAAATGGCCAAAGATGGCTTCAAAAGGGGTACAGGTGTGCAAAAATTGTGTAGAAATGGCCAAAGATGGCTTCAAAAGGGTTAGAGGTATGCAAAAATGGGCTAGAACAGGCCAAAGTTGGCTTCAAAAGGGTTAGAGATGTGCAAAAATGGGTTAGAAATGGGCAAAGATGGCTTCAAAAGGGTTAGAGATGTGCAAAAATTGCGTAGAAATGGCCAAAGATGTCTTCAAAACTGTTAGAGGTGTTTAAAAATGGTGCAAAAATGGGCAAAGAAAGGTTCAGAATGGTTAGAGATGTGCAAAAATGGGTTAGAAATGGCCAAAAATGTCTTCAAAACGGTTAGAGATATGCAAAAATGGCGTAGAAATGGGCAAAGATGGCTTCAAAAGGGTTAGAGATGTGCAAAAATGGCGCAGAAATGTCCAAAGTTGTCTTCAAAAGGGTTAGAGATGTGCAAAAATGGTGTAGAAATGGACAAAGATGGCTTCAAAAGGGTTAGAGATGTGCAAAAACGGCGTAGAAATGGCCAAAGATGGCTTCAAAAGGGTTAGATATGTGTGAAAATTGCGTAGAAATGGCCAAAGATGGCTTCAAAAGGGTTAGAGATGTGCAAAAATGGCGTAGAAATGTCCAAAGATGGATTCAAAAGGGTGAGAGATGTGCAAAAATGGGTTAGAAATGGGCAAAGATGGCTTCAAAAGGGTTAGAGATGTGCAAAAATTGCGTAGAAATGGCCAAAGATGTCTTCAAAACTGTTAGAGGTGTTTAAAAATGGTGCAAAAATGGGCAAAGAAAGGTTCAGAATGGTTAGAGATGTGCAAAAATGGCTTAGAAATGTCCAAAGTTGGCTTCAAAAGGGTAACAGTTGTGCAAAAATGGCGTGGAAATGGCCAAAAATTGCTTCAAAACGGTTAGAGGTATGCAAAAACGGGCTAGAACAGGCCAAAGTTGGCTTCAAAAGGGTAAGAGATGTGCAAAAATGGCTTAGAAATGTCCAAAGTTGGCTTCAAAAGGGTAACAAATGTGCAAAAATGGCGTGGAAATGGCCAAAAATTGCTTCAAAACGGTTAGAGGTATGCAAAAACGGGCTAGAACAGGCCAAAGTTGGATTCAAAAGGGTAAGAGATGTGCAAAAATGGAGTAGAAATGGCCAAAAATGGCTTCAAAAAGGTTAGTGATGTGCAAAAATGGGTTAGAAATGGCCAAAGATGGCTTCAAAAGGGTTAGAGATGTGCAAAAATGGGTTAGAAATGGACAAAGATGGCTTCAAAAGGGTTAGAGATGTGCAAAAATGGCTTAGAAATGTCCAAAGTTGGCTTCAAAAGGGTAAGAGATGTGCAAAAATGGCGTGGAAATGGCCAAAAATTACTTCAAAACGGTTAGAGGTATGCAAAAACGGGCTAGAACAGGCCAAAGTTGGCTTCAAAAGGGTAAGAGATGTGCAAAAATGGCGTAGAAATGGCCAAAAATGGTTTCAAAAAGGTTAGTGATGTGCAAAAATGGGTTAGAAATGGCCAAAGATGGCTTCAAAAGGGTTAGAGATGTGCAAAAATGGGTTAGAAATGGACAAAGATGGCTTCAAAAGGGTTAGAGATGTGCAAAAATGGGTTAGAAATGGCCAAAGATGGCTTCAAAACGGTTAGAGGTGTTTAAAAATGGTGGAAAAATGGGCAAAGATGGCTTGAGAATGGTTAGAAATGTGCAACAATGGGTTAGAAATGGCCAAAGATGGCTTCAAAAGGGTTAGAGATGTGCAAAAATGGGTTAGAAATGGGCAAAGATGGCTTCAAAAGGGTTAGAGATGTGCAAAAATGGCGTAGAAATGGCCAAAGATGGCTTCAAAACTGTTAGAGGTGTTTAAAAACGGTGCAAAAATGGGCAAAGAAAGGTTCAGAATGGTTAGAGATGTGCAAAAATGGGTTAGAAATGGCCAAAGATGGCTTCAAAAGGGTTAGAGATGTGTAAAAATGGCGTAGAAACGGCCAAAGATGGCTTCAAAAGGGTTAGAGATGTGCAAAAATGGCGCAGAAATGTCCAAAGTTGGCTTCAAAAGGGTTAGAGATGTGCAAAAATGGGGTAGAACTGGCCAAAGATGGATTCAAAAGGGTTAGAGATGTGCAAAAATGGCGTAGAAATGGGCAAAGATGGATTCATAAGGGTAAGAGATGTGAAAAAATGGTGTAGAAATGGCCAAAGATGGCTTCAAAAGGATTAGAGGTATGCAAAAACGGGCTAGAACAGGCCAAAGTTGGCTTCAAAAGGGTTAGAGGTCTGCAAAAATGGTGTAGAAATGGCCAAAAATGGATTCAGAAGGGTTAGAGATGTGCAAAAATGGGTTAGAAATGTTCAATGTTGGCTTCAAAAGGGTTAGAGATGTCCAAAAATGGGTTAGAAATGTCCAAAGTCGGCTTCAAAAGGGTTAGAGATGTGCAAAAATGGTGTAGAAATGGCTAAGGATGTCTTCAAAAGGGTTAGAGGTATGCAAAAATGGGCTAGAACAGGCCAAAGTTGGCTTCAAAAGGGTTAGAGATGTGCAAAAATGGGTTAGAAATGGCCAAAAATGGCTTCAAAAAGGTTAGAGATTTGCAAAAATGTCGCAGAAATGGCCAAAGATGGCTTCAAAAGGGTTAGAGATGTGCAAAAATGGGTTAGAAATGGGCAAAGATGGCTTCAAAAGGGTTAGAGATGTGCAAAAATGGCGTAGAAATGGCCAAAGATGGCTTCAAACCTGTTAGAGGTGTTTAAAAATGCTGCAAAAATGGGCAAAGAAAGGTTCAGAATGGTTAGAGATGTGCAAAAATGGGTTAGAAATGGCCAAAGATGGCTTCAAAAGGGTAACAGATGTGCAAAAATGGCGTGGAAATGGCCAAAAATTGCTTCAAAACTGCTAGATGTATGCAAAAACGGGCTAGAACAGGCCAAAGCTGGCTTCAAAAGGGTAAGAGATGTGCAAAAATGGCTTAGAAATGTCCAAAGTTGGCTTCAAAAGGGTAACAAATGTGCAAAAATGGCGTGGAAATGGCCAAAGATGGCTTCAAAAGGGTTAGAGATGTGCAAAAATGGTGTAGAAATGGACAAAGATGGCTTCAAAAGGGTTAGAGATGTGCAAAAATGGGTTAGAAATGGCCAAAGATGGCTTCAAAACGGTTAGAGGTGTTTAAAAATGGTGGAAAAATGGGCAAAGATGGCTTGAGAATGGTTAGAAATGTGCAACAATGGGTTAGAAATGGCCAAAGATGGCTTCAAAAGGGTTAGAGATGTGCAAAAATGGGTTAGAAATGGGCAAAGATGGCTTCAAAAGGGTTAGAGATGTGCAAAAATGGCGTAGAAATGGCCACAGATGGCTTCAAAACTGTTAGAGGTGTTTAAAAATGGTGCAAAAATGGGCAAAGAAAGGTTCAGAATGGTTAGATATGTGCAAAAATGGGTTAGAAATGGCCAAAGATGGCTTCAAAAGGGTTAGAGTTATGCAAAAACGGGCTAGAACAGGCCAAAGTTGGCTTCAAAAGGGTTAGAGGTCTTAAAAAATGGTGCAAAAACGGGCCAAGATGGCTATAAAAGGGTTAGAGGTGTGCAAAAATGGTGTAGAAATGGCCAAAAAAGTCTTCAAAACGGTTAGAGATATGCAAAAATGGTGTAGAACTGGCCAAAGAGGGCTTCAAAAGGGTTAGAGATGTGCAAAAATGGCGCAGAAATGTCCAAAGTTGTCTTCAAAAGGGTTAGAGATGTGCAAAAATGGTGTAGAAATGGACAAAGATGGCTTCAAAAGGGTTAGAGATGTGCAAAAACTGCGTAGAAATGGCCAAAGATGGCTTCAAAAGGGTTAGAGATGTGTGAAAATGGCGTAGAAATGGCCAAAGATGGCTTCAAAAGGGTTAGAGATGTGCAAAAATGGCGTAGAAATGTCCAAAGTTGGCTTCAAAAGGGTTAGAGATGTGCAAAAATGGTGTAGAACTGGCAGAAGGTGGATTCAAAAGGGTTAGAGACGTGCAAAAATGGGTTAGAAATGTCCAAAGTTGTCTTCAAAAGGTTTAGGTGTGCAAAAATGGTGTAGAAATGGCCAAAGATGGCTTCAAAACGGTTTGAGGTGTGCAAAAATGGTGTAGAACTGGCCAAAGATGGATTCAAAAGGGTTAGAGATGTGTAAAAAATGGTGTAGAAATGCGGAAAGATGGCTTCAAAAGGGTTAGAGGTATGAAAAACGGGCTAGAACAAGCCAAAGTTGGCTTCAAAAGGGTTAGAGATGTTTAAAAATGGTGCAAAATGGGCAAAGATGGCTTCAAAAGTGTTAGAGATGTGCAAAAAGGGTTAGAAATGTCCAAAGTTGGCTTCAAAAGGGTAACAGATGTGCAAAAATGGCGTGGAAATGGCCAAAAATTGCTTCAAAACGGTTAGAGGTTTGCAAAAACGGGCCAGAACAGGCCAAAGTTGGCTTCAAAAGGGTAAGATATGTGCAAAAATGGCGTAGAAATGGCCAAAAATGGCTTCAAAAAGGTTAGTGATGTGCAAAAATGGGTTAGAAATGGTAAAGATTGCTTCAAAAGGGTTAGAGATGTGCAAAAATGGTGTAGAAATGGGCAAAGATGTCTTCAAAAGGGTTAGAGGAGTGCAAAAATGGTGTAGAAATGGCCAAAAATGGATTCAAAAGGGTTAGAGATGTGCAAAAGTGGGTTAGAAATGTTCAATGTTGGCTTCAAAAGGGTTAGGGATGTGCAAAAATGGCGCAGAAATGTCCAAAGTTGGCTTCAAAAGGGTTAGAGATGTGCAAAAATGGTGTAGAACTGGCCAAAGATGGATTCAAAAGGGTTAGAGATGTGCATAAATGGGTTAGAAATGTCCAAAGTTGTCTTCAAAAGGGTTAGAGGTGTGCAAAAATGGTGTAGAAATGGGCAAAAATGGCTTCAAAAGGTTTAGAGATGTGCAAAAATGGCATAGAAATGGCCAAAGATGGCTTCAAAAGGGTTAGAGATGTGCAAAAATGGTGTAGAACTGGCCAAAGATGGATTCAAAAGGGTTAGAGATGTGCATAAATGGTGTAGAAATGGCCAAAAATGGTTTCAAAAGGGTTAGAGAATTGCAAAAATGGCGTAGAAATGGCCAAAGATGGCTTCAAAAGGGTTAGAGGTGTGCAAAAATGGTGTAGAAATGGCCAAAGATGGCTTCAAAAGGGTTAGAGGTATGCAAAAATGGGCTAGAACAGGCCAAAGTTGGCTTCAAAAGGGTTAGAGATGTGCAAAAATGGGTTAGAAACGGGCAAAGATGGCTTCAAAAGGGTTAGAGATGTGCAAAAATGGCGTAGAAATGGCCAAAGATGGCTTCAAAACTGTTAGAGGTGTTTAAAAACGGTGCAAAAATGGGCAAAGAAAGGTTCAGAATGGTTAGAGATGTGCAAAAATGGGTTAGAAATGGCCAAAGATGGCTTCAAAAGGGTTAGAGTTATGCAAAAACGGGCTAGAACAGGCCAAAGTTGGCTTCAAAAGGGTTAGAGGTCTTAAAAAATGGTGCAAAACCGGGCCAAGATGGCTATAAAAGGGTTAGAGGTGTGCAAAAATGGTGTAGAAATGGCCAAAAAAGTCTTCAAAACGGTTAGAGATATGCAAAAATGGTGTAGAACTGGACAAAGAGGGCTTCAAAAGGGTTAGAGATGTGCAAAAGTGGCGCAGAAATGTCCAAAGTTGTCTTCAAAAGGGTTAGAGATGTGCAAAAATGGTGTAGAAATGGACAAAGATGGCTTCAAAAGGGTTAGAGTTATGCAAAAACGGGCTAGAACAGGCCAAAGTTGGCTTCAAAAGGGTTAGAGGTCTTAAAAAATGGTGCAAAAACGGGCCAAGATGGCTATAAAAGGGTTAGAGGTGTGCAAAAATGGTGTAGAAATGGCCAAAAAAGTCTTCAAAACGGTTAGAGATATGCAAAAATGGTGTAGAACTGGCCAAAGAGGGCTTCAAAAGGGTTAGAGATGCGCAAAAATGGCGCAGAAATGTCCAAAGTTGTCTTCAAAAGGGTTAGAGATGTGCAAAAATGGTGTAGAAATGGACAAAGATGGCTTCAAAAGGGTTAGAGATGTGCAAAAACTGCGTAGAAATGTCCAAAGATGGCTTCAAAAGGGTTAGAGATGTGTGAAAATGGCGTAGAAATGGCCAAAGATGGCTTCAAAAGGGTTAGAGATGTGCAAAAATGGCGTAGAAATGTCCAAAGTTGGCTTCAAAAGGGTTAGAGATGTGCAAAAATGGTGTAGAACTGGCAGAAGGTGGATTCAAAAGGGTTAGAGACGTGCAAAAATGGGTTAGAAATGTCCAAAGTTGTCTTCAAAAGGTTTAGGTGTGCAAAAATGGCGTAGAAATGGCCAAAGATGGCTTCAAAACGGTTTGAGGTGTGCAAAAATGGTGTAGAACTGGCCAAAGATGGATTCAAAAGGGTTAGAGATGTGTAAAAAATGGTGTAGAAATGCGGAAAGATGGCTTCAAAAGGGTTAGAGGTATGAAAAACGGGCTAGAACAAGCCAAAGTTGGCTTCAAAAGGGTTAGAGATGTTTAAAAATGGTGCAAAATGGGCAAAGATGGCTTCAAAAGTGTTAGAGATGTGCAAAAAGGGTTAGAAATGTCCAAAGTTGGCTTCAAAAGGGTTACAGATGTGCAAAAATGGCGTGGAAATGGCCAAAAATTGCTTCAAAACGGTTAGAGGTTTGCAAAAACGGGCCAGAACAGGCCAAAGTTGGCTTCAAAAGGGTAAGATATGTGCAAAAATGGCGTAGAAATGGCCAAAAATGGCTTCAAAAAGGTTAGAGATGTGCAAAAATGGTGTAGAAATGGGCAAAGATGTCTTCAAAAGGGTTAGAGGAGTGCAAAAATGGTATAGAAATGGCCAAAAATGGATTCAAAAGGGTTAGAGATATGCAAAAGTGGGTTAGAAATGTGCAAAGTTGGCTTCAAAAGGGATAGAGATGTGCAAAAATTGCGCAGAAATGTCCAAAGTTGGCTTCAAAAGGGTTAGAGATGTGCAAAAATGGTGTAGAACTGGCCAAAGATGGATTCAAAAGGGTTAGAGATGTGCATAAATGGGTTAGAAATGTCCAAAGTTGTCTTCAAAAGGGTTAGAGGTGTGCAAAAATGGTGTAGAAATGGGCAAAAATGGCTTCAAAAGGTTTAGAGATGTGCAAAAATGGCATAGAAATGGCCAAAGATGGCTTCAAAAGGGTTAGAGATGTGCAAAAATGGTGTAGAACTGGCCAAAGATGGATTCAAAAGGGTTAGAGATGTGCATAAATGGTGTAGAAATGGCCAAAAATGGTTTCAAAAGGGTTAGAGAATATCAAAAATGGCGTAGAAATGGCCAAAGATGGCTTCAAAAGGGTTAGAGATGTGCAAAAATGGCGCAGAAATGTCCAAAGTTGGCTTCAAAAGGGTTAGAGATGTGCAAAAATGGTGTAGAACTGGCCAAAGATGGATTCAAAAGGGTTAGAGATGTGCAAAAATGGTGTAGAAATGGCCAAAGATGGCTTCAAAAGGATTAGAGGTATGCAAAAACGGGCTAGAACAGGCCAAAGTTGGCTTCAAAAGGGTTAGGGGTCTGCAAAAATGGTGTAGAAATGGCCAAAAATGGATTCAGAAGGGTTAGAGATGTGCAAAAATGGGTTAGAAATGTTCAATGTTGGCTTCAAAAGGGTTAGAAATGTCCAAAAATGGGTTAGAAATGTCCAAAGTCGGCTTCAAAAGGGTTAGAGATGTGCAAAAATGGTGTAGAAATGGCCAAGGATGTCTTCAAAAGGGTTAGAGGTATGCAAAAATGGGCTAGAACAGGCCAAAGTTGGCTTCAAAAGGGTTAGAGATGTGCAAAAATGGGTTAGAAATGGCCAAAAATGGCTTCAAAAACGTTAGAGATTTGCAAAAATGTCGCAGAAATGGCCAAAGATGGCTTCAAAAGGGTTAGAGATGTGCAAAAATGGGTTAGAAATGGGCAAAGATGGCTTCAAAAGGGTTAGAGATGTGCAAAAATGGCGTAGAAATGGCCAAAGATGGCTTCAAACCTGTTAGAGGTGTTTAAAAATGCTGCAAAAATGGGCAAAGAAAGGTTCAGAATGGTTAGAGATGTGCAAAAATGGGTTAGAAATGGCCAAAGATGGCTTCAAAAGGGTAACAGATGTGCAAAAATGGCGTGGAAATGGCCAAAAATTGCTTCAAAACTGTTAGAGGTATGCAAAAACGGGCTAGAACAGGCCAAAGCTGGCTTCAAAAGGGTAAGAGATGTGCAAAAATGGCTTAGAAATGTCCAAAGTTGGCTTCAAAAGGGTAACAAATGTGGAAAAATGGCGTGGAAATGGCCAAAGATGGCTTCAAAAGGGTTAGAGATGTGCAAAAATGGTGTAGAAATGGACAAAGATGGCTTCAAAAGGGTTAGAGATGTGCAAAAATGGGTTAGAAATGGCCAAAGATGGCTTCAAAAGGGTTAGAGATGTGCAAAAATGGGTTAGAAATGGACAAAGATGGCTTCAAAAGGGTTAGAGATGTGCAAAAATGGGTTAGAAATGGCCAAAGATGGCTTCAAAAGGGTTAGAGATGTGCAAAAATGGGTTAGAAATGGGCAAAGATGGCTTCAAAAGGGTTAGAGATGTGCAAAAATGGCGTAGAAATGGCCAAAGATGGCTTCAAAACTGTTAGAGGTGTTTAAAAATGGTGCAAAAATGGGCAAAGAAAGGTTCAGAATGGTTAGATATGTGCAAAAATGGGTTAGAAATGGCCAAAAATGGCTTCAAAAGGGTTAGAGTTATGCAAAAACGGGCTAGAACAGGCCAAAGTTGACTTCAAAAGGGTTAGAGGTCTTAAAAAATGGTGCAAAAACGGGCCAAGATGGCTATAAAAGGGTTAGAGGTGTGCAAAAATGGTGTAGAAATGGCCAAAGATGGATTCAAAAGGGTTAGAGATGTGTAAAAAATGGTGTAGAAATGCGGAAAGATGGCTTCAAAAGGGTTAGAGGTATGAAAAACGGGCTAGAACAAGCCAAAGTTGGCTTCAAAAGGGTTAGAGATGTTTAAAAATGGTGCAAAATGGGCAAAGATGGCTTCAAAAGTGTTAGAGATGTGCAAAAATGGGTTAGAAATGTCCAAAGTTGGGTTCAAAAGGGTAACAGATGTGCAAAAATGGCGTGGAAATGGCCAAAAATTGCTTCAAAAAGGTTAGAGGTTTGCAAAAACGGGCCAGAACAGGCCAAAGTTGGCTTCAAAAGGGTAAGATATGTGCAAAAATGGCGTAGAAATGTCCAAAAATGGCTTCAAAAAGGTTAGTGATGTGCAAAAATGGGTTAGAAATGGTAAAGATTGCTTCAAA
Source organism: Lathamus discolor (assembly GCF_037157495.1). NCBI lineage: Eukaryota > Metazoa > Chordata > Aves > Psittaciformes > Psittacidae > Lathamus > Lathamus discolor. Next base: position 40,715,726 of record NC_088908.1, on the reverse strand, counting down.
AGGGTTAGAGATGTGCAAAAATGGTGTAGAAATGGGCAAAGATGTCTTCAAAAGGGTTAGAGGAGTGCAAAAATGGTATAGAAATGGCCAAAAATGGATTCAAAAGGGTTAGAGATGTGCAAAAGTGGGTTAGAAATGTTCAATGTTGGCTTCAAAAGGGTTAGGGATGTGCAAAAATGGCGCAGAAATGTCCAAAGTTGGCTTCAAAAGGGTTAGAGATGTGCAAAAATGGTGTAGAACTGGCCAAAGATGGATTCAAAAGGGTTAGAGATGTGCATAAATGGGTTAGAAATGTCCAAAGTTGTCTTCAAAAGGGTTAGAGGTGTGCAAAAATGGTGTAGAAATGGGCAAAAATGGCTTCAAAAGGTTTAGAGATGTGCAAAAATGGCATAGAAATGGCCAAAGATGGCTTCAAAAGGGTTAGAGATGTGCAAAAATGGTGTAGAACTGGCCAAAGATGGATTCAAAAGGGTTAGAGATGTGCATAAATGGTGTAGAAATGGCCAAAAATGGTTTCAAAAGGGTTAGAGAATTGCAAAAATGGCGTAGAAATGGCCAAAGATGGCTTCAAAAGGGTTAGAGGTGTGCAAAAATGGTGTAGAAATGGCCAAAGATGGCTTCAAAAGGGTTAGAGGTATGCAAAAATGGGCTAGAACAGGCCAAAGTTGGCTTCAAAAGGGTTAGAGATGTGCAAAAATGGGTTAGAAATGGGCAAAGATGGCTTCAAAAGGGTTACAGATGTGCAAAAATGGCGTAGAAATGGCCAAAGATGGCTTCAAAACTGTTAGAGGTGTTTAAAAACGGTGCAAAAATGGGCAAAGAAAGGTTCAGAATGGTTAGAGATGTGCAAAAATGGGTTAGAAATGGCCAAAGATGGCTTCAAAAGGGTTAGAGTTATGCAAAAACGGGCTAGAACAGGCCAAAGTTGGCTTCAAAAGGGTTAGAGGTCTTAAAAAATGGTGCAAAAACGGGCCAAGATGGCTATAAAAGGGTTAGAGGTGTGCAAAAATGGTGTAGAAATGGCCAAAAAAGTCTTCAAAACGGTTAGAGATATGCAAAAATGGTGTAGAACTGGCCAAAGAGGGCTTCAAAAGGGTTAGAGATGTGCAAAAGTGGCGCAGAAATGTCCAAAGTTGTCTTCAAAAGGGTTAGAGATGGACAAAAATGGTGTAGAAATGGACAAAGATGGCTTCAAAAGGGTTAGAGATGTGCAAAAACTGCGTAGAAATGGCCAAAGATGGCTTCAAAAGGGTTAGAGATGTGTGAAAATGGCGTAGAAATGGCCAAAGATGGCTTCAAAAGGGTTAGAGATGTGCAGAAATGGTGTAGAACTGGCAGAAGGTGGATTCAAAAGGGTTAGAGACGTGCAAAAATGGGTTAGAAATGTCCAAAGTTGTCTTCAAAAGGTTTAGGTGTGCAAAAATGGTGTAGAAATGGCCAAAGATGGCTTCAAAACGGTTTGAGGTGTGCAAAAATGGTGGAGAACTGGCCAAAGATGGATTCAAAAGGGTTAGAGATGTGTAAAAAATGGTGTAGAAATGCGGAAAGATGGCTTCAAAAGGGTTAGAGGTATGAAAAACGGGCTAGAACAAGCCAAAGTTGGCTTCAAAAGGGTTAGAGATGTTTAAAAATGGTGCAAAATGGGCAAAGATGGCTTCAAAAGTGTTAGAGATGTGCAAAAAGGGTTAGAAATGTCCAAAGTTGGCTTCAAAAGGGTAACAGATGTGCAAAAATGGTGTGGAAATGGCCAAAAATTGCTTCAAAACGGTTAGAGGTTTGCAAAAACGGGCCAGAACAGGCCAAAGTTGGCTTCAAAAGGGTAAGATATGTGCAAAAATGGCGTAGAAATGGCCAAAAATGGCTTCAAAAAGGTTAGTGATGTGCAAAAATGGGTTAGAAATGGTAAAGATTGCTTCAAAAGGGTTAGAGATGTGCAAAAATGGTGCAGAAATGGGCAAAGATGTCTTCAAAAGGGTTAGAGGAGTGCAAAAATGGTATAGAAATGGCCAAAAATGGATTCAAAAGGGTTAGAGATGTGCAAAAGTGGGTTAGAAATGTTCAATGTTGGCTTCAAAAGGGATAGAGATGTGCAAAAATGGCGCAGAAATGTCCAAAGTTGGCTTCAAAAGGGTTAGAGATGTGCAAAAATGGTGTAGAACTGGCCAAAGATGGATTCAAAAGGGTTAGAGATGTGCATAAATGGGTTAGAAATGTCCAAAGTTGTCTTCAAAAGGGTTAGAGGTGTGCAAAAATGGTGTAGAAATGGGCAAAAATGGCCTCAAAAGGTTTAGAGATGTGCAAAAATGGCATAGAAATGGCCAAAAGATGGCTTCAGAAGGGTTAGAGATGTGCAAAAATGGTGTAGAACTGGCCAAAGATGGATTCAAAAGGGTTAGAGATGTGCATAAATGGTGTAGAAATGGCCAAAAATGGTTTCAAAAGGGTTAGAGAATTGCAAAAATGGCGTAGAAATGGCCAAAGTTGGCTTCAAAAGGGTTAGAGGTATGCAAAAATGGGCTAGAACAGGCCAAAGTTGGCTTCAAAAGGGTTAGAGATGTGCAAAAATGGGTTAGAAATGGGCAAAGATGGCTTCAAAAGGGTTAGAGATGAGCAAAAATGGCGTAGAAATGGCCAAAGATGGCTTCAAAACTGTTAGAGGTGTTTAAAAATGGTGCAAAAATGGGCAAAGAAAGGTTCAGAATGGTTAGAGATGTGCAAAAATGGGTTAGAAATGGCCAAAGATGGCTTCAAAAGGGTTAGAGTTATGCAAAAACGGGCTAGAACAGGCCAAAGTTGGCTTCAAAAGGGTTAGAGGTCTTAAAAAATGGTGCAAAAACGGGCCAAGATGGCTATAAAAGGGTTAGAGGTGTGCAAAAATGGTGTAGAAATGGCCAAAAAAGTCTTCAAAACGGTTAGAGATATGCAAAAATGGTGTAGAACTGGCCAAAGAGGGCTTCAAAAGGGTTAGAGATGTGCAAAAATGGCGCAGAAATGTCCAAAGTTGTCATCAAAAGGGTTAGAGATGTGCAAAAATGGTGTAGAAATGGACAAAGATGGCTTCAAAAGGGTTAGAGATGTGCAAAAATGGCGCAGAAATGTCCAAAGTTGTCTTCAAAAGGGTTAGAGATGTGAAAAAATGGTGTAGAAATGGACAAAGATGGCTTCAAAAGGGTTAGAGATGTGCAAAAACTGCGTAGAAATGGCCAAAGATGGCTTCAAAAGGGTTAGAGATGTGTGAAAATGGCGTAGAAATGGCCAAAGATGGCTTCAAAAGGGTTAGAGATGTGCAAAAATGGCGTAGAAATGTCCAAAGTTGGCTTCAAAAGGGTTAGAGATGTGCAAAAATAGTGTAGAAATGGCAGAAGATGGATTCAAAAGGGTTAGAGATGTGCAAAAATGGGTTAGAAATGTCCAAAGTTGTCTTCAAAAGGGTTAGAGGTGTGCAAAAATGGTGTAGAACTGGCCAAAGATGGATTCAAAAGGGTTAGAGATGTGCAAAAATGGTGTAGAACTGGCCAAAGATGGATTCAAAAGGGTTAGAGATGTGTAAAAAATGGTGTAGAAATGCGGAAAGATGGCTTCAAAAGGGTTAGAGGTAAGAAAAACGGGCTAGAACAAGCCAAAGTTGGCTTCAAAAGGGTCAGAGATGTTTAAAAATGGTGCAAAATGGGCAAAGATGGCTTCAAAAGTGTTAGAGATGTGCAAAAATGGGTTAGAAATGTCCAAAGTTGGCTTCAAAAGGGTAACAGGTGTGCAAAAATGGCGTGGAAATGGCCAAAAATTGCTTCAAAACGGTTAGGGGTTTGCAAAAACGGGCCAGAACAGGCCAAAGTTGGCTTCAAAAGGGTAAGATATGTGCAAAAATGGCGTAGAAATGGCCAAAAATGGCTTCAAAAAGGTTAGTGATGTGCAAAAATGGGTTAGAAATGGTAAAGATTGCTTCAAAAGGGTTAGAGATGTGCAAAAATGGTGTAGAAATGGGCAAAGATGTCTTCAAAAGGGTTAGAGGAGTGCAAAAATGGTATAGAAATGGCCAAAAATGGATTCAAAAGGGTTAGAGATGTGCAAAAGTGGGTTAGAAATGTTCAACGTAGGCTTCAAAAGGGTTAGAGATGTCCAAAAATGGGTTAGAAATGTCCAAAGTCGGCTTCAAAAGGGTTAGAGATGTGCAAAAATGGTGTAGAACTGGCCAAAGATGGATTCAAAGGGTTAGAGGTGTGCAAAAATGGTGTAGAAATGGCCAAAGATGGCTTCAAAAGGTTTAGAGGTATGCAAAAATGGGCTAGAAATGTCCAAAGTTGGCTTCAAAAGGGTTAGAGATGAGCAAAAATGGGTTAGAAATGGCCAAAAATGGCTTCAAAAAGGTTAGTGATGTGCAAAAATGGGTTAGAAATGGCCAAAGATGGCTTCAAAAGGGTTAGAGATGTGCAAATATGGTGTAGAAATGGACAAAGATGGCTTCAAAAGGGTTAGAGATGTGCAAAAATGGGTTAGAAATGTCCAAATTTGGCTTCAAAAGGGTAACAGATGTGCAAAAATTGCGTGGAAATGGCCAAAAATTGCTTGAAAACGGTTAGAGGTATGCAAAAACGGGCTAGAACAGGCCAAAGTTGGCTTCAAAAGGGTTAGAGATGTGCAAAAATGGGTTAGAAATGTCCAAAGTTGTCTTCAAAAGGTTTAGAGGTGTGCAAAAATGGTGTAGAAATGGCCAAAGATGGCTTCAAAACGGTTTGAGGTGTTCAAAAATGGTGTAGAACTGGCCAAAGATGGAGTCAAAAGGGTTAGAGATGTGTAAAAAATGGTGTAGAAATGCGGAAATATGGCTTCAAAAGGGTTAGAGGTATGAAAAACGGGCTAGAACAAGCCAAAGTTGGCTTCAAAAGGGTCAGAGATGTTTAAAAATGGTGCAAAATGGGCAAAGATGGCTTCAAAAGTGTTAGAGATGTGCAAAAAGGGTTAGAAATGTCCAAAGTTGGCTTCAAAAGGGTAACAGATGTGCAAAAATGGCGTGGAAATGGCCAAAAATTGCTTCAAAACGGTTAGAGGTTTGCAAAAACGGGCCAGAACAGGCCAAAGTTGGCTTCAAAAGGGTAAGATATGTGCAAAAATGGCGTAGAAATGGCCAAAAATGGCTTCAAAAAGGTTAGTGATGTGCAAAAATGGGTTAGAAATGGTAAAGATTGCTTCAAAAGGGTTAGAGATGTGCAAAAATGGTGTAGAAATGGGCAAAGATGTCTTCAAAAGGGTTAGAGGAGTGCAAAAATGGTATAGAAATGGCCAAAAATGGATTCAAAAGGGTTAGAGATGTGCAAAAGTGGGTTAGAAATGTTCAATGTTGGCTTCAAAAGGGTTAGGGATGTGCAAAAATGGCGCAGAAATGCCCAAAGTTGGCTTCAAAAGGGTTAGAGATGTGCAAAAATGGTGTAGAACTGGCCAAAGATGGATTCAAAAGGGTTAGAGATGTGCATAAATGGGTTAGAAATGTCCAAAGTTGTCTTCAAAAGGGTTAGAGGTGTGCAAAAATGGTGTAGAAATGGGCAAAAATGGCTTCAAAAGGTTTAGAGATGTGCAAAAATGGCATAGAAATGGCCAAAGATGGCTTCAAAAGGGTTAGAGATGTGCAAAAATGGTGTAGAACTGGCCAAAGATGGATTCAAAAGGGTTAGAGGTATGCAAAAATGGGCTAGAACAGGCCAAAGTTGGCTTCAAAAGGGTTAGAGATGTGCAAAAATGGGTTAGAAATGGGCAAAGATGGCTTCAAAAGGGTTAGAGATGTGCAAAAATGGCGTAGAAATGGCCAAAGATGGCTTCAAAACTGTTAGAGGTGTTTAAAAATGGTGCAAAAATGGGCAAAGAAAGGTTCAGAATGGTTAGAGATGTGCAAAAATGGGTTAGAAATGGCCAAAGATGGCTTCAAAAGGGTTAGAGTTATGCAAAAACGGGCTAGAACAGGCCAAAGTTGGCTTCAAAAGGGTTAGAGGTCTTAAAAAATGGTGCAAAAACGGGCCAAGATGGCTATAAAAGGGTTAGAGGTGTGCAAAAATGGTGTAGAAATGGCCAAAAAAGTCTTCAAAACGGTTAGAGATATGCAAAAATGGTGTAGAACTGGCCAAAGAGGGCTTCAAAAGGGTTAGAGATGTGCAAAAATGGCGCAGAAATGTCCAAAGTTGCCTTCAAAAGGGTTAGAGATGTGCAAAAATGGTGTAGAAATGGACAAAGATGGCTTCAAAAGGGTTAGAGATGTGCAAAAATGGCGCAGAAATGTCCAAAGTTGTCTTCAAAAGGGTTAGAGATGTGAAAAAATGGTGTAGAAATGGACAAAGATGGCTTCAAAAGGGTTAGAGATGTGCAAAAATGGGTTAGAAATGGCCAAAAATGGCTTCAAAAGGGTTAGAGATTTGCAAAAATGTCGCAGAAATGGCCAAAGATGGCTTCAAAAGGGTTAGAGATGTGCAAAAATGGGTTAGAAATGGGCAAAGATGGCTTCAAAAGGGTTAGAGATGTGCAAAATTTGCGTAGAAATGGCCAAAGATGGCTTCAAACCTGTTAGAGGTGTTTAAAAATGGTGCAAAAATGGGCAAAGAAAGGTTCAGAATGGTTAGAGATGTGCAAAAATGGCTTAGAAATGTCCAAAGTTGGCTTCAAAAGGGTAACAGTTGTGAAAAAATGGCGTGGAAATGGCCAAAAATTGATTCAAAACGGTTAGAAGTATGCAAAAACGGGCTAGAACAGGCCAAAGTTGGCTTCAAAAGGGTAAGAGATGTGCAAAAATGGCTTAGAAATGTCCAAAGTTGGCTTCAAAAGGGTTAGAGATGTGTGAAAATGGCGTAGAAATGGCCAAAGATGGCTTCAAAAGGGTTAGAGATGTGCAAAAATGGCGTAGAAATGTCCAAAGCTGGCTTCAAAAGGGTTAGAGATGTGCAAAAATAGTGTAGAACTGGCAGAAGATGGATTCAAAAGGGTTAGAGATGTGCAAAAATGGGTTAGAAATGTCCAAAGTTGTCTTCAAAAGGGTTAGAGGTGTGCAAAAATGGTGTAGAACTGGCCAAAGATGGATTCAGAAGGGTTAGAGATGTGCAAAAATGGTGTAGAACTGGCCAAAGATGGATTCAAAAGGGTTACAGATGTGTAAAAAATGGTGTAGAAATGCGGAAAGATGGCTTCAAAAGGGTTAGAGGTATGAAAAACGGGCTAGAACAAGCCAAAGTTGGCTTCAAAAGGGTCAGAGATGTTTAAAAATGGTGCAAAATGGGCAAAGATGGCTTCAAAAGTGTTAGAGATGTGCAAAAATGGGTTAGAAATGTCCAAAGTTGGCTTCAAAAGGGTAACAGATGTGCAAAAATGGCGTGGAAATGGCCAAAAATTGCTTCAAAACGGTTAGAGGTTTGCAAAAACGGGCCAGAACAGGCCAAAGTTGGCTTCAAAAAGGGTAAGATATGTGCAAAAATGGCGTAGAAATGGCCAAAAATGGCTTCAAAAGGGTTAGAGATGTGCAAAAATGGTGTAGAAATGGGCAAAGATGTCTTCAAAAGGGTTAGAGGAGTGCAAAAATGGTATAGAAATGGCCAAAAATGGATTCAAAAGGGTTAGAGATGTGCAAAAGTGGGTTAGAAATGTTCAATGTTGGCTTCAAAAGGGTTAGGGATGTGCAAAAATGGCGCAGAAATGCCCAAAGTTGGCTTCAAAAGGGTTAGAGATGTGCAAAAATGGTGTAGAACTGGCCAAAGATGGATTCAAAAGGGTTAGAGATGTGCATAAATGGGTTAGAAATGTCCAAAGTTGTCGTCAAAAGGGTTAGAGGTGTGCAAAAATGGTGTAGAAATGGGCAAAAATGGCTTCAAAAGGTTTAGAGATGTGCAAAAATGGCATAGAAATGGCCAAAGATGGCTTCAAAAGGGTTAGAGATGTGCAAAAATGGTGTAGAACTGGCCAAAGATGGATTCAAAAGGGTTAGAGGTATGCAAAAATGGGCTAGAACAGGCCAAAGTTGGCTTCAAAAGGGTTAGAGATGTGCAAAAATGGGTTAGAAATGGGCAAAGATGGCTTCAAAAGGGTTAGAGATGTGCAAAAATGGCGTAGAAATGGCCAAAGATGGCTTCAAAACTGTTAGAGGTGTTTAAAAATGGTGCAAAAATGGGCAAAGAAAGGTTCAGAATGGTTAGAGATGTGCAAAAATGGGTTAGAAATGGCCAAAGATGGCTTCAAAAGGGTTAGAGTTATGCAAAAACGGGCTAGAACAGGCCAAAGTTGGCTTCAAAAGGGTTAGAGGTCTTAAAAAATGGTGCAAAAACGGGCCAAGATGGCTATAAAAGGGTTAGAGGTGTGCAAAAATGGTGTAGAAATGGCCAAAAAAGTCTTCAAAAGGGTTAGAGATATGCAAAAATGGTGTAGAACTGGCCAAAGAGGGCTTCAAAAGGGTTAGAGATGTGCAAAAATGGCGCAGAAATGTCCAAAGTTGCCTTCAAAAGGGTTAGAGATGTGCAAAAATGGTGTAGAAATGGACAAAGATGGCTTCAAAAGGGTTAGAGATGTGCAAAAATGGCGCAGAAATGTCCAAAGTTGTCTTCAAAAGGGTTAGAGATGTGAAAAAATGGTGTAGAAATGGACAAAGATGGCTTCAAAAGGGTTAGAGATGTGCAAAAATGGGTTAGAAATGGCCAAAAATGGCTTCAAAAGGGTTAGAGATTTGCAAAAATGTCGCAGAAATAGCCAAAGATGGCTTCAAAAGGGTTAGAGATGTGCAAAAATGGGTTAGAAATGGGCAAAGATGGCTTCAAAAGGGTTAGAGATGTGCAAAAATGGCGTAGAAATGGCCAAAGATGGCTTCAAACCTGTTAGAGGTGTTTAAAAATGGTGCAAAAATGGGCAAAGAAAGGTTCAGAATGGTTAGAGATGTGCAAAAATGGCTTAGAAATGTCCAAAGTTGGCTTCAAAAGGGTAACAGTTGTGCAAAAATGGCGTGGAAATGGCCAAAAATTGATTCAAAACGGTTAGAAGTATGCAAAAACGGGCTAGAACAGGCCAAAGTTGGCTTCAAAAGGGTAAGAGATGTGCAAAAATGGCTTAGAAATGTCCAAAGTTGGCTTCAAAAGGGTTAGAGATGTGTGAAAATGACGTAGAAATGGCCAAAGATGGCTTCAAAAGGGTTAGAGATGTGCAAAAATGGCGTAGAAATGTCCAAAGCTGGCTTCAAAAGGGTTAGAGATGTGCAAAAATAGTGTAGAACTGGCAGAAGATGGATTCAAAAGGGTTAGAGATGTGCAAAAATGGGTTAGAAATGTCCAAAGTTGTCTTCAAAAGGGTTAGAGGTGTGCAAAAATGGTGTAGAACTGGCCAAAGATGGATTCAGAAGGGTTAGAGATGTGCAAAAATGGGTTAGAAATGGCCAAAGATGGCTTCAAAAGGGTTAGAGGTGTGTAAAAAATGGTGTAGAAATGCGGAAAGATGGCTTCAAAAGGGTTAGAGGTATGAAAAACGGGCTAGAACAAGCCAAAGTTGGCTTCAAAAGGGTCAGAGATGTTTAAAAATGGTGCAAAATGGGCAAAGATGGCTTCAAAAATGTTAGAGATGTGCAAAAATGGGTTAGAAATGTCCAAAGTTGGCTTCAAAAGGGTAACAGATGTGCAAAAATGGCGTGGAAATGGCCAAAAATTGCTTCAAAACGGTTAGAGGTTTGCAAAAACGGGCCAGAACAGGCCAAAGTTGGCTTCAAAAGGGTAAGATATGTGCAAAAATGGCGTAGAAATGGCCAAAAATGGCTTCAAAAAGGTTAGTGATGTGCAAAAATGGGTTAGAAATGGTAAAGATTGCTTCAAAAGGGTTAGAGATGTGCAAAAATGGTGTAGAAATGGGCAAAGATGTCTTCAAAAGGGTTAGAGGAGTGCAAAAATGGTATAGAAATGGCCAAAAATGGATTCAAAAGGGTTAGAGATGTGCAAAAGTGGGTTAGAAATGTTCAATGTAGGCTTCAAAAGGGTTAGAGATGTCCAAAAATGGGTTAGAAATGTCCAAAGTTGGCTTCAAAAGGGTTAGAGGTGTGCAAAAATGGCGTAGAAATGGCCAAAGATGGCTTCAAAAGGGTTAGAGGTGTGCAAAAATGGGTTAGAAATGGCCAAAAATGGCTTCAAAAGGGTTAGAGATTTGCAAAAATGTCTCAGAAATGGCCAAAGATGGCTTCAAAAGGGTTAGAGATGTGCAAATATGGTGTAGAAATGGACAAAGATGGCTTCAAAAGGGTTAGAGATGTGCAAAAATGGCTCAGAAATGTCCAAAGTTGGCTTCAAAAGGGTTAGAGATGTGCAAAAATGGCGTGGAAATGGCCAAAAATTGCTTGAAAACGGTTAGAGGTATGCAAAAACGGGCTAGAACAGGCCAAAGTTGGCTTCAAAAGGGTAAGAGATGTGCAAAAATGGCGTAGAAATGGCCAAAAATGGCTTCAAAAAGGTTAGTTATGTGCAAAAATGGGTTAGAAATGGCCAAAGATGGCTTCAAAAGGGTTAGAGATGTGCAAAAATGGTGTAGAAATGGACAAAGATGGCTTCAAAAGGGTTAGAGATGTGCAAAAATGGTGTAGAAATGGCCAAAGATGGCTTCAAAAGGGTTAGAGATGTGCAAAAATGGGTTAGAAATGGCCAAAGATGCCTTCAAAACGGTTAGAGGTGTTTAAAAATGGTGGAAAAATGGGCAAAGATGGCTTGAGAATGGTTAGAAATGTGCAACAATGGGTTAGAAATGGCCAAAGATGGCTTCAAAAGGGTTAGAGATGTGCAAAAATGGCGTAGAAATGGCCAAAGATGGCTTCAAAAGGGTTAGAGATGTGCAAAAATGGCGTAGAAATGTCCAAAGTTGGCTTCAAAAGGGTTAGAGATGTGCAAAAATGGTGTAGAACTGGCAGAAGATGGATTCAAAAGGGTTAGAGATGTGCAAAAATGGGTTAGAAATGTCCAAAGTTGTCTTCAAAAGGGTTAGAGGTGTGCAAAAATGGTGTAGAAATGGCCAAAAATGGCTTCAAAAAGGTTAGAGATGTGCAAAAATGGGTTAGAAATGGGCAAAGATGGCTTCAAAAGGGTTAGAGATGTGCAAAAATGGCGTAGAAATGGCCAAAGATGGCTTCAGACCTGTTAGAGGTGTTTAAAAATGCTGCAAAAATGGGCAAAGAAAGGTTCAGAATGGTTAGAGATGTGCAAAAATGGGTTAGAAATGGCCAAAGTTGGCTTCAAAAGGGTAACAGATGTGCAAAAATGGCGTGGAAATGGCCAAGAATTGCTTCAAAACTGTTAGAGGTATGCAAAAACGGGCTAGAACAGGCCAAAGTTGGCTTCAAAAGGGTAAGAGATGTGCAAAAATGGCTTAGAAATGTCCAAAGTTGGCTTCAAAAGGGTAACAGATGTGCAAAAATGGCGTGGAAATGGCCAAAAATTGCTTCAAAACGGTTAGAGGTATGCAAAACCGGGCTAGAACAGGCCAAAGTTGGCTTCAAAAGGGTAAGAGATGTGCAAAAATGGCGTAGAAATGGCCAAAAATGGCTTCAAAAAGGTTAGTGATGTGCAAAAATGGGTTAGAAATGGCCAAAGATGGCTTCAAAAGGGTTAGAGATGTGCAAAAATGGTGTAGAAATGGACAAAGATGGCTTCAAAAGGGTTAGAGATGTGCAAAAATGGGTTAGAAATGGCCAAAGATGGCTTCAAAACGGTTAGAGGTGTTTAAAAATGGTGCAAAATAGGGCAAAGAAAGGTTCAGAATGGTTAGAGATGTGCAAAAATGGGTTAGAAATGGCCAAAGATGGCTTCAAAAGGGTTAGAGATGTGCAAAAATGGTGTAGAACTGGCAGAAGATGGATTCAAAAGGGTTAGAGACGTGCAAAAATGGGTTAGAAATGTCCAAAGTTGTCTTCAAAAGGGTTAGAGTTATGCAAAAACGGGCTAGAACAGGCCAAAGTTGGCTTCAAAAGGGTTAGAGGTCTTAAAAAATGGTGCAAAAAGGGCCAAGATGGCTAGAAAAGGGTTAGAGGTGTGCAAAAATGGTGTAGAAATGGCCAAAAAAGTCTTCAAAACGGTTAGAGATGTGCAAAAATGGTGTAGAACTGGCCAAAGATGGCTTCAAAAGGGTTAGAGATGTGCAAAAATGGTGTAGAACTGGCAGAAGATGGATTCAAAAGGGTTAGAGACGTGCAAAAATGGGTTAGAAATGTCCAAAGTTGTCTTCAAAAGGGTTAGAGGTGTGCAAAAATGGTGTAGAAATGGCCAAAGTTGGCTTCAAAACGGTTTGAGGTGTGCAAAAATGGCGTAGAACTGGCCAAAGATGGATTCAAAAGGGTTAGAGATGTGTAAAAAATGGTGTAGAAATGCGGAAAGATGGCTTCAAAAGGGTTAGAGGTATGAAAAACGGGCTAGAACAAGCCAAAGTTGGCTTCAAAAGGGTTAGAGATGTTTAAAAATGGTGCAAAATGGGCAAAGATGGCTTCAAAATTGTTAGAGATGTGCAAAAATGGGTTAGAAATGTCCAAAGTTGGCTTCAAAAGGGTTACAGATGTGCAAAAATGGCGTGGAAATGGCCAAAAATTGCTTCAAAACGGTTAGAGGTTTGCAAAAACGGGCCAGAACAGGCCAAAGTTGGCTTCAAAAGGGTAAGATATGTGCAAAAATGGCGTAGAAATGGCCAAAAATGGCTTCAAAAAGGTTAGTGATGTGCAAAAATGGGTTAGAAACGGTAAAGATTGCTTCAAAAGGGTTAGAGATGTGCAAAAATGGTGTAGAAATGGGCAAAGATGTCTTCAAAAGGGTTAGAGGAGTGCAAAAATGGTATAGAAATGGCCAAAAATGGCTTCAAAAGGGTTAGAGATGTGCAAAAGTGGGTTAGAAATGTTCAATGTTGGCTTCAAAAGGGTTAGAGATGTCCAAAAATGGGTTAGAAATGTCCAAAGTTGGCTTCAAAAGGGTTAGAGATGTGCAAAAATGGTGTAGAACTGGCCAAAGATGGATTCAAAAGGGTTAGAGATGTGCATAAATGGGTTAGAAATGTCCAAAGTTGTCTTCAAAAGGGTTAGAGGTGTGCAAAAATGGCGTAGAAATGGCCAAAGTTGGCTTCAAAAGGGTTAGAGATGTGCAAAAATGGTGTAGAAATGGCCAAAGATGGCTTCAAAAGGGTTAGAGGTATGCAAAAATGGGCTAGAACAGGCCAAAGTTGGCTTCAAAAGGGTTAGAGATGTGCAAAAATGGGTTAGAAATGGGCAAAGAAAGGTTCAGAATGGTTAGAGATGTGCAAAAATGGCTTAGAAATGTCCAAAGTTGGCTTCAAAAGGGTAACAGTTGTGCAAAAATGGCGTGGAAATGGCCAAAAATTGCTTCAAAACGGTTAGAGGTATGCAAAAACGGGCTAGAACAGGCCAAAGTTGGCTTCAAAAGGGTAAGAGATGTGCAAAAATGGCTTAGAAATGCCCAAAGTTGGCTTCAAATGGGTAACAGATGTGCAAAAATGGCGTGGAAATGGCCAAAAATTGCTTGAAAACGGTTAGAGGTATGCAAAAACGGGCTAGAACAGGCCAAAGTTGGCTTCAAAAGGGTAAGAGATGTGCAAAAATGGCGTAGAAATGGCCAAAGATGGCTTCAAAAGGGTTAGAGATGTGCAAAAATGGTGTAGAAATGGACAAAGATGGCTTCAAAAGGGTTAGAGATGTGCAAAAATGGCTTAGAAATGTCCAAAGTTGGCTTCAAAAGGGTAACAGATGTGCAAAAATGGCGTGGAAATGGCCAAAAATTACTTCAAAACGGTTAGAAGTATGCAAAAACAGGCTAGAACAGGCCAAAGTTGGCTTCAAAAGGGTAAGAGATGTGCAAAAATGGCGTAGAAATGGCCAAAAATGGTTTCAAAAAGGTTAGAGATGTGCAAAAATGGGTTAGAAATGGCCAAAGATGGCTTCAAAAGGGTTAGAGATGTGCAAAAATGGGTTAGAAATGGACAAAGATGGCTTCAAAAGGGTTAGAGATGTGCAAAAATGGGTTAGAAATGGCCAAAGATGGCTTCAAAACGGTTAGAGGTGTTTAAAAATGGTGGAAAAATGGGCAAAGATGGCTTGAGAATGGTTAGAAATGTGCAACAATGGGTTAGAAATGGCCAAAGATGGCTTCAAAAGGGTTAGAGATGTGCAAAAATGGGTTAGAAATGGGCAAAGATGGCTTCAAAAGGGTTAGAGATGTGCAAAAATGGCGTAGAAATGGCCAAAGATGGCTTCAAAACTGTTAGAGGTGTTTAAAAACGGTGCAAAAATGGGCAAAGAAAGGTTCAGAATGGTTAGAGATGTGCAAAAATGGGTTAGAAATGGCCAAAGATGGCTTCAAAAGGGTTAGAGATGTGTAAAAATGGCGTAGAAATGGCCAAAGATGGCTTCAAAAGGGTTAGAGATGTGCAAAAATGGCGCAGAAATGTCCAAAGTTGGCTTCAAAAGGGTTAGAGATGTGCAAAAATGGTGTAGAACTGGCCAAAGATGGATTCAAAAGGGTTAGAGATGTGCAAAAATGGCGTAGAAATGGTCAAAGATGGCTTCATAAGGATAAGAGATGTGAAAAAATGGTGTAGAAATGGCCAAAGATGGCTTCAAAAGGATTAGAGGTATGCAAAAACGGGCTAGAACAGGCCAAAGTTGGCTTCAAAAGGGTTAGAGGTCTGCAAAAATGGTGTAGAAATGGCCAAAAATGGATTCAGAAGGGTTAGAGATGTGCAAAAATGGGTTAGAAATGTTCAATGTTGGCTTCAAAAGGGTTAGAGATGTCCAAAAATGGGTTAGAAATGTCCAAAGTCGGCTTCAAAAGGGTTAGAGATGTGCAAAAATGGTGTAGAAATGGCCAAGGATGTCTTCAAAAGGGTTAGAGGTATGCAAAAATGGGCTAGAACAGGCCAAAGTTGGCTTCAAAAGGGTTAGAGATGTGCAACAATGGGTTAGAAATGGCCAAAGATGGCTTCAAAAGGGTTAGAGATGTGCAAAAATGGGTTAGAAATGGGCAAAGATGGCTTCAAAAGGGTTAGAGATGTGCAAAAATGGCGTAGAAATGGCCAAAGATGGCTTCAAAACTGTTAGAGGTGTTTAAAAACGGTGCAAAAATGGGCAAAGAAAGGTTCAGAATGGTTAGAGATGTGCAAAAATGGGTTAGAAATGGCCAAAGATGGCTTCAAAAGGGTTAGAGATGTGCAAAAATGGGTTAGAAATGGGCATTGATGGCTTCAAAAGGGTTAGAGATGTGCAAAAATGGCGTAGAAATGGCCAAAGATGGCTTCAAACCTGTTAGAGGTGTTTAAAAATGCTGCAAAAATGGGCAAAGAAAGGTTCAGAATGGTTAGAGATGTGCAAAAATGGGTTAGAAATGGCCAAAGATGGCTTCAAAAGGGTAACAGATGTGCAAAAATGGCGTGGAAATGGCCAAAAATTGCTTCAAAACTGTTAGAGGTATGCAAAAACGGGCTAGAACAGGCCAAAGTTGGCTTCAAAAGGGTAAGAGATGTGCAAAAATGGCTTAGAAATGTCCAAAGTTGGCTTCAAAAGGGTAACAAATGTGCAAAAATGGCGTGGAAATGGCCAAAGATGGCTTCAAAAGGGTTAGAGATGTGCAAAAATGGTGTAGAAATGGCCAAAGATGGCTTCAAAAGGGTTAGAGGTATGCAAAAACGGGCTAGAACAGGCCAACGTTGGCTTCAAAAGGGTTAGAGATGTGCAAAAATGGGTTAGAAATGGCCAAAGATGGCTTCAAAAGGGTTAGAGATGTGCAAAAATGGGTTAGAAATGGACAAAGATGGCTTCAAAAGGGTTAGAGATGTGCAAAAATGGGTTAGAAATGGCCAAAGATGGCTTCAAAACGGTTAGAGGTGTTTAAAAATGGTGGAAAAATGGGCAAAGATGGCTTGAGAATGGTTAGAAATGTGCAACAATGGGTTAGAAATGGCCAAAGATGGCTTCAAAAGGGTTAGAGATGTGCAAAAATGGGTTAGAAATGGGCAAAGATGGCTTCAAAAGGGTTAGAGATGTGCAAAAATGGCGTAGAAATGGCCAAAGATGGCTTCAAAACTGTTAGAGGTGTTTAAAAACGGTGCAAAAATGGGCAAAGAAAGGTTCAGAATGGTTAGAGATGTGCAAAAATGGGTTAGAAATGGCCAAAGATGGCTTCAAAAGGGTTAGAGATGTGTAAAAATGGCGTAGAAATGGCCAAAGATGGCTTCAAAAGGGTTAGAGATGTGCAAAAATGGCGCAGAAATGTCCAAAGTTGGCTTCAAAAGGGTTAGAGATGTGCAAAAATGGTGTAGAACTGGCCAAAGATGGATTCAAAAGGGTTAGAGATGTGCAAAAATGGCGTAGAAATGGGCAAAGATGGCTTCATAAGGATAAGAGATGTGAAAAAATGGTGTAGAAATGGCCAAAGATGGCTTCAAAAGGATTAGAGGTATGCAAAAACGGGCTAGAACAGGCCAAAGTTGGCTTCAAAAGGGTTAGAGGTCTGCAAAAATGGTGTAGAAATGGCCAAAAATGGATTCAGAAGGGTTAGAGATGTGCAAAAATGGGTTAGAAATGTTCAATGTTGGCTTCAAAAGGGTTAGAGATGTCCAAAAATGGGTTAGAAATGTCCAAAGTCGGCTTCAAAAGGGTTAGAGATGTGCAAAAATGGTGTAGAAATGGCCAAGGATGTATCAAAAGGGTTAGAGGTATGCAAAAATGGGCTAGAACAGGCCAAAGTTGGCTTCAAAAGGGTTAGAGATGTGCAACAATGGGTTAGAAATGGCCAAAGATGGCTTCAAAAGGGTTAGAGATGTGCAAAAATGGGTTAGAAATGGGCAAAGATGGCTTCAAAAGGGTTAGAGATGTGCAAAAATGGCGTAGAAATGGCCAAAGATGGCTTCAAAACTGTTAGAGGTGTTTAAAAACGGTGCAAAAATGGGCAAAGAAAGGTTCAGAATGGTTAGAGATGTGCAAAAATGGGTTAGAAATGGCCAAAGATGGCTTCAAAAGGGTTAGAGATGTGTAAAAATGGCGTAGAAATGGCCAAAGATGGCTTCAAAATGGTTAGAGATGTGCAAAAATGGCGCAGAAATGT
This sequence comes from Lathamus discolor, assembly GCF_037157495.1. NCBI lineage: Eukaryota > Metazoa > Chordata > Aves > Psittaciformes > Psittacidae > Lathamus > Lathamus discolor. The sequence continues at coordinate 40,698,651 of NC_088908.1, read as the reverse complement.
CCAAAGTTGGCTTCAAAAGGGTTAGAGATGTGCAAAAATGGTGTAGAACTGGCCAAAGATGGATTCAAAAGGGTTAGAGATGTGCAAAAATGGCGTAGAAATGGGCAAAGATGGCTTCATAAGGATAAGAGATGTGAAAAAATGGTGTAGAAATGGCCAAAGATGGCTTCAAAAGGATTAGAGGTATGCAAAAACGGGCTAGAACAGGCCAAAGTTGGCTTCAAAAGGGTTAGAGGTCTGCAAAAATGGTGTAGAAATGGCCAAAAATGGATTCAGAAGGGTTAGAGATGTGCAAAAATGGGTTAGAAATGTTCAATGTTGGCTTCAAAAGGGTTAGAGATGTCCAAAAATGGGTTAGAAATGTCCAAAGTCGGCTTCAAAAGGGTTAGAGATGTGCAAAAATGGTGTAGAAATGGCCAAGGATGTCTTCAAAAGGGTTAGAGGTATGCAAAAATGGGCTAGAACAGGCCAAAGTTGGCTTCAAAAGGGTTAGAGATGTGCAAAAATGGGTTAGAAATGGCCAAAAATGGCTTCAAAAAGGTTAGAGATTTGCAAAACTGTCGCAGAAATGGCCAAAGATGGCTTCAAAAGGGTTAGAGATGTGCAAAAATGGGTTAGAAATGGGCATTGATGGCTTCAAAAGGGTTAGAGATGTGCAAAAATGGCGTAGAAATGGCCAAAGATGGCTTCAAACCTGTTAGAGGTGTTTAAAAATGCTGCAAAAATGGGCAAAGAAAGGTTCAGAATGGTTAGAGATGTGCAAAAATGGGTTAGAAATGGCCAAAGATGGCTTCAAAAGGGTAACAGATGTGCAAAAATGGCGTGGAAATGGCCAAAAATTGCTTCAAAACTGTTAGAGGTATGCAAAAACGGGCTAGAACAGGCCAAAGTTGGCTTCAAAAGGGTAAGAGATGTGCAAAAATGGCTTAGAAATGTCCAAAGTTGGCTTCAAAAGGGTAACAAATGTGCAAAAATGGCGTGGAAATGGCCAAAGATGGCTTCAAAAGGGTTAGAGATGTGCAAAAATGGTGTAGAAATGGACAAAGATGGCTTCAAAAGGGTTAGAGATGTGCAAAAATGGGATAGAAATGGCCAAAGATGGCTTCAAAACGGTTAGAGGTGTTTAAAAATGGTGGAAAAATGGGCAAAGATGGCTTGAGAATGGTTAGAAATGTGCAACAATGGGTTAGAAATGGCCAAAGATGGCTTCAAAAGGGTTAGAGATGTGCAAAAATGGGTTAGAAATGGGCAAAGATGGCTTCAAAAGGGTTAGAGATGTGCAAAAATGGCGTAGAAATGGCCAAAGATGGCTTCAAAACTGTTAGAGGTGTTTAAAAATGGTGCAAAAATGGGCAAAGAAAGGTTCAGAATGGTTAGATATGTGCAAAAATGGGTTAGAAATGGCCAAAGATGGCTTCAAAAGGGTTAGAGTTATGCAAAAACGGGCTAGAACAGGCCAAAGTTGGCTTCAAAAGGGTTAGAGGTCTTAAAAAATGGAGCAAAACCGGGCCAAGATGGCTATAAAAGGGTTAGAGGTGTGCAAAAATGGTGTAGAAATGGCCAAAAAAGTCTTCAAAACGGTTAGAGATATGCAAAAATGGTGTAGAACTGGCCAAAGAGGGCTTCAAAAGGGTTAGAGATGTGCAAAAATGGCGCAGAAATGTCCAAAGTTGTCTTCAAAAGGGTTAGAGATGTGCAAAAATGGTGTAGAAATGACAAAGATGGCTTCAAAAGGGTTAGAGATGTGCAAAAACTGCGTAGAAATGGCCAAAGATGGCTTCAAAAGGGTTAGAGATGTGTGAAAATGGCGTAGAAATGGCCAAAGATGGCTTCAAAAGGGTTAGAGATGTGCAAAAATGGCGTAGAAATGTCCAAAGTTGGCTTCAAAAGGGTTAGAGATGTGCAAAAATGGTGTAGAACTGGCAGAAGGTGGATTCAAAAGGGTTAGAGATGTGCAAAAATGGGTTAGAAATGTCCAAAGTTGTCTTCAAAAGGGTTAGAGGTGTGCAAAAATGGTGTAGAAATGGCCAAAGATGGCTTCAAAACGGTTTGAGGTGTGCAAAAATGGTGTAGAACTGGCCAAAGATGGATTCAAAAGGGTTAGAGATGTGTAAAAAATGGTGTAGAAATGCGGAAAGATGGCTTCAAAAGGGTTAGAGGTATGAAAAACGGGCTAGAACAAGCCAAAGTTGGCTTCAAAAGGGTTAGAGATGTTTAAAAATGGTGCAAAATGGGCAAAGATGGCTTCAAAAGTGTTAGAGATGTGCAAAAATGGGTTAGAAATGTCCAAAGTTGGCTTCAAAAGGGTAACAGATGTGCAAAAATGGCGTGGAAATGGCCAAAAATTGCTTCAAAACGGTTAGAGGTTTGAAAAAACGGGCCAGAACAGGCCAAAGTTGGCTTCAAAAGGGTAAGAGATGTGCAAAAATGGCGTAGAAATGGCCAAAAATGGCTTCAAAAAGGTTAGTGATGTGCAAAAATGGGTTAGAAATGGTAAAGATTGCTTCAAAAGGGTTAGAGATGTGCAAAAATGGGTTAGAAATGGCCAAAGATGCCTTCAAAACGGTTAGAGGAGTGCAAAAATGGTATAGAAATGGCCAAAAATGGATTCAAAAGGGTTAGAGATGTGCAAAAGTGGGTTAGAAATGTTCAATGTTGGCTTCAAAAGGGTTAGGGATGTGCAAAAATGGCGCAGAAATGTCCAAAGTTGGCTTCAAAAGGGTTAGAGATGTGCAAAAATGGTGTAGAACTGGCCAAAGATGGATTCAAAAGGGTTAGAGATGTGCATAAATGTTTTAGAAATGTCCAAAGTTGTCTTCAAAAGGGTTAGAGGTGTGCAAAAATGGTGTAGAAATGGGCAAAAATGGCTTCAAAAGGTTTAGAGATGTGCAAAAATGGCATAGAAATGGCCAAAGATGGCTTCAAAAGGGTTAGAGATGTGCAAAAATGGTGTAGAACTGGCCAAAGATGGATTCAAAAGGGTTAGAGATGTGCATAAATGTTTTAGAAATGTCCAAAGTTGTCTTCAAAAGGGTTAGAGGTGTGCAAAAAAGGTGTAGAAATGGCCAAAGATGGCTTCAAAAGGGTTAGAGGTGTGCAAAAATGGTGTAGAAATGGCCAAAGATGGCTTCAAAAGGGTTAGAGGTATGCAAAAATGGGCTAGAACAGGCCAAAGTTGGCTTCAAAAGGGTTAGAGATGTGCAAAAATGGGTTAGAAATGGGCAAAGATGGCTTCAAAAGGGTTAGAGATGTACAAAAATGGCGTAGAAATGGCCAAAGATGGCTTCAAAACTGTTAGAGGTGTTTAAAAATGGTGCAAAAATGGGCAAAGAAAGGTTCAGAATGGTTAGAGATGTGCAAAAATGGGTTAGAAATGGCCAAAGATGGCTTCAAAAGGGTTAGAGTTATGCAAAAACGGGCTAGAACAGGCCAAAGTTGGCTTCAAAAGGGTTAGAGGTCTTAAAAAATGGTGCAAAAACGGGCCAAGATGGCTATAAAAGGGTTAGAGGTGTGCAAAAATGGTGTAGAAATGGCCAAAAAAGTCTTCAAAAGGGTTAGAGATATGCAAAAATGGTGTAGAACTGGCCAAAGAGGGCTTCAAAAGGGTTAGAGATGTGCAAAAATGGCGCAGAAATGTCCAAAGTTGTCTTCAAAAGGGTTAGAGATGTGCAAAAATGGTGTAGAAATGGACAAAGATGGCTTCAAAAGGGTTAGAGATGTGCAAAAACTGCGTAGAAATGGCCAAAGATGGCTTCAAAAGGGTTAGAGATGTGTGAAAATGGCGTAGAAATGGCCAAAGATAGCTTCAAAAGGGTTAGAGATGTGCAAAAATGGCGTAGAAATGTCCAAAGTTGTCTTCAAAAGGGTTAGAGGTGTGCAAAAATGGTGTAGAAATGGCCAAAGATGGCTTCAAAACGGTTTGAGGTGTGCAAAAATGGTGTAGAACTGGCCAAAGATGGATTCAAAAGGGTTAGAGATGTGTAAAAAATGGTGTAGAAATGCGGAAAGATGGCTTCAAAAGGGTTAGAGGTATGAAAAACGGGCTAGAACAAGCCAAAGTTGGCTTCAAAAGGGTTAGAGATGTTTAAAAATGGTGCAAAATGGGCAAAGATGGCTTCAAAAGTGTTAGAGATGTGCAAAAATGGGTTAGAAATGTCCAAAGTTGGCTTCAAAAGGGTAACAGATGTGCAAAAATGGCGTGGAAATGGCCAAAAATTGCTTCAAAACGGTTAGAGGTTTGAAAAAACGGGCCAGAACAGGCCAAAGTTGGCTTCAAAAGGGTAAGAGATGTGCAAAAATGGCGTAGAAATGGCCAAAAATGGCTTCAAAAAGGTTAGTGATGTGCAAAAATGGGTTAGAAATGGTAAAGATTGCTTCAAAAGGGTTAGAGATGTGCAAAAATGGGTTAGAAATGGCCAAAGATGCCTTCAAAACGGTTAGAGGAGTGCAAAAATGGTATAGAAATGGCCAAAAATGGATTCAAAAGGGTTAGAGATGTGCAAAAGTGGGTTAGAAATGTTCAATGTTGGCTTCAAAAGGGTTAGGCATGTGCAAAAATGGCGCAGAAATGTCCAAAGTTGGCTTCAAAAGGGTTAGAGATGTGCAAAAATGGTGTAGAACTGGCCAAAGATGGATTCAAAAGGGTTAGAGATGTGCATAAATGTTTTAGAAATGTCCAAAGTTGTCTTCAAAAGGGTTAGAGGTGTGCAAAAATGGTGTAGAAATGGGCAAAAATGGCTTCAAAAGGTTTAGAGATGTGCAAAAATGGCATAGAAATGGCCAAAGATGGCTTCAAAAGGGTTAGAGATGTGCAAAAATGGTGTAGAACTGGCCAAAGATGGATTCAAAAGGGTTAGAGATGTGTAAAAAATGGTGTAGAAATGCGGAAAGATGGCTTCAAAAGGGTTAGAGGTATGAAAAACGGGCTAGAACAAGCCAAAGTTGGCTTCAAAAGGGTTAGAGATGTTTAAAAATGGTGCAAAATGGGCAAAGATGGCTTCAAAAGTGTTAGAGATGTGCAAAAATGGGTTAGAAATGTCCAAAGTTGGCTTCAAAAGGGTAACAGATGTGCAAAAATGGCGTGGAAATGGCCAAAAATTGCTTCAAAACGGTTAGAGGTTTGAAAAAACGGGCCAGAACAGGCCAAAGTTGGCTTCAAAAGGGTAAGAGATGTGCAAAAATGGCGTAGAAATGGCCAAAAATGGCTTCAAAAAGGTTAGTGATGTGCAAAAATGGGTTAGAAATGGTAAAGATTGCTTCAAAAGGGTTAGAGATGTGCAAAAATGGGTTAGAAATGGCCAAAGATGCCTTCAAAACGGTTAGAGGAGTGCAAAAATGGTATAGAAATGGCCAAAAATGGATTCAAAAGGGTTAGAGATGTGCAAAAGTGGGTTAGAAATGTTCAATGTTGGCTTCAAAAGGGTTAGGGATGTGCAAAAATGGCGCAGAAATGTCCAAAGTTGGCTTCAAAAGGGTTAGAGATGTGCAAAAATGGTGTAGAACTGGCCAAAGATGGATTCAAAAGGGTTAGAGATGTGCATAAATGTTTTAGAAATGTCCAAAGTTGTCTTCAAAAGGGTTAGAGGTGTGCAAAAATGGTGTAGAAATGGGCAAAAATGGCTTCAAAAGGTTTAGAGATGTGCAAAAATGGCATAGAAATGGCCAAAGATGGCTTCAAAAGGGTTAGAGATGTGCATAAATGTTTTAGAAATGTCCAAAGTTGTCTTCAAAAGGGTTAGAGGTGTGCAAAAAAGGTGTAGAAATGGGCAAAGATGGCTTCAAAAGGGTTAGAGGTGTGCAAAAATGGTGTAGAAATGGCCAAAGATGGCTTCAAAAGGGTTAGAGGTATGCAAAAATGGGCTAGAACAGGCCAAAGTTGGCTTCAAAAGGGTTAGAGATGTGCAAAAATGGGTTAGAAATGGGCAAAGATGGCTTCAAAAGGGTTAGAGATGTACAAAAATGGCGTAGAAATGGCCAAAGATGGCTTCAAAACTGTTAGAGGTGTTTAAAAATGGTGCAAAAATGGGCAAAGAAAGGTTCAGAATGGTTAGAGATGTGCAAAAATGGGTTAGAAATGGCCAAAGATGGCTTCAAAAGGGTTAGAGTTATGCAAAAACGGGCTAGAACAGGCCAAAGTTGGCTTCAAAAGGGTTAGAGGTCTTAAAAAATGGTGCAAAAACGGGCCAAGATGGCTATAAAAGGGTTAGAGGTGTGCAAAAATGGTGTAGAAATGGCCAAAAAAGTCTTCAAAAGGGTTAGAGATATGCAAAAATGGTGTAGAACTGGCCAAAGAGGGCTTCAAAAGGGTTAGAGATGCGCAAAAATGGCGCAGAAATGTCCAAAGTTGTCTTCAAAAGGGTTAGAGATGTGCAAAAATGGTGTAGAAATGGACAAAGATGGCTTCAAAAGGGTTAGAGATGTGCAAAAACTGCGTAGAAATGGCCAAAGATGGCTTCAAAAGGGTTAGAGATGTGTGAAAATGGCGTAGAAATGGCCAAAGATAGCTTCAAAAGGGTTAGAGATGTGCAAAAATGGCGTAGAAATGTCCAAAGTTGTCTTCAAAAGGGTTAGAGGTGTGCAAAAATGGTGTAGAAATGGCCAAAGATGGCTTCAAAACGGTTTGAGGTGTGCAAAAATGGTGTAGAACTGGCCAAAGATGGATTCAAAAGGGTTAGAGATGTGTAAAAAATGGTGTAGAAATGCGGAAAGATGGCTTCAAAAGGGTTAGAGGTATGAAAAACGAGCTAGAACAAGCCAAAGTTGGCTTCAAAAGGGTTAGAGATGTTTAAAAATGGTGCAAAATGGGCAACGATGGCTTCAAAAGTGTTAGAGATGTGCAAAAAGGGTTAGAAATGTCCAAAGTTGGCTTCAAAAGGGTAAGATATGTGCAAAAATGGCGTAGAAATGGCCAAAAATGGCTTCAAAAAGGTTAGTGATGTGCAAAAATGGGTTAGAAATGGTAAAGATTGCTTCAAAAGGGTTAGAGATGTGCAAAAATGGGTTAGAAATGGCCAAAGATGCCTTCAAAACGGTTAGAGGAGTGCAAAAATGGTATAGAAATGGCCAAAAATGGATTCAAAAGGGTTAGAGATGTGCAAAAGTGGGTTAGAAATGTTCAATGTTGGCTTCAAAAGGGTTAGGGATGTGCAAAAATGGCGCAGAAATGTCCAAAGTTGGCTTCAAAAGGGTTAGAGATGTGCAAAAATGGTGTAGAACTGGCCAAAGATGGATTCAAAAGGGTTAGAGATGTGCATAAATGTTTTAGAAATGTCCAAAGTTGTCTTCAAAAGGGTTAGAGGTGTGCAAAAATGGTGTAGAAATGGGCAAAAATGGCTTCAAAAGGTTTAGAGATGTGCAAAAATGGCATAGAAATGGCCAAAGATGGCTTCAAAAGGGTTAGAGATGTGCATAAATGTTTTAGAAATGTCCAAAGTTGTCTTCAAAAGGGTTAGAGGTGTGCAAAAATGGTGTAGAAATGGCCAAAGATGGCTTCAAAACGGTTTGAGGTGTGCAAAAATGGTGTAGAACTGGCCAAAGATGGATTCAAAAGGGTTAGAGATGTGTAAAAAATGGTGTAGAAATGCGGAAAGATGGCTTCAAAAGGGTTAGAGGTATGAAAAACGGGCTAGAACAAGCCAAAGTTGGCTTCAAAAGGGTTAGAGATGTTTAAAAATGGTGCAAAATGGGCAAAGATGGCTTCAAAAGTGTTAGAGATGTGCAAAAATGGGTTAGAAATGTCCAAAGTTGGCTTCAAAAGGGTAACAGATGTGCAAAAATGGCGTGGAAATGGCCAAAAATTGCTTCAAAACGGTTAGAGGTTTGAAAAAACGGGCCAGAACAGGCCAAAGTTGGCTTCAAAAGGGTAAGAGATGTGCAAAAATGGCGTAGAAATGGCCAAAAATGGCTTCAAAAAGGTTAGTGATGTGCAAAAATGGGTTAGAAATGGTAAAGATTGCTTCAAAAGGGTTAGAGATGTGCAAAAATGGGTTAGAAATGGCCAAAGATGCCTTCAAAACGGTTAGAGGAGTGCAAAAATGGTATAGAAATGGCCAAAAATGGATTCAAAAGGGTTAGAGATGTGCAAAAGTGGGTTAGAAATGTTCAATGTTGGCTTCAAAAGGGTTAGGGATGTGCAAAAATGGCGCAGAAATGTCCAAAGTTGGCTTCAAAAGGGTTAGAGATGTGCAAAAATGGTGTAGAACTGGCCAAAGATGGATTCAAAAGGGTTAGAGATGTGCATAAATGTTTTAGAAATGTCCAAAGTTGTCTTCAAAAGGGTTAGAGGTGTGCAAAAATGGTGTAGAAATGGGCAAAAATGGCTTCAAAAGGTTTAGAGATGTGCAAAAATGGCATAGAAATGGCCAAAGATGGCTTCAAAAGGGTTAGAGATGTGCATAAATGTTTTAGAAATGTCCAAAGTTGTCTTCAAAAGGGTTAGAGGTGTGCAAAAAAGGTGTAGAAATGGCCAAAGATGGCTTCAAAAGGGTTAGAGGTGTGCAAAAATGGTGTAGAAATGGCCAAAGATGGCTTCAAAAGGGTTAGAGGTATGCAAAAATGGGCTAGAACAGGCCAAAGTTGGCTTCAAAAGGGTTAGAGATGTGCAAAAATGGGTTAGAAATGGGCAAAGATGGCTTCAAAAGGGTTAGAGATGTACAAAAATGGCGTAGAAATGGCCAAAGATGGCTTCAAAACTGTTAGAGGTGTTTAAAAATGGTGCAAAAATGGGCAAAGAAAGGTTCAGAATGGTTAGAGATGTGCAAAAATGGGTTAGAAATGGCCAAAGATGGCTTCAAAAGGGTTAGAGTTATGCAAAAACGGGCTAGAACAGGCCAAAGTTGGCTTCAAAAGGGTTAGAGGTCTTAAAAAATGGTGCAAAAACGGGCCAAGATGGCTATAAAAGGGTTAGAGGTGTGCAAAAATGGTGTAGAAATGGCCAAAAAAGTCTTCAAAAGGGTTAGAGATATGCAAAAATGGTGTAGAACTGGCCAAAGAGGGCTTCAAAAGGGTTAGAGATGCGCAAAAATGGCGCAGAAATGTCCAAAGTTGTCTTCAAAAGGGTTAGAGATGTGCAAAAATGGTGTAGAAATGGACAAAGATGGCTTCAAAAGGGTTAGAGATGTGCAAAAACTGCGTAGAAATGGCCAAAGATGGCTTCAAAAGGGTTAGAGATGTGTGAAAATGGCGTAGAAATGGCCAAAGATAGCTTCAAAAGGGTTAGAGATGTGCAAAAATGGCGTAGAAATGTCCAAAGTTGTCTTCAAAAGGGTTAGAGGTGTGCAAAAATGGTGTAGAAATGGCCAAAGATGGCTTCAAAACGGTTTGAGGTGTGCAAAAATGGTGTAGAACTGGCCAAAGATGGATTCAAAAGGGTTAGAGATGTGTAAAAAATGGTGTAGAAATGCGGAAAGATGGCTTCAAAAGGGTTAGAGGTATGAAAAACGAGCTAGAACAAGCCAAAGTTGGCTTCAAAAGGGTTAGAGATGTTTAAAAATGGTGCAAAATGGGCAACGATGGCTTCAAAAGTGTTAGAGATGTGCAAAAAGGGTTAGAAATGTCCAAAGTTGGCTTCAAAAGGGTAAGATATGTGCAAAAATGGCGTAGAAATGGCCAAAAATGGCTTCAAAAAGGTTAGTGATGTGCAAAAATGGGTTAGAAATGGTAAAGATTGCTTCAAAAGGGTTAGAGGTGTGCAAAAATGGTGTAGAAATGGCCAAAGATGGCTTCAAAAGGGTTAGAGGTATGCAAAAATGGGCTAGAACAGGCCAAAGTTGGCTTCAAAAGGGTTAGAGATGTGCAAAAATATGTTAGAAATGGGCAAAGATGGCTTCAAAAGGGTTAGAGATGTGCAAAAATGGCGTAGAAATGGCCAAAGATGGCTTCAAAACTGTTAGAGGTGTTTAAAAATGGTGCAAAAATGGGCAAAGAAAGGTTCAGAATGGTAAGAGATGTGCAAAAATGGGTTAGAAATGGCCAAAGATGGCTTCAAAAGGGTTAGAGTTATGCAAAAACGGGCTAGAACAGGCCAAAGTTGGCTTCAAAAGGGTGAGAGGTCTTAAAAAATGGTGCAAAAACGGGCCAAGATGGATATAAAAGGGTTAGAGGTGTGCAAAAATGGTGTAGAAATGGCCAAAAAAGTCTTCAAAACGGTTAGAGATATGCAAAAATGGTGTAGAACTGGCCAAAGAGGGCTTCAAAAGGGTTAGAGATGTGCAAAAATGGCGCAGAAATGTCCAAAGTTGTCTTCAAAAGGGTTAGAGATGTGCAAAAATGGTGTAGAAATGGACAAAGATGGCTTCAAAAGGGTTAGAGATGTGCAAAAATGGCGCAGAAATGTCCAAAGTTGTCTTCAAAAGGGTTAGAGATGTGAAAAAATGGTGTAGAAATGGACAATGATGGCTTCAAAGGGGTTAGAGATGTGCAAAAACTGCGTAGAAATGGCCAAAGATGGCTTCAAAAGGGTTAGAGATGTGTGAAAACTGCGTAGAAATGGCCAAAGATGGCTTCAAAAGGGTTAGAGATGTGCAAAAATGGCGTAGAAATGGCCAAAGATGGCTTCAAAAGGGTTAGAGATGTGCAAAAATGGCGTAGAAATGTCCAAAGTTGGCTTCAAAAGGGTTAGAGATGTGCAAAAATAGTGTAGAACTGGCAGAAGATGGATTCAAAAGGGTTAGAGATGTGCAAAAATGGGTTAGAAATGTCCAAAGTTGTCTTCAAAAGGGTTAGAGGTGTGCAAAAATGGTGTAGAACTGGCCAAAGATGGATTCAAAAGGGTTAGAGATGTGCAAAAATGGTGTAGAACTGGCCAAAGATGGATTCAAAAGGGTTAGAGATGTGTAAAAAATGGTGTAGAAATGCAGAAAGATGGCTTCAAAAGGGTTAGAGGTATGAAAAACGGGCTAGAACAAGCCAAAGTTGGCTTCAAAAGGGTCAGAGATGTTTAAAAATGGTGCAAAATGGGCAAAGATGGCTTCAAAAGTGTTAGAGATGTGCAAAAATGGGTTAGAAATGTCCAAAGTTGGCTTCAAAAGGGTAACAGATGTGCAAAAATGGCGTGGAAATGGCCAAAAATTGCTTCAAAACGGTTAGAGGTTTGCAAAAACGGGCCAGAACAGGCCAAAGTTGGCTTCAAAAGGGAAAGATATGTGCAAAAATGGCGTAGAAATGGCCAAAAATGGCTTCAAAAAGGTTAGTGATGTGCAAAAATGGGTTAGAAATGGTAAAGATTGCTTCAAAAGGGTTAGAGATTTGCAAAAATGGCGTAGAAATGGCCAAAGATGTCTTCAAAAGGGTTAGAGGAGTGCAAAAATGGTATAGAAATGGCCAAAAATGGATTCAAAAGGGTTAGAGATGTGCAAAAGTGGGTTAGAAATGTTCAATGTTGGCTTCAAAAGGGTTAGGGATGTGCAAAAATGGCGCAGAAATGTCCAAAGTTGGCTTCAAAAGGGTTAGAGATGTGCAAAAATGGTGTAGAACTGGCCAAAGATGGATTCAAAAGGGTTAGAGATGTGCATAAATGTTTTAGAAATGTCCAAAGTTGTCTTCAAAAGGGTTAGAGGTGTGCAAAAATGGTGTAGAAATGGGCAAAAATGGCTTCAAAAGGTTTAGAGATGTGCAAAAATGGCATAGAAATGGCCAAAGATGGCTTCAAAAGGGTTAGAGATGTGCAAAAATGGTGTAGAACTGGCCAAAGATGGATTCAAAAGGGTTAGAGATGTGCATAAATGTTTTAGAAATGTCCAAAGTTGTCTTCAAAAGGGTTAGAGGTGTGCAAAAAAGGTGTAGAAATGGCCAAAGATGGCTTCAAAAGGGTTAGAGGTGTGCAAAAATGGTGTAGAAATGGCCAAAGATGGCTTCAAAAGGGTTAGAGGTATGCAAAAATGGGCTAGAACAGGCCAAAGTTGGCTTCAAAAGGGTTAGAGATGTGCAAAAATGGGTTAGAAATGGGCAAAGATGGCTTCAAAAGGGTTAGAGATGTACAAAAATGGCGTAGAAATGGCCAAAGATGGCTTCAAAACTGTTAGAGGTGTTTAAAAATGGTGCAAAAATGGGCAAAGAAAGGTTCAGAATGGTTAGAGATGTGCAAAAATGGGTTAGAAATGGCCAAAGATGGCTTCAAAAGGGTTAGAGTTATGCAAAAACGGGCTAGAACAGGCCAAAGTTGGCTTCAAAAGGGTTAGAGGTCTTAAAAAATGGTGCAAAAACGGGCCAAGATGGCTATAAAAGGGTTAGAGGTGTGCAAAAATGGTGTAGAAATGGCCAAAAAAGTCTTCAAAAGGGTTAGAGATATGCAAAAATGGTGTAGAACTGGCCAAAGAGGGCTTCAAAAGGGTTAGAGATGCGCAAAAATGGCGCAGAAATGTCCAAAGTTGTCTTCAAAAGGGTTAGAGATGTGCAAAAATGGTGTAGAAATGGACAAAGATGGCTTCAAAAGGGTTAGAGATGTGCAAAAACTGCGTAGAAATGGCCAAAGATGGCTTCAAAAGGGTTAGAGATGTGTGAAAATGGCGTAGAAATGGCCAAAGATAGCTTCAAAAGGGTTAGAGATGTGCAAAAATGGCGTAGAAATGTCCAAAGTTGTCTTCAAAAGGGTTAGAGGTGTGCAAAAATGGTGTAGAAATGGCCAAAGATGGCTTCAAAACGGTTTGAGGTGTGCAAAAATGGTGTAGAACTGACCAAAGATGGATTCAAAAGGGTTAGAGATGTGTAAAAAATGGTGTAGAAATGCGGAAAGATGGCTTCAAAAGGGTTAGAGGTATGAAAAACGAGCTAGAACAAGCCAAAGTTGGCTTCAAAAGGGTTAGAGATGTTTAAAAATGGTGCAAAATGGGCAACGATGGCTTCAAAAGTGTTAGAGATGTGCAAAAAGGGTTAGAAATGTCCAAAGTTGGCTTCAAAAGGGTAAGATATGTGCAAAAATGGCGTAGAAATGGCCAAAAATGGCTTCAAAAAGGTTAGTGATGTGCAAAAATGGGTTAGAAATGGTAAAGATTGCTTCAAAAGGGTTAGAGATGTGCAAAAATGGTGTAGAAATGGGCAAAGATGTCTTCAAAAGGGTTAGAGGAGTGCAAAAATGGTATAGAAATGGCCAAAAATGGATTCAAAAGGGTTAGAGATGTGCAAAAGTGGGTTAGAAATGTTCAATGTTGGCTTCAAAAGGGTTAGGGATGTGCAAAAATGGCGCAGAAATGTCCAAAGTTGGCTTCAAAAGGGTTAGAGATGTGCAAAAATGGTGTAGAACTGGCCAAAGATGGATTCAAAAGGGTTAGAGATGTGCATAAATGGGTTAGAAATGTCCAAAGTTGTCTTCAAAAGGGTTAGAGGTGTGCAAAAATGGTGTAGAAATGGGCAAAAATGGCTTCAAAAGGTTTAGAGATGTGCAAAAATGGCATAGAAATGGCCAAAGATGGCTTCAAAAGGGTTAGAGATGTGCAAAAATGGTGTAGAACTGGCCAAAGATGGATTCAAAAGGGTTAGAGATGTGCATAAATGGTGTAGAAATGGACAAAAATGGTTTCAAAAGGGTTAGAGAATTGCAAAAATGGCGTAGAAATGGCCAAAGATGGCTTCAAAAGGGTTAGAGGTGTGCAAAAATGGTGTAGAAATGGCCAAAGATGGCTTCAAAAGGGTTAGAGGTATGCAAAAATGGGCTAGAACAGGCCAAAGTTGGCTTCAAAAGGGTTAGAGATGTGCAAAAATATGTTAGAAATGGGCAAAGATGGCTTCAAAAGGGTTAGAGATGTGCAAAAATGGCGTAGAAATGGCCAAAGATGGCTTCAAAACTGTTAGAGGTGTTTAAAAATGGTGCAAAAATGGGCAAAGAAAGGTTCAGAATGGTAAGAGATGTGCAAAAATGGGTTAGAAATGGCCAAAGATGGCTTCAAAAGGGTTAGAGTTATGCAAAAACGGGCTAGAACAGGCCAAAGTTGGCTTCAAAAGGGTGAGAGGTCTTAAAAAATGGTGCAAAAACGGGCCAAGATGGATATAAAAGGGTTAGAGGTGTGCAAAAATGGTGTAGAAATGGCCAAAAAAGTCTTCAAAACGGTTAGAGATATGCAAAAATGGTGTAGAACTGGCCAAAGAGGGCTTCAAAAGGGTTAGAGATGTGCAAAAATGGCGCAGAAATGTCCAAAGTTGTCTTCAAAAGGGTTAGAGATGTGCAAAAATGGTGTAGAAATGGACAAAGATGGCTTCAAAAGGGTTAGAGATGTGCAAAAATGGCGCAGAAATGTCCAAAGTTGTCTTCAAAAGGGTTAGAGATGTGAAAAAATGGTGTAGAAATGGACAATGATGGCTTCAAAGGGGTTAGAGATGTGCAAAAACTGCGTAGAAATGGCCAAAGATGGCTTCAAAAGGGTTAGAGATGTGTGAAAACTGCGTAGAAATGGCCAAAGATGGCTTCAAAAGGGTTAGAGATGTGCAAAAATGGCGTAGAAATGGCCAAAGATGGCTTCAAAAGGGTTAGAGATGTGCAAAAATGGCGTAGAAATGTCCAAAGTTGGCTTCAAAAGGGTTAGAGATGTGCAAAAATAGTGTAGAACTGGCAGAAGATGGATTCAAAAGGGTTAGAGATGTGCAAAAATGGGTTAGAAATGTCCAAAGTTGTCTTCAAAAGGGTTAGAGGTGTGCAAAAATGGTGTAGAACTGGCCAAAGATGGCTTCAAAAGGGTTAGAGATGTGCAAAAATGGTGTAGAACTGGCCAAAGATGGATTCAAAAGGGTTAGAGATGTGTAAAAAATGGTGTAGAAATGCGGAAAGATGGCTTCAAAAGGGTTAGAGGTATGAAAAACGGGCTAGAACAAGCCAAAGTTGGCTTCAAAAGGGTCAGAGATGTTTAAAAATGGTGCAAAATGGGCAAAGATGGCTTCAAAAGTGTTAGAGATGTGCAAAAATGGGTTAGAAATGTCCAAAGTTGGCTTCAAAAGGGTAACAGATGTGCAAAAATGGCGTGGAAATGGCCAAAAATTGCTTCAAAACGGTTAGAGGTTTGCAAAAACGGGCCAGAACAGGCCAAAGTTGGCTTCAAAAGGGAAAGATATGTGCAAAAATGGCGTAGAAATGGCCAAAAATGGCTTCAAAAAGGTTAGTGATGTGCAAAAATGGGTTAGAAATGGTAAAGATTGCTTCAAAAGGGTTAGAGATTTGCAAAAATGGCGTAGAAATGGCCAAAGATGTCTTCAAAAGGGTTAGAGGAGTGCAAAAATGGTATAGAAATGGCCAAAAATGGATTCAAAAGGGTTAGAGATGTGCAAAAGTGGGTTAGAAATGTTCAATGTTGGCTTCAAAAGGGTTAGGGATGTGCAAAAATGGCGCAGAAATGTCCAAAGTTGGCTTCAAAAGGGTTAGAGATGTGCAAAAATGGTGTAGAACTGGCCAAAGATGGATTCAAAAGGGTTAGAGATGTGCATAAATGTTTTAGAAATGTCCAAAGTTGTCTTCAAAAGGGTTAGAGGTGTGCAAAAATGGTGTAGAAATGGGCAAAAATGGCTTCAAAAGGTTTAGAGATGTGCAAAAATGGCATAGAAATGGCCAAAGATGGCTTCAAAAGGGTTAGAGATGTGCAAAAATGGTGTAGAACTGGCCAAAGATGGATTCAAAAGGGTTAGAGATGTGCATAAATGGTGTAGAAATGGACAAAAATGGTTTCAAAAGGGTTAGAGAATTGCAAAAATGGCGTAGAAAAGGCCAAAGATGGCTTCAAAAGGGTTAGAGGTGTGCAAAAATGGTGTAGAAATGGCCAAAGATGGCTTCAAAAGGGTTAGAGGTATGCAAAAATGGGCTAGAACAGGCCAAAGTTGGCTTCAAAAGGGTTAGAGATGTGCAAAAATGGGTTAGAAATGGGCAAAGATGGCTTCAAAAGGGTTAGAGATGTGCAAAAATGGCGTAGAAATGGCCAAAGATGGCTTCAAAACTGTTAGAGGTGTTTAAAAATGGTGCAAAAATGGGCAAAGAAAGGTTCAGAATGGTTAGAGATGTGCAAAAATGGGTTAGAAATGGCCAAAGATGGCTTCAAAAGGGTTAGAGTTATGCAAAAACGGGCTAGAACAGGCCAAAGTTGGCTTCAAAAGGGTTAGAGGTCTTAAAAAATGGTGCAAAAACGGGCCAAGATGGCTATAAAAGGGTTAGAGGTGTGCAAAAATGGTGTAGAAATGGCCAAAAAAGTCTTCAAAACGGTTAGAGATATGCAAAAATGGTGTAGAACTGGCCAAAGAGGGCTTCAAAAGGGTTAGAGATGTGCAAAAATGGCGCAGAAATGTCCAAAGTTGTCTTCAAAAGGGTTAGAGATGTGCAAAAATGGTGTAGAAATGGACAAAGATGGCTTCAAAAGGGTTAGAGATGTGCAAAAATGGCGCAGAAATGTCCAAAGTTGTCTTCAAAAGGGTTAGAGATGTGAAAAAATGGTGTAGAAATGGACAAAGATGGCTTCAAAAGGGTTAGAGATGTGCAAAAACTGCGTAGAAATGGCCAAAGATGGCTTCAAAAGGGTTAGAGATGTGTGAAAATGGCGTAGAAATGGCCAAAGATGGCTTCAAAAGGGTTAGAGATGTGCAAAAATGGCGTAGAAATGTCCAAAGTTGGCTTCAAAAGGGTTAGAGATGTGCAAAAACAGTGTAGAACTGGCAGAAGATGGATTCAAAAGGGTTAGAGATGTGCAAAAATGGGTTAGAAATGTCCAAAGTTGTCTTCAAAAGGGTTAGAGGTGTGCAAAAATGGCGTAGAACTGGCCAAAGATGGATTCAAAAGGGTTAGAGATGTGCAAAAATGGTGTAGAACTGGCCAAAGATGGATTCAAAAGGGTTAGAGTTGTGTAAAAAATGGTGTAGAAATGCGGAAAGATGGCTTCAAAAGGGTTAGAGGTATGAAAAACGGGCTAGAACAAGCCAAAGTTGGCTTCAAAAGGGTCAGAGATGTTTAAAAATGGTTCAAAATGGGCAAAGATGGCTTCAAAAGTGTTAGAGATGTGCAAAAATGGGTTAGAAATGTCCAAAGTTGGCTTCAAAAGGGTAACAGATGTGCAAAAATGGCGTGGAAATGGCCAAAAATTGCTTCAAAACGGTTAGAGGTTTGCAAAAACGGGCCAGAACAGGCCAAAGTTGGCTTCAAAAGGGTAAGATATGTGCAAAAATGGCGTAGAAATGGCCAAAAATGGCTTCAAAAAGGTTAGTGATGTGCAAAAATGGGATAGAAATGACAAAGACTGCTTCAAAAGGGTTAGAGATGTGCAAATATGGTGTAGAAATGGGCAAAGATGTCTTCAAAAGGGTTAGAGGAGTGCAAAAATGGTATAGAAATGGCCAAAAATGGATTCAAAAGGGTTAGAGATGTGCAAAAGTGGGTTAAAAAAGTTCAATGTAGGCTTCAAAAGGGTTAGAGATGTCCAAAAATGGGTTAGAAATGTCCAAAGTCGGCTTCAAAAGGGTTAGAGATGTGCAAAAATGGGTTAGAAATGTCCAAAGTTGTCTTCAAAAGGGTTAGAGGTGTGAAAAAATGGCGTAGAAATGGCCAAAGATGGCTTCAAAAGGGTTAGAGGTGTGCAAAAATGGTGTAGAAATGGCCAAAAATGGCTTCAAAAGGGTTAGAGATTTGCAAAAATGTCGCAGAAATGGCCAAAGATGGCTTCAAACCTGTTAGAGGTGTTTAAAAATGGTGCAAAAATGGGCAAAGAAAGGTTCAGAATGGTTAGAGATGTGCAAAAATGGCTTAGAAATGTCCAAAGTTGGCTTCAAAAGGGTAACAGTTGTGCAAAAATGGCGTGGAAATGGCCAAAAATTGATTCAAAACGGTTAGAGGTATGCAAAAACGGGCTAGAACAGGCCAAAGTTGGCTTCAAAAGGGTAAGAGATGTGCAAAAATGGCTTAGAAATGTCCAAAGTTGGCTTCAAATGGGTAACAGATGTGCAAAAATGGCGTGGAAATGGCCAAAAATTGCTTCAAAACGGTTAGAGGTATGCAAAAACGGGCTACAACAGGCCAAAGTTGGATTCAAAAGGGTAAGAGATGTGCAAAAATGGCGTAGAAATGGCCAAAAATGGCTTCAAAAAGGTTAGTGATGTGCAAAAATGGGTTAGAAATGGCCAAAGATGGCTTCAAAAGGGTTAGAGATGTGCAAAAATGGCTTAGAAATGTCCAAAGTTGGCTTCAAAAGGGTAACAGATGTGCAAAAATGGCGTGGAAATGGCCAAAAATTGCTTGAAAACGGTTAGAGGTATGCAAAAACGGGCTAGAACAGGCCAAAGTTGGCTTCAAAAGGGTAAGAGATGTGCAAAAATGGCGTAGAAATGGCCAAAAATGGCTTCAAAAGGGTTAGAGATGTGCAAAAATTGTGTAGAAATGGACAAAGATGGCTTCAAAAGGGTTAGAGATGTGCAAAAATGGGTTAGAAATGGCCAAAGATGCCTTCAAAACGGTTAGAGGTGTTTAAAAATGGTGGAAAAATGGGCAAAGATGGCTTGAGAATGGTTAGAAATGTGCAACAATGGGTTAGAAATGGCCAAAGATGGCTTCAAAAGGGTTAGAGATGTGCAAAAATGGGTTAGAAATGGGCAAAGATGGCTTCAAAAGGGTTAGAGATGTGCAAAAATGGCGTAGAAATGGCCAAAGATGGCTTCAAAAGGGTTAGAGATGTGCAAAAATGGCGTAGAAATGTCCAAAGTTGGCTTCAAAGGGGTTAGACATGTGCAAAAATGGTGTAGAACTGGCAGAAGATGGATTCAAAAGGGTTAGAGATGTGCAAAAATGGGTTAGAAATGTCCAAAGTTGTCTTCAAAAGGGTTAGATGTGTGCCAAAATGGTGTAGAAATGGCCAAAGATAGCTTCAAAAGGATTAGAGGTATGCAAAAACGGGCTAGAACAGGCCAAAGTTGGCTTCAAAAGGGTTAGAGGTCTGCAAAAATGGTGTAGAAATGGCCAAAAATGGATTCAGAAGGGTTAGAGATGTGCAAAAATGGGTTAGAAATGTTCAATGTTGGCTTCAAAAGGGTTAGAGATGTCCAAAAATGGGTTAGAAATGTCCAAAGTCGGCTTCAAAAGGGTTAGAGATGTGCAAAAATGGTGTAGAAATGGCCAAGGATGTCTTCAAAAGGGTTAGAGGTATGCAAAAATGGGCTAGAACAGGCCAAAGTTGGCTTCAAAAGGGTTTGAGATGTGCAAAAATGGGTTAGAAATGGCCAAAAATTGCTTCAAAAAGGTTAGAGATTTGCAAAAATGTCGCAGAAATGGCCAAAGATGGCTTCAAAAGGGTTAGAGATGTGCAAAAATGGGTTAGAAATGGGCAAAGATGGCTTCAAAAGGGTTAGAGATGTGCAAAAATGGCGTAGAAATGGCCAAAGATGGCTTCAGACCTGTTAGAGGTGTTTAAAAATGCTGCAAAAATGGGCAAAGAAAGGTTCAGAATGGTTAGAGATGTGCAAAAATGGGTTAGAAATGGCCAAAGTTGGCTTCAAAAGGGTAACAGATGTGCAAAAATGGCGTGGAAATGGCCAAGAATTGCTTCAAAACTGTTAGAGGTATGCAAAAACGGGCTAGAACAGGCCAAAGTTGGCTTCAAAAGGGTAAGAGATGTGCAAAAATGGCTTAGAAATTTCCAAAGTTGGCTTCAAAAGGGTAACAGATGTGCAAAAATGGCGTGGAAATGGCCAAAAATTGCTTCAAAACGGTTAGAGGTATGCAAAAACGGGCTAGAACAGGCCAAAGTTGGCTTCAAAAGGGTAAGAGATGTGCAAAAATGGCGTAGAAATGGCCAAAAATGGCTTCAAAAAGGTTAGTGATGTGCAAAAATGGGTTAGAAATGGCCAAAGATGGCTTCAAAAGGGTTAGAGATGTGCAAAAATGGTGTAGAAATGGACAAAGATGGCTTCAAAAGGGTTAGAGATGTGCAAAAATGGGTTAGAAATGGCCAAAGATGCCTTCAAAACGGTTAGAGGTGTTTAAAAATGGTGGAAAAATGGGCAAAGATGGCTTGAGAATGGTTAGAAATGTGCAACAATGGGTTAGAAATGGCCAAAGATGGCTTCAAAAGGGTTAGAGATGTGCAAAAATGGGTTAGAAATGGGCAAAGATGGCTTCAAAAGGGTTAGAGTTATGCAAAAACGGGCTAGAACAGGCCAAAGTTGGCTTCAAAAGGGTTAGAGGTCTTAAAAAATGGTGCAAAAACGGGCCAAGATGGCTATAAAAGGGTTAGAGGTGTGCAAAAATGGTGTAGAAATGGCCAAAAAAGTCTTCAAAACGGTTAGAGATATGCAAAAATGGTGTAGAACTGGCCAAAGAGGGCTTCAAAAGGGTTAGAGATGTGCAAAAATGGCGCAGAAATGTCCAAAGTTGTCTTCAAAAGGGTTAGAGATGTGCAAAAATGGTGTAGAAATGGACAAAGATGGCTTCAAAAGGGTTAGAGATGTGCAAAAATGGCGCAGAAATGTCCAAAGTTGTCTTCAAAAGGGTTAGAGATGTGAAAAAATGGTGTAGAAATGGACAAAGATGGCTTCAAAAGGGTTAGAGATGTGCAAAAACTGCGTAGAAATGGCCAAAGATGGCTTCAAAAGGGTTAGAGATGTGTGAAAATGGCGTAGAAATGGCCAAAGATGGCTTCAAAAGGGTTAGAGATGTGCAAAAATGGCGTAGAAATGTCCAAAGTTGGCTTCAAAAGGGTTAGAGATGTGCAAAAATAGTGTAGAACTGGCAGAAGATGGATTCAAAAGGGTTAGAGATGTGCAAAAATGGGTTAGAAATGTCCAAAGTTGTCTTCAAAAGGGTTAGAGGTGTGCAAAAATGGTGTAGAACTGGCCAAAGATGGATTCAAAAGGGTTAGAGATGTGCAAAAATGGTGTAGAACTGGCCAAAGATGGATTCAAAAGGGTTAGAGATGTGTAAAAAATGGTGTAGAAATGCGGAAAGATGGCTTCAAAAGGGTTAGAGGTATGAAAAACGGGCTAGAACAAGCCAAAGTTGGCTTCAAAAGGGTCAGAGATGTTTAAAAATGGTGCAAAATGGGCAAAGATGGCTTCAAAAGTGTTAGAGATGTGCAAAAATGGGTTAGAAATGTCCAAAGTTGGCTTCAAAAGGGTAACAGATGTGCAAAAATGGCGTGGAAATGGCCAAAAATTGCTTCAAAACGGTTAGAGGTTTGCAAAAACGGGCCAGAACAGGCCAAAGTTGGCTTCAAAAGGGTAAGATATGTGCAAAAATGGCGTAGAAATGGCCAAAAATGGCTTCAAAAAGGTTAGTGATGTGCAAAAATGGGTTAGAAATGGCAAAGACTGCTTCAAAAGGGTTAGAGATGTGCAAATATGGTGTAGAAATGGGCAAAGATGTCTTCAAAAGGGTTAGAGGAGTGCAAAAATGGTATAGAAATGGCCAAAAATGGATTCAAAAGGGTTAGAGATGTGCAAAAGTGGGTTAAAAAAGTTCAATGTAGGCTTCAAAAGGGTTAGAGATGTCCAAAAATGGGTTAGAAATGTCCAAAGTCGGCTTCAAAAGGGTTAGAGATGTGCAAAAATGGGTTAGAAATGTCCAAAGTTGTCTTCAAAAGGGTTAGAGGTGTGAAAAAATGGCGTAGAAATGGCCAAAGATGGCTTCAAAAGGGTTAGAGGTGTGCAAAAATGGTGTAGAAATGGCCAAAGATGGCTTCAAAAGGTTTAGAGGTATGCAAAAATGGGCTAGAAATGTCCAAAGTTGGCTTCAAAAGGGTTAGAGATGTGCAAAAATGGGTTAGAAATGGCCAAAAATGGCTTCAAAAGGGTTAGAGATTTGCAAAAATGTCGCAGAAATGGCCAAAGATGGCTTCAAACCTGTTAGAGGTGTTTAAAAATGGTGCAAAAATGGGCAAAGAAAGGTTCAGAATGGTTAGAGATGTGCAAAAATGGCTTAGAAATGTCCAAAGTTGGCTTCAAAAGGGTAACAGTTGTGCAAAAATGGCGTGGAAATGGCCAAAAATTGATTCAAAACGGTTAGAGGTATGCAAAAACGGGCTAGAACAGGCCAAAGTTGGCTTCAAAAGGGTAAGAGATGTGCAAAAATGGCTTAGAAATGTCCAAAGTTGGCTTCAAATGGGTAACAGATGTGCAAAAATGGCGTGGAAATGGCCAAAAATTGCTTCAAAACGGTTAGAGGTATGCAAAAACGGGCTAGAACAGGCCAAAGTTGGATTCAAAAGGGTAAGAGATGTGCAAAAATGGCGTAGAAATGGCCAAAAATGGCTTCAAAAAGGTTAGTGATGTGCAAAAATGGGTTAGAAATGGCCAAAGATGGCTTCAAAAGGGTTAGAGATGTGCAAAAATGGCTTAGAAATGTCCAAAGTTGGCTTCAAAAGGGTAACAGATGTGCAAAAATGGCGTGGAAATGGCCAAAAATTGCTTGAAAACGGTTAGAGGTATGCAAAAACGGGCTAGAACAGGCCAAAGTTGGCCAAAAAAGGGTAAGAGATGTGCAAAAATGGCGTAGAAATGGCCAAAAATGGCTTCAAAAAGGTTAGTGATGTGCAAAAATGGGTTAGAAATGGCCAAAGATGGCTTCAAAAGGGTTAGAGATGTGCAAAAATGGTTTAGAAATGGACAAAGATGGCTTCAAAAGGGTTAGAGATGTGCAAAAATGGGTTAGAAATGGCCAAAGATGCCTTCAAAACGGTTAGAGGTGTTTAAAAATGGTGGAAAAATGGGCAAAGATGGCTTGAGAATGGTTAGAAATGTGCAACAATGGGTTAGAAATGGCCAAAGATGGCTTCAAAAGGGTTAGAGATGTGCAAAAATGGGTTAGAAATGGGCAAAGATGGCTTCAAAAGGGTTAGAGATGTGCAAAAATGGCGTAGAAATGGCCAAAGATGGCTTCAAAAGGGTTAGAGATGTGCAAAAATGGCGTAGAAATGTCCAAAGTTGGCTTCAAAGGGGTTAGACATGTGCAAAAATGGTGTAGAACTGGCAGAAGATGGATTCAAAAGGGTTAGAGATGTGCAAAAATGGGTTAGAAATGTCCAAAGTTGTCTTCAAAAGGGTTAGATGTGTGCCAAAATGGTGTAGAAATGGCCAAAGATAGCTTCAAAAGGATTAGAGGTATGCAAAAACGGGCTAGAACAGGCCAAAGTTGGCTTCAAAAGGGTTAGAGGTCTGCAAAAATGGTGTAGAAATGGCCAAAAATGGATTCAGAAGGGTTAGAGATGTGCAAAAATGGGTTAGAAATGTTCAATGTTGGCTTCAAAAGGGTTAGAGATGTCCAAAAATGGGTTAGAAATGTCCAAAGTCGGCTTCAAAAGGGTTAGAGATGTGCAAAAATGGTGTAGAAATGGCCAAGGATGTCTTCAAAAGGGTTAGAGGTATGCAAAAATGGGCTAGAACAGGCCAAAGTTGGCTTCAAAAGGGTTTGAGATGTGCAAAAATGGGTTAGAAATGGCCAAAAATTGCTTCAAAAAGGTTAGAGATTTGCAAAAATGTCGCAGAAATGGCCAAAGATGGCTTCAAAAGGGTTAGAGATGTGCAAAAATGGGTTAGAAATGGGCAAAGATGGCTTCAAAAGGGTTAGAGATGTGCAAAAATGGCGTAGAAATGGCCAAAGATGGCTTCAGACCTGTTAGAGGTGTTTAAAAATGCTGCAAAAATGGGCAAAGAAAGGTTCAGAATGGTTAGAGATGTGCAAAAATGGGTTAGAAATGGCCAAAGTTGGCTTCAAAAGGGTAACAGATGTGCAAAAATGGCGTGGAAATGGCCAAGAATTGCTTCAAAACTGTTAGAGGTATGCAAAAACGGGCTAGAACAGGCCAAAGTTGGCTTCAAAAGGGTAAGAGATGTGCAAAAATGGCTTAGAAATTTCCAAAGTTGGCTTCAAAAGGGTAACAGATGTGCAAAAATGGCGTGGAAATGGCCAAAAATTGCTTCAAAACGGTTAGAGGTATGCAAAAACGGGCTAGAACAGGCCAAAGTTGGCTTCAAAAGGGTAAGAGATGTGCAAAAATGGCGTAGAAATGGCCAAAAATGGCTTCAAAAAGGTTAGTGATGTGCAAAAATGGGTTAGAAATGGCCAAAGATGGCTTCAAAAGGGTTAGAGATGTGCAAAAATGGTGTAGAAATGGACAAAGATGGCTTCAAAAGGGTTAGAGATGTGCAAAAATGGGTTAGAAATGGCCAAAGATGCCTTCAAAACGGTTAGAGGTGTTTAAAAATGGTGGAAAAATGGGCAAAGATGGCTTGAGAATGGTTAGAAATGTGCAACAATGGGTTAGAAATGGCCAAAGATGGCTTCAAAAGGGTTAGAGATGTGCAAAAATGGGTTAGAAATGGGCAAAGATGGCTTCAAAAGGGTTAGAGTTATGCAAAAACGGGCTAGAACAGGCCAAAGTTGGCTTCAAAAGGGTTAGAGGTCTTAAAAAATGGTGCAAAAACGGGCCAAGATGGCTATAAAAGGGTTAGAGGTGTGCAAAAATGGTGTAGAAATGGCCAAAAAAGTCTTCAAAACGGTTAGAGATATGCAAAAATGGTGTAGAACTGGCCAAAGAGGGCTTCAAAAGGGTTAGAGATGTGCAAAAATGGCGCAGAAATGTCCAAAGTTGTCTTCAAAAGGGTTAGAGATGTGCAAAAATGGTGTAGAAATGGACAAAGATGGCTTCAAAAGGGTTAGAGATGTGCAAAAATGGCGCAGAAATGTCCAAAGTTGTCTTCAAAAGGGTTAGAGATGTGAAAAAATGGTGTAGAAATGGACAAAGATGGCTTCAAAAGGGTTAGAGATGTGCAAAAACTGCGTAGAAATGGCCAAAGATGGCTTCAAAAGGGTTAGAGATGTGTGAAAATGGCGTAGAAATGGCCAAAGATGGCTTCAAAAGGGTTAGAGATGTGCAAAAATGGCGTAGAAATGTCCAAAGTTGGCTTCAAAAGGGTTAGAGATGTGCAAAAATAGTGTAGAACTGGCAGAAGATGGATTCAAAAGGGTTAGAGATGTGCAAAAATGGGTTAGAAATGTCCAAAGTTGTCTTCAAAAGGGTTAGAGGTGTGCAAAAATGGTGTAGAACTGGCCAAAGATGGATTCAAAAGGGTTAGAGATGTGCAAAAATGGTGTAGAACTGGCCAAAGATGGATTCAAAAGGGTTAGAGATGTGTAAAAAATGGTGTAGAAATGCGGAAAGATGGCTTCAAAAGGGTTAGAGGTATGAAAAACGGGCTAGAACAAGCCAAAGTTGGCTTCAAAAGGGTCAGAGATGTTTAAAAATGGTGCAAAATGGGCAAAGATGGCTTCAAAAGTGTTAGAGATGTGCAAAAATGGGTTAGAAATGTCCAAAGTTGGCTTCAAAAGGGTAACAGATGTGCAAAAATGGCGTGGAAATGGCCAAAAATTGCTTCAAAACGGTTAGAGGTTTGCAAAAACGGGCCAGAACAGGCCAAAGTTGGCTTCAAAAGGGTAAGATATGTGCAAAAATGGCGTAGAAATGGCCAAAAATGGCTTCAAAAAGGTTAGTGATGTGCAAAAATGGGTTAGAAATGGCAAAGACTGCTTCAAAAGGGTTAGAGATGTGCAAATATGGTGTAGAAATGGGCAAAGATGTCTTCAAAAGGGTTAGAGGAGTGCAAAAATGGTATAGAAATGGCCAAAAATGGATTCAAAAGGGTTAGAGATGTGCAAAAGTGGGTTAAAAAAGTTCAATGTAGGCTTCAAAAGGGTTAGAGATGTCCAAAAATGGGTTAGAAATGTCCAAAGTCGGCTTCAAAAGGGTTAGAGATGTGCAAAAATGGGTTAGAAATGTCCAAAGTTGTCTTCAAAAGGGTTAGAGGTGTGAAAAAATGGCGTAGAAATGGCCAAAGATGGCTTCAAAAGGGTTAGAGGTGTGCAAAAATGGTGTAGAAATGGCCAAAGATGGCTTCAAAAGGTTTAGAGGTATGCAAAAATGGGCTAGAAATGTCCAAAGTTGGCTTCAAAAGGGTTAGAGATGTGCAAAAATGGGTTAGAAATGGCCAAAAATGGCTTCAAAAGGGTTAGAGATTTGCAAAAATGTCGCAGAAATGGCCAAAGATGGCTTCAAACCTGTTAGAGGTGTTTAAAAATGGTGCAAAAATGGGCAAAGAAAGGTTCAGAATGGTTAGAGATGTGCAAAAATGGCTTAGAAATGTCCAAAGTTGGCTTCAAAAGGGTAACAGTTGTGCAAAAATGGCGTGGAAATGGCCAAAAATTGATTCAAAACGGTTAGAGGTATGCAAAAACGGGCTAGAACAGGCCAAAGTTGGCTTCAAAAGGGTAAGAGATGTGCAAAAATGGCTTAGAAATGTCCAAAGTTGGCTTCAAATGGGTAACAGATGTGCAAAAATGGCGTGGAAATGGCCAAAAATTGCTTCAAAACGGTTAGAGGTATGCAAAAACGGGCTAGAACAGGCCAAAGTTGGATTCAAAAGGGTAAGAGATGTGCAAAAATGGCGTAGAAATGGCCAAAAATGGCTTCAAAAAGGTTAGTGATGTGCAAAAATGGGTTAGAAATGGCCAAAGATGGCTTCAAAAGGGTTAGAGATGTGCAAAAATGGCTTAGAAATGTCCAAAGTTGGCTTCAAAAGGGTAACAGATGTGCAAAAATGGCGTGGAAATGGCCAAAAATTGCTTGAAAACGGTTAGAGGTATGCAAAAACGGGCTAGAACAGGCCAAAGTTGGCCAAAAAAGGGTAAGAGATGTGCAAAAATGGCGTAGAAATGGCCAAAAATGGCTTCAAAAAGGTTAGTGATGTGCAAAAATGGGTTAGAAATGGCCAAAGATGGCTTCAAAAGGGTTAGAGATGTGCAAAAATGGTTTAGAAATGGACAAAGATGGCTTCAAAAGGGTTAGAGATGTGCAAAAATGGGTTAGAAATGGCCAAAGATGCCTTCAAAACGGTTAGAGGTGTTTAAAAATGGTGGAAAAATGGGCAAAGATGGCTTGAGAATGGTTAGAAATGTGCAACAATGGGTTAGAAATGGCCAAAGATGGCTTCAAAAGGGTTAGAGATGTGCAAAAATGGGTTAGAAATGGGCAAAGATGGCTTCAAAAGGGTTAGAGATGTGCAAAAATGGCGTAGAAATGGCCAAAGATGGCTTCAAAAGGGTTAGAGATGTGCAAAAATGGCGTAGAAATGTCCAAAGTTGGCTTCAAAGGGGTTAGAGATGTGCAAAAATGGTGTAGAACTGGCAGAAGATGGATTCAAAAGGGTTAGAGATGTGCAAAAATGGGTTAGAAATGTCCAAAGTTGTCTTCAAAAGGGTTAGAGGTGTGCCAAAATGGTGTAGAAATGGCCAAAGATAGCTTCAAAAGGATTAGAGGAATGCAATAACGGGCTAGAACAGGCCAAAGTTGGCTTCAAAAGGGTTAGAAGTCTGCAAAAATGGTGTACAAATGGCCAAAAATGGATTCAGAAGGGTTAGAGATGTGCAAAAATGGGTTAGAAATGTTCAATGTTGGCTTCAAAAGGGTTTGAGATGTCCAAAAATGGGTTAGAAATGTCCAAAGTCGGCTTCAAAAGGGTTAGAAATGTGCAAAAATGGTGTAGAAATGGCCAAGGATGTCTTCAAAAGGGTTAGAGGTATGCAAAAATGGGCTAGAACAGGCCAAAGTTGGCTTCAAAAGGGTTAGAGATGTGCAAAAATGGGTTAGAAATGGCCAAAAATGGCTTCAAAAAGGTTAGAGATTTGCAAAAATGTCGCAGAAATGGCCAAAGATGGCTTCAAAAGGGTTAGAGATGTGCAAAAATGGGTTAGAAATGGGCAAAGATGGCTTCAAAAGGGTTAGAGATGTGCAAAAATGGCGTAGAAATGGCCAAAGATGGCTTCAGACCTGTTAGAGGTGTTTAAAAATGCTGCAAAAATGGGCAAAGAAAGGTTCAGAATGGTTAGAGATGTGCAAAAATGGGTTAGAAATGGCCAAAGTTGGCTTCAAAAGGGTAACAGATGTGCAAAAATGGCGTGGAAATGGCCAAGAATTGCTTCAAAACTGTTAGAGGTATGCAAAAACGGGCTAGAACAGGCCAAAGTTGGCTTCAAAAGGGTAAGAGATGTGCAAAAATGGCTTAGAAATTTCCAAAGTTGGCTTCAAAAGGGTAACAGATGTGCAAAAATGGCGTGGAAATGGCCAAAAATTGCTTCAAAACGGTTAGAGGTATGCAAAAACGGGCTAGAACAGGCCAAAGTTGGCTTCAAAAGGGTAAGATATGTGCAAAAATGGCGTAGAAATGGCCAAAAATGGCTTCAAAAATGTTAGTGATGTGCAAAAATGGGTTAGAAATGGTAAAGATTGCTTCAAAAGGGTTAGAGATGTGCAAAAATGGTGTAGAAATGGGCAAAGATGTCTTCAAAAGGGTTAGAGGAGTGCAAAAATGGTATAGAAATGGCCAAAAATGGATTCAAAAGGGTTAGAGATGTGCAAAAGTGGGTTAGAAATGTTCAATGTTGGCTTCAAAAGGGTTAGAGATGTCCAAAAATGGGTTAGAAATGTCCAAAGTCGGCTTCAAATGGGTTAGAGATGTGCAAAAATGGTGTAGAACTGGCCAAAGATGGATTCAAAAGGGTTAGAGATGTGCATAAATGGGTTAGAAATGTCCAAAGTTGTATTCAAAAGGGTTAGAGGTGTGCAAAAATGGCGTAGAAATGGCCAAAGATGGCTTCAAAAGGGTTAGAGGTGTGCAAAAATGGTGTAGAAATGGCCAAAGATGGCTTCAAAAGGGTTAGAGGTATGCAAAAATGGGCTAGAACAGGCCAAAGTTGGCTTCAAAAGGGTTAGAGATGTGCAAAAATGTCGCACAAATGGCCAAAGATGGCTTCAAAAGGGTTTGAGATGTGCAAAAATGGGTTAGAAATGGGCAAAGATGGCTTCAAAAGGGGTAGAGATGTGCAAAAATGGTGTAGAAGTGGCCAAAGATGGCTTCAAACCTGTTAGAGGTGTTTAAAAATGGTGCAAAAATGGGCAAAGAAAGTTTCAGAATGGTTAGAGATGTGCAAAAATGGCTTAGAAATGTCCAAAGTTGGCTTCAAAAGGGTAACAGTTGTGCAAAAATGGCATGGAAATGGCCAAAAATTGCTTCAAAACGGTTAGAGGTATGCAAAAACGGGCTAGAACAGGCCAAAGTTGGCTTCAAAAGGGTAAGAGATGTGCAAAAATGGCTTAGAAATGTCCAAAGTTGGCTTCAAATGGGTAACAGATGTGCAAAAATGGCGTGGAAATGGCCAAAAATTGCTTCAAAACGGTTAGAGGTATGCAAAAACGGGCTAGAACAGGCCAAAGTTGGATTCAAAAGGGTAAGAGATGTGCAAAAATGGCGTAGAAATGGCCAAAAATGGCTTCAAAAAGGTTAGTGATGTGCAAAAATGGGTTAGAAATGGCCAAAGATGGCTTCAAAAGGGTTAGAGATGTGCAAATATGGTGTAGAAATGGACAAAGATGGCTTCAAAAGGGTTAGAGATGTGCAAAAATGGCTTAGAAATGTCCAAAGTTGGCTTCAAAAGGGTAACAGATGTGCAAAAATGGCTTGGAAATGGCCAAAAATTGCTTCAAAACGGTTAGAGGTATGCAAAAACGGGCTAGAACAGGCCAAAGTTGGCTTCAAAAGGGTAAGAGATGTACAAAAATGGCGTAGAAATGGCCAAAAATGGCTTCAAAAAGGTTAGTGATGTGCAAAAATGGGTTAGAAATGGCCAAAGATGGCTTCAAAAGGCTTAGAGGTGTGCAAAAATGGTGTAGAAATGGACAAAGATGGCTTCAAAAGGGTTAGAGATGTGCAAAAATGGGTTAGAAATGGCCAAAGATGGCTTCAAAACGGTTAGAGGTGTTTAAAAATGGTAGAAAAATGGGCAAAGATGGCTTGAGAATGGTTAGAAATGTGCAAAAATGGGTTAGAAATGGCCAAAGATGGCTTCAAAAGGGTTAGAGATGTGCAAAAATGGGTTAGAAATGGGCAAAGATGGCTTCAAAAGGGTTAGAGATGTGCAAAAATGGCGTGGAAATGGCCAAAAATTGCTTCAAAACGGTTAGAGGTATGCAAAAACGGGCTAGAACAGGCCAAAGTTGGATTCAAAAGGGTAAGAGATGTGCAAAAATGGCGTAGAAATGGCCAAAAATGGCTTCAAAAAGGTTAGTGATGTGCAAAAATGGGTTAGAAATGGCCAAAGATGGCTTCAAAAGGGTTAGAGATGTGCAAATATGGTGTAGAAATGGACAAAGATGGCTTCAAAAGGGTTAGAGATGTGCAAAAATGGCTTAGAAATGTCCAAAGTTGGCTTCAAAAGGGTAACAGATGTGCAAAAATGGCTTGGAAATGGCCAAAAATTGCTTCAAAACGGTTAGAGGTATGCAAAAACTGGCTAGAACAGGCCAAACTTGGATTCAAAAGGGTAAGAGATGTACAAAAATGGCGTAGAAATGGCCAAAAATGGCTTCAAAAAGGTTAGTGATGTGCAAAAATGGGTTAGAAATGGCCAAAGATGGCTTCAAAAGGCTTAGAGGTGTGCAAAAATGGTGTAGAAATGGACAAAGATGGCTTCAAAAGGGTTAGAGATGTGCAAAAATGGGTTAGAAATGGCCAAAGATGGCTTCAAAACGGTTAGAGGTGTTTAAAAATGGTAGAAAAATGGGCAAAGATGGCTTGAGAATGGTTAGAAATGTGCAAAAATGGGTTAGAAATGGCCAAAGATGGCTTCAAAAGGGTTAGAGATGTGCAAAAATGGGTTAGAAATGGGCAAAGATGGCTTCAAAAGGGTTAGAGATGTGCAAAAATGGCGTAGAAATGGCCAAAGATGGCTTCAAAACTGTTAGAGTTGTTTAAAAATGGTGCAAAAATGGGCAAAGAAAGGTTCAGAATGGTTAGAGATGTGCAAAAATGGGTTAGAAATGGCCAAAGATGGCTTCAAAAGGGTTAGAGTTAAGCAAAAACGGGCTAGAACAGGCCAAAGTTGGCTTATAAAGGGTTAGAGGTCTTAAAAAATGGTGCAAAAACGGGCCAAGATGGCTATAAAAGGGTTAGAGGTGTGCAAAAATGGTGTAGAAATGGCCAAAAAAGTCTTCAAAACGGTTAGAGATGTGCAAAAATGGCGCAGAAATGTCCAAAGTTGTCTTCAAAAGGGTTAGAGATGTGCAAAAATGGTGTAGAAATGGACAAAGATGGCTTCAAAAGGGTTAGAGATGTGCAAAAACTACGTAGAAATGGCCAAAGATGGCTTCAAAAGGGTTAGAGATGTGTGAAAATGGCGTAGAAATGGCCAAAGATGGCTTCAAAAGGGTTAGAGATGTGCAAAAATGGCGTAGAAATGTCCAAAGTTGGCTTCAAAAGGGTTAGAGATGTGCAAAAATGGTGTAGAACTGGCAGAATATGGATTCAAAAGGGTTAGAGATATGCAAAAATGGGTTAGAAATGTCCAAAGTTGTCTTCAAAAGGGTTAGACGTGTGCAAAAATGGTGTAGAAATGGCCAAAGATGGCTTCAAAACGGTTTGAGGTGTGCAAAAATGGTGTAGAACTGGCCAAAGATGGATTCAAAAGGGTTAGAGATGTGTAAAAAATGGTGTAGAAATGCAGAAAGATGGCTTCAAAAGGGTTAGAGGTATGAAAAACGGGCTAGAACAAGCCAAAGTTGGCTTCAAAAGGGTTAGAGCAGTTTAAAAATGGTGCAAAATGGGCAAAGATGGCTTCAAATGTGTTAGAGATGTGCAAAAATAGGTTAGAAATGTCCAAAGTTGGCTTCAAAAGGGTAACAGATGTGCAAAAATGGCGTGGACATGGCCAAAAATTGCTTCAAAACGGTTAGAGGTTTGCAAAAACGGGCCAGAACAGGCCAAAGTTGGCTTCAAAAGGGTAAGATATGTGCAAAAATGGCGTAGAAATGGCCAAAAATGGCTTCAAAAAGGTTAGTGATGTGCAAAAATGGGTTAGAAATGGTAAAGATTGCTTCAAAAGGGTTAGAGATGTGCAAAAATGGTGTAGAAATGGGCAAAGATGTCTTCAAAAGGGTTAGAGGAGTGCAAAAATGGTATAGAAATGGCCAAAAATGGATTCAAAAGGGTTCGAGATGTGCAAAAGTGGGTTAGAAATGTTCAATGTTGGCTTCAAAAGGGTTAGAGATGTGCAAAAATGGCGCAGAAATGTCCAAAGTTGTCTTCAAAAGGGTTAGAGATGTGCAAAAATGGTGTAGAACTGGCCAAAGATGGATTCAAAAGGGTTAGATATGTGCATAAATGGGTTAGAAATGTCCAAAGTTGTCTTCAAAAGGGTTAAAGGTGTGCAAAAATGGTGTAGAAATGGGCAAAAATGGCTTCAAAAGGTTTAGAGATGTGCAAAAATGGCATAGAAATGGCCAAAGATGGCTTCAAAAGGGTTAGAGATGTGCAAAAATGGTGTAGAACTGGCCAAAGATGGATTCAAAAGGGTTAGAGATGTGCATAAATGGTGTAGAAATGGCCAAAAATGGTTTCAAAAGGGTTGGAGAATTGCAAAAATGGCGTAGAAATGGCCAAAGATGGCTTCAAAAGGGTTAGAGGTGTGCAAAAATGGTGTAGAAATGGCCAAAGATGGCTTCAAAAGGGTTAGAGGTATGCAAAAATGGGCTAGAACAGGCAAAAGTTGGCTTCAAAAGGGTTAGAGATGTGCAAAAATGGGTTAGAAATGGGCAAAGATGGCTTCAAAAGGGTTAGAGATGTGCAAAAATGGCGTAGAAATGGCCAAAGATGGCTTCAAAACTGTTAGAGGTGTTTAAAAATGGTGCAAAAATGGGCAAAGAAAGGTTCAGAATGGTTAGAGATGTGCAAAAATGGGTTAGAAATGGCAAAAGATGGCTTCAAAAGAATTAGAGTTATGCAAAAACGGGCTAGAACAGGCCAAAGTTGGCTTCAAAAGGGTTAGAGGTCTTAAAAAATGGTGCAAAAACGGGCCAAGATGGCTATAAAAGGGTTAGAGGTGTGCAAAAATGGTGTAGAAATGGCCAAAAAAGTCTTCAAAACGGTTAGAGATATGCAAAAATGGTGTAGAACTGGACAAAGAGGGCTTCAAAAGGGTTAGAGATGTGCAAAAATGGCGCAGAAATGTCCAAAGTTGTCTTCAAAAGGGTTAGAGATGTGCAAAAATGGTGTAGAAATGGACAAAGATGGCTTCAAAAGGGTTAGAGATGTGCAAAAACTGCATAGAAATGGCAAAAGATGACTTCAAAAGGATTAGAGATGTGTGAAAATGGCGTAGAAATGGCCAAAGATGGCTTCAAAAGGGTTAGAGATGTGCAAAAATGGCGTAGAAATGTCCAAAGTTGTCTTCAAAAGGGTTAGAGGTGTGCAAAAATGGTGTAGAATTGGCCAAAGATGGCTTCAAAACGGTTTGAGGTGTGCAAAAATGGTGTAGAACTGGCCAAAGATGTATTCAAAAGGGTTAGAGATGTGTAAAAAATGGTGTAGAAATGCGGAAAGATGGCTTCAAAAGGGTTAGAGGTATGAAAAACGGGCTAGAACAAGCCAAAGTTGGCTTCAAAAGGCTTAGAGATGTTTAAAAATGGTGCAAAATGGGCAAAGATGGCTTCAAAAGTGTTAGAGATGTGCAAAAATGGGTTAGATATGTCCAAAGTTGGCTTCAAAAGGGTAACAGATGTGCAAAAATGGGGTGGAAATGGCCAAAAATTGCTTCTAAACGGTTAGAGGTTTGCAAAAACGGGCCAGAACAGGCCAAAGTTGGCTTCAAAAGGGTAAGATATGTGCAAAAATGGCGTAGAAATGGCCAAAAATGGCTTCAAAAAGGTTAGTGATGTGCAAAAATGGGTTAGAAATGGCCAAAGATGGCTTCAAAAGGGTTAGAGATGTGCAAAAATGGTGTAGAAATGGACAAAGATGGCTTCAAAAGGGTTAGAGATGTGCAAAAATGGGTTAGAAATGGCCAAAGATGCCTTCAAAACGGTTAGAGGTGTTTAAAAATGGTGGAAAAATGGGCAAAGATGGCTTGAGAATGGTTAGAAATGTGCAACAATGGGTTAGAAATGGCCAAAGATGGCTTCAAAAGGGTTAGAGATGTGCAAAAATGGGTTAGAAATGGGCAAAGATGGCTTCAAAAGGGTTAGAGATGTGCAAAAATGGCGTAGAAATGGCCAAAGATGGCTTCAAAAGGGTTAGAGATGTGCAAAAATGGCGTAGAACTGGCCAAAGTTGGCTTCAAAGGGGTTAGAGATGTGCAAAAATGGTGTAGAACTGGCAGAAGATGGATTCAAAAGGGTTAGAGATGTGCAAAAATGGGTTAGAAATGTCCAAAGTTGTCTTCAAAAGGGTTAGAGGTGTGCCAAAATGGTGTAGAAATGGCCAAAGATAGCTTCAAAAGGATTAGAGGAATGCAATAACGGGCTAGAACAGGCCAAAGTTGGCTTCAAAAGGGTTAGAAGTCTGCAAAAATGGTGTAGAAATGGCCAAAAATGGATTCAGAAGGGTTAGAGATGTGCAAAAATGGGTTAGAAATGTTCAATGTTGGCTTCAAAAGGGTTAGAGATGTCCAAAAATGGGTTAGAAATGTCCAAAGTCGGCTTCAAAAGGATTAGAGATGTGTGAAAATGGCGTAGAAATGGCCAAGGATGTCTTCAAAAAGGTTATTGATGTGCAAAAATGGGTTAGAAATGGTAAAGATTGCTTCAAAAGGGTTAGAGATGTGCAAAAATGGTGTAGAAATGGGCAAAGATGTCTTCAAAAGGGTTAGAGGAGTGCAAAAATGGTATAGAAATGGCCAAAGATGGCTTCAAAAGGGTTAGAGATGTGCAAAAATGGGTTAGAAATGGGCAAAGATGGCTTCAAAAGGGTTAGAGATGTGCAAAAATGGCGTAGAAATGGCCAAAGATGGCTTCAAACCTGTTAGAGGTGTTTAAAAATGGTGCAAAAATGGGCAAAGAAAGGTTCAGAATGGTTAGAGATGTGCAAAAATGGCTTAGAAATGTCCAAAGTTGGCTTCAAAAGGGTAACAGTTGTGCAAAAATGGCGTGGAAATGGCCAAAAATTGCTTCAAAACGGTTAGAGGTATGCAAAAACGGGCTAGAACAGGCCAAAGATGGCTTCAAAAGGGTAAGAGATGTGCAAAAATGGCTTAGAAATGTCCAAAGTTGGCTTCAATTGGGTAACAGATGTGCAAAAATGGCGTGGAAATGGCCAAAAATTGCTTCAAAACGGTTAGAGGTATGCAAAAACGGGCTAGAACAGGCCAAAGTTGGATTCAAAAGGGTAAGAGATGTGCAAAAATGGCGTAGAAATGGCCAAAAATGGCTTCAAAAAGGTTAGTGATGTGCAAAAATGGGTTAGAAATGGCCAAAGATGGCTTCAAAAGGGTTAGAGATGTGCAAATATGGCGTAGAAATGGCCAAAGATGGCTTCAAAAGGGTTAGAGATGTGCAAAAATGGGTTAGAAATGGCCAAAGATGGCTTCAAAACGGTTAGAGGTGTATAAAAATAATGGAAAGATGGGCAAAGATGGTTTGAGAATGGTTAGAAATGTGCAACAATGGGTTAGAAATGGCCAAAGATGGCTTCAAAAGGGTTAGAGATGTGTAAAAATGGAGTAGAAATGGCCAAAGATGGCTTCAAAAGGGTTAGAGATGTGCAAAAATGGCGCAGAAATGTCCAAAGTTGGCTTCAAAAGGGTTAGAGATGTGCAAAAATGGTGTAGAACTGGCCAAAGATGGATTCAAAAGGGTTAGAGATGTGCATAAATGGGTTAGAAATGTCCAAAGTTGTCTTCAAAAGGGTTAGAGGTGTGCAAAAATGGTGTAGAAATGGGCAAAAATGGCTTCAAAAGGTTTAGAGATGTGCAAAAATGGCATAGAAATGGCCAAAGATGGCTTCAAAAGGGTTAGAGATGTGCAAAAATGGTGTAGAACTGGCCAAAGAAGGATTCAAAAGGGTTAGAGGTATGCAAAAATGGGCTAGAACAGGCCAAAGTTGGCTTCAAAAGGGTAAGAGATGTGCAAAAATGGGTTAGAAATGGGCAAAGATGGCTTCAAAAGGGTTAGAGATGTGCAAAAATGGCGTAGAAATGGCCAAAGATGGCTTCAAAACTGTTAGAGGTGTTTAAAAATGGTGCAAAAATGGGCAAAGAAAGGTTCAGAATGGTTAGAGATGTGCAAAAATTGGTTAGAAATGGCCAAAGATGGCTTCAAAAGGGTTAGAGTTATGCAAAAACGGGCTAGAACAGGCCAAAGTTGGCTTCAAAAGGGTTAGAGGTCTTAAAAAATGGTGCAAAAACGGGCCAAGATGGCTATAAAAGGGTTAGAGGTGTGCAAAAATGGTGTAGAAATGGCCAAAAATGTCTTCAAAACGGTTAGAGATATGCAAAAATGGTGTAGAACTGGCCAAAGAGGGCTTCAAAAGGGTTAGAGATGTGCAAAAATGGCGCAGAAATGTCCAAAGTTGTCTTCAAAAGGGTTAGAGATGTGCAAAAATGGTGTAGAAATGGACAAAGATGGCTTCAAAAGGGTTAGAGATGTGCAAAAATGGTGTAGAAATGGCCAAAGATGGCTTCAAAAGGGTTAGAGATGTGTAAAAATGGCGTAGAAATGGCCAAAGATGGCTTCAAAAAGGTAGGAGATGTGCAAAAATGGCGCAGAAACGTCCAAAGTTGGCTTCAAAAGGGTTAGAGTTGTGCAAAAATGGTGTAGAAATGGCCAAAGATGGATTCAAAAGGGTTAGAGGTCTTAAAAAATGGTGCAAAAACGGGCCAAGATAGCTATAAAAGGGTTGGAGGTGTGCAAAAATGGTGTAGAAATGGCCAAAAATGTCTTCAAAAGGGTTAGAGATGTGCAAAAATGGGTTAGAAATGTCCAAAGTTGGCTTCAAAAGGGTTAGAGATGTGTGAAAATGGCGTAGAAATGGCCAAAGATGGCTTCAAAAGGGTTAAAGATGTGCAAAAATGGCGTAGAAATGTCCAAAGTTGGCTTCAAAAGGGTTAGAGATGTGCAAAAATGGTGTAGAACTGGCAGAAGATGGATTCAAAAGGGTTAGAGATGTGCAAAAATGGGTTAGAAATGTCCAAAGTTGTCTTCAAAAGGGTTAGAGGTGTTATAAATGGCGTAGAAATGGCCAAAAATGGCTTCAAAAGGGTTAGAGATTTGCAAAAATGGCGTAGAAATGGCCAAAGATGTCTTCAAAAGGGTTAGAGATGTGCAAAAATGGTGTAGAAATGGCCAAAGATGGCTTCAAAACGGTTTGAGGTGTGCAAAAATGGTGTAGAAATGGCCAAAAATGGCTACAAAAGGGTTAGAGATGTGTAAAAAATGGTGTAGAAATGGGGAAAGATGGCTTCAAAAGGGTTAGAGGTATGAAAAACGGGCTAGAACAAGCCAAAGTTGGCTTCAAAAGGGTTAGAGATGTTTAAAAATGGTGCAAAATGGGCAAAGATGGCTTCAAAAGTGCTAGAGATGTGCAAAAATGAGTTAGAAATGTCCAAAGTTGGCTTCAAAAGGGTTAGAGATGTGTGAAAATGGCGTAGAAATGGCCAAAGATGGCTTCAAAAGGGTTAAAGATGTGCAAAAATGGCGTAGAAATGTCCAAAGTTGTCTTCAAAAGGGTTAGAGGTGTTCAAAAATGGCGTAGAAATGGCCAAAAATGGCTTCAAAAGGGTTAGAGATTTGCAAAAATGGCGTAGAAATGGCCAAAGATGTCTTCAAAAGGGTTAGAGATGTGCAAAAATGGTGTAGAAATGGCCAAAGATGGCTTCAAAACGGTTTGAGGTGTTCAAAAATGGTGTAGAAATGGCCAAAAATTGCTTCAAAACTTTTAGAGGTATGCAAAAATGGGCTAGAACAGGCCAAAGTTGGCTTCAAAAGGGTAAGAGATGTGCAAAAATGGCGTAGAAATGGCCAAAAATGGCTTCAAAAAGGTTAGTGATGTGCAGAAATGGGTTAGAAATGGTAAAGATTGCTTCAAAAGGGTTAGAGATGTGCAAAAATGGGTAAGAAATGGCCAAAGATGTCTTAAAAAGGGTTAGAGGTGTGCAAAAATGGCGTAGAAATGGCCAAAAATGGCATCAAAAGGGTTAGAGATTTGCAAAAATGGCGTAGAAATGGCCAAAGATGGCTTCAAAAGGGTTAGAGGTATGCAAAAATGGTGTAGAAATGGCCAAAGATGGTTTCAAAACGGTTTGAGGTGTGCAAAAATGGTGTAGAAATGGCCAAAAATGGCTTCAAAAGGGTTAGAGATGTGTAAAAAATGGTGTAGAAATGGGGAAAGATGGCTTCAAAAGGGTTAGAGGTATGAAAAACGGGCTAGAACAAGCCAAAGTTGGCTTCAAAATGGTTAGATATGTGCAAAAATGGCATAGAAATGGGCAAAGATGGCTTCAAAAGTGTTAGAGATGTGCAAAATGGGTTAGAAATGTCCAAAGTTGGCTTCAAAAGGGTAACAGTTGTGCAAAAATGGCGTAGAAATGGCCAAAAATTGCTTCAAAACGGTTAGGGGTATGCAAAAACGGGCTAGAACAGGCCAAAGTTGGCTTCAAAAGGGTAAGATATGTGCAAAAATGGCATAGAAATGGCCAAAAATGGCTTCAAAAAGGTTAGTGATATGCAAAAATGTGTTAGAAATGGTAAAGATTGCTTCAAAAGCGTTAGAGATGTGCAAAAATGGTGTAGAAATGGGCAAAGATGTCTTCAAAAGGGTTAGAGGTGTGCAAAAATGGTATAGAAATGGCAAAAAATGGCTTCAAAAGGGTTAGAGATGTGTAAAAATGGTGTAGAAATGGCTAAAGATGGCTTCAAAAGGGTTAGAGGTATGAAAAACGGGCTAGAACAAGCAAAAGTTGGCTTCAAAAGGGTTAGAGCAGTTTAAAAATGGTGCAAAATGGGCAAAGATGGCTTCAAAAGGGTTAGAGATGTGCAAAAATGGGGTAGAAATGTCCAAAGTTGGCCTCAGAATGGTTAGAGATGTCCAAAAATGGGTTAGAAATGTCCAAAGTTGGCCTCAGAATGGTTAGAGATGTGCAAAAATGGCATAGAAATGGGCAAAGATGGCTTCAAAAGGGTTAGAGGTACGCAAAAACAGGCTAGAACAGGCCAAAGTTGCATTCAAAAGGGTAAGAGATGTGCAAAAATGGGGTAGAAATGGCAAAAAATGGCTTCAAAAAGGTTAGTGATGTTCATAAATGGGTCAGAAATGGCCAAAGTTGTCTTCAAAAGGGTAAGAGATGTGCAAAAATGGTGTAGAACTGGCCAAAGATGGATTCAAAAGGGTTAGAGATGTGCAAAAATGGGTTAGAAATGTCCAAACTTGTCATCAAAAGGGTTAGAGGTGTGGAAAACTGGTGTAGAAATGGCCAAAAATGGCTTCAAAAGGGTTAGAGATGTGCAAAAATGGTGTAGAAATGGCCAAAGATGTCTTCAAAAGGGTTAGAGATGTGCAAAAATGGTGTAGAAATGGCCAAAGATGTCTTCAAAAGGGTTAGAGGTATGCAAAAACAAGCTAGAACAGGCCAAATTTGTCTTCAAAAGGGTTAGAGGTGTTTAAAAAAGGTGCAAAAATGGGCAAAGATGGCTTAAAAAGGGTTAGAGATGTCCAAAAATGGGTTAGAAATGGCCAAAGTTGGCTTCAAAAGGGTTAGAGGTGTGCAAAAATGGTGTAGAACTGGCCAAAGATGGCTTCAAAAGGGTTAGAGATGTCCAAAAATGGGTTAGAAATGGCCAAAGTCGGCTTCAAAAGGGTTAGAGATGTGCAAAAATGGTGTAGAAATGGGCAAAGATGGCTTCAAAAGGGTAAGAGATGTGCAAACATGGTGTAGAAATGGCCAAAGATGGCTTCAAAAGGATTTGAGGTATGCAAAAACGGGCTAGAACAGGCCAAAGTCGGCTTCAAAAGGGTTAGAGGTCTGCAAAAATGGTGTAGAAATGGCCAAAAATGGATTCAAAAGTGTTAGAGATGTGCAAAAATGGGTTAGAAATGTCCAAAGTCGGCTTCAAAATGGTTAGAGATGTGCAAAAATGGCATAGAAATGTGCAAAGATGTCTTCAAAAGGGTTAGAGATGTGCAAAAATTGGCTAGAACAGGCCAAAGTTGGCTTCAAAAGGGTTAGAGATGTGTAAAAATGTGTTAGAAATGGCCAAAAATGGCTTCAAAAGGGTTAGAGATTTGCAAAAATGTCGCAGAAATGGCCAAAGATGGCTTCAAAAGGGTTAGAGATGTGCAAAAATGGGTTAGAAATGGGCAAAGAAAGGTTCAGAATGGTTAGAGATGTGCAAAAATGGGTTAGAAATGGCCAAAAATGGCTTCAAAAGGGTTAGAGATGTGCAAAAATGGCGTAGAAATGGGGAAAGTTGGCTTCAAAAGGGTCAGAGTTATGCAAAAACGGGCTAGAACAGGACAAAGTTGGCTTCAAAAGGGTTAGAGGTCTTAAAAAATGGTGCAAAAACGGGCCAAGATAGCTATAAAAGGGTTGGAGGTGTGCAAAAATGGTGTAGAAATGGCCAAAAATGTCTTCAAAAGGGTTAGAGATGTGCAAAAATGGGTTAGAAATGTCCGAAGTTGGCTTCAAAAAAGTTAGAGATGTGTGAAAATGGCGTAGAAATGGCCAAAGATGGCTTCAAAAGGGTTAGAGATGTGCAAAAATGGTGTAGAACTGGCAGAAGATGGATTCAAAAGGGTTAGAGATGTGCAAAAATGGATTAGAAATGTCCAAAGTTGTCTTCAAAAGGGTTAGAGGTGTTCAAAAATGGCGTAGAAATGGCCAAAAATGGCTTCAAAAGGGTTAGAGATTTGCAAAAATGGCGTAGAAATGGCCAAAGATGTCTTCAAAAGGGTTAGAGATGTGCAAAAATGGTGTAGAAATGGCCAAAGATGGCTTCAAAACGGTTTGAGGTGTGCAAAAATGGTGTAGAAATGGCCAAAAATGGCTTCAAAAGGGTTAGAGATGTGTAAAAAATGGTGTAGAAATGGGGAAAGATGGCTTCAAAAGGGTTAGAGGTATGAAAAACGGGCTAGAACAAGCCAAAGTTGGCTTCAAAAGGGTTAGAGATGTTTAAAAATGGTGCAAAATGGGCAAAGATGGCTTCAAAAGTGCTAGAGATGTGCAAAAATGGGTTAGAAATGTCCAAAGTTGGCTTCAAAAGGGTAACAGATGTGCAAAAATGGCGTAGAAATGGCCAAAAATTGCTTCAAAACGGTTAGAGGTATGCAAAAACGGGCTAGAACAGGCCAAAGTTGGCTTCAAAAGGGTAAGATATGTGCAAAAATGGCATAGAAATGGCCAAAAATGTCTTCAAAAGGGTTAGAGATGTGCAAAAATGGGTTAGAAATGTCCAAAGTTGGCTTCAAAAGGGTTAGAGATGTGTGAAAATGGCGTAGAAATGGCCAAAGATGGCTTCAAAAGGGTTAAAGATGTGCAAAAATGGCGTAGAAATGTCCAAAGTTGTCTTCAAAAGGGTTAGAGGTGTTAAAAAATGGCGTAGAAATGGCCAAAAATGGCTTCAAAAGGGTTAGAGATTTGCAAAAATGGCGTAGAAATGGCCAAAGATGTCTTCAAAAGAGTTAGAGATGTGCAAAAATGGTGTAGAAATGGCCAAAGATGGCTTCAAAACGGTTTGAGGTGTTCAAAAATGGTGTAGAAATGGCCAAAAATGGCTTCAAAAGTGTTAGAGATGTGTAAAAAATGGTGTAGAAATGGGGAAAGATGGCTTCAAAAGGGTTAGAAGTATGAAAAACGGGCTTGAACAAGCCAAAGTTGGCTTCAAAAGGGTTAGAGATGTTTAAAAATGGTGCAAAATGGGCAAAGATGGCTTCAAAAGTGTTAGAGATGTGCAAAAATGGGTTAGAAATGTCCAAAGTTGGCTACAAAAGGGTAACAGATGTGCAAAAATGGCGTAGAAATGGCCAAAAATTGCTTCAAAACTTTTAGAGGTATGCAAAAACGGGCTAGAACAGGCCAAAGTTGGCTTCAAAAGGGTAAGAGATGTGCAAAAATGGCGTAGAAATGGCCAAAAATGGCTTCAAAAAGGTTAGTGATGTGCAGAAATGGGTTAGAAATGGTAAAGATTGCTTCAAAAGGGTTAGAGATGTGCAAAAATGGGTTAGAAATGGCCAAAGATGTCTTAAAAAGGGTTAGAGGTGTGCAAAAATGGCGTAGAAATGGCCAAAAATGGCTTCAAAAGGGTTAGAGATTTGCAAAAATGGCGTAGAAATGGCCAAAGATGGCTTCAAAAGGGTTAGAGGTGTGCAAAAATGGTGTAGAAATGGCCAAAGATGGTTTCAAAACGGTTTGAGGTGTGCAAAAATGGTGTAGAAATGGCCAAAAATGGCTTCAA
This sequence comes from Lathamus discolor, assembly GCF_037157495.1. Lineage (NCBI taxonomy): Eukaryota > Metazoa > Chordata > Aves > Psittaciformes > Psittacidae > Lathamus > Lathamus discolor. The sequence continues at coordinate 40,656,454 of NC_088908.1, read as the reverse complement.
AAGGGTTAGAGATGTGTAAAAAATGGTGTAGAAATGGGGAAAGATGGCTTCAAAAGGGTTAGAGGTATGAAAAACGGGCTAGAACAAGCCAAATTTGGCTTCAAAAGGGTTAGAGATGTTTAAAAATGGTGCAAAATGGGCAAAGATGGCTTCAAAAGTGTTAGAGATGTGCAAAATGGGTTAGAAATGTCCAAAGTTGGCTTCAAAAGGGTAACAGATGTGCAAAAATGGCGTAGAAATGGCCAAAAATTGCTTCAAAACGGTTAGAGGTATGCAAAAACGGGCTAGAACAGGCCAAAGTTGGCTTCAAAAGGGTAAGATATGTGCAAAAATGGCATAGAAATGGCCAAAAATGGCTTCAAAAAGGTTAGTGATGTGCAAAAATGTGTTAGAAATGGTAAAGATTGCTTCAAAAGCGTTAGAGATGTGCAAAAATGGTGTAGAAATGGGCAAAGATGTCTTCAAAAGGGTTAGAGGTGTGCAAAAATGGTATAGAAATGGCAAAAAATGGCTTCAAAAGGGTTAGAGATGTGTAAAAATGGTGTAGAAATGGCTAAAGATGGCTTCAAAAGGGTTAGAGGTATGAAAAACGGGCTAGAACAAGCAAAAGTTGGCTTCAAAAGGGTTAGAGCAGTTTAAAAATGGTGCAAAATGGGCAAAGATGGCTTCAAAAGTGTTAGAGATGTGCAAAAATGGGTTAGAAATGTCCAAAGTTGGCCTCAGAATGGTTAGAGATGTGCAAAAATGGCATAGAAATGGGCAAAGATGGCTTCAAAAGGGTTAGAGGTACGCAAAAACAGGCTAGAACAGGCCAAAGTTGCATTCAAAAGGGTAAGAGATGTGCAAAAATGGGGTAGAAATGGCAAAAAATGGCTTCAAAAAGGTTAGTGATGTTCATAAATGGGTCAGAAATGGCCAAAGTTGTCTTCAAAAGGGTAAGAGATGTGCAAAAATGGTGTAGAACTGGCCAAAGATGGATTCAAAAGGGTTAGAGATGTGCAAAAATGGGTTAGAAATGTCCAAAGTTGTCATCAAAAGGGTTAGAGGTGTGGAAAACTGGTGTAGAAATGGCCAAAAATGGCTTCAAAAGGGTTAGAGATGTGCAAAAATGGTGTAGAAATGGCCAAAGATGTCTTCAAAAGGGTTAGAGGTATGCAAAAACAAGCTAGAACAGGCCAAATTTGTCTTCAAAAGGGTTAGAGGTGTTTAAAAAAGGTGCAAAAATGGGCAAAGATGGCTTAAAAAGGGTTAGAGATGTCCAAAAATGGGTTAGAAATGGCCAAAGTTGGCTTCAAAAGGGTTAGAGGTGTGCAAAAATGGTGTAGAACTGGCCAAAGATGGCTTCAAAAGGGTTAGAGATGTCCAAAAATGGGTTAGAAATGGCCAAAGTCGGCTTCAAAAGGGTTAGAGATGTGCAAAAATGGTGTAGAAATGGGCAAAGATGGCTTCAAAAGGGTAAGAGATGTGCAAACATGGTGTAGAAATGGCCAAAGATGGCTTCAAAAGGATTTGAGGTATGCAAAAACGGGCTAGAACAGGCCGAAGTCGGCTTCAAAAGGGTTAGAGGTCTGCAAAAATGGTGTAGAAATGGCCAAAAATGGATTCAAAAGTGTTAGAGATGTGCAAAAATGGGTTAGAAATGTCCAAAGTTGGCCTCAGAATGGTTAGAGATGTGCAAAAATGGCATAGAAATGTGCAAAGATGGCTTCAAAAGGGTTAGAGATGTGCAAAAATTGGCTAGAACAGGCCAAAGTTGGCTTCAAAAGGGTTAGAGATGTGTAAAAATGTGTTAGAAATGGCCAAAAATGGCTTCAAAAGGGTTAGAGATTTGCAAAAATGTCGCAGAAATGGCCAAAGATGGCTTCAAAAGGGTTAGAGATGTGCAAAAATGGGTTAGAAATGGGCAAAGAAAGGTTCAGAATGGTTAGAGATGTGCAAAAATGGGTTAGAAATGGCCAAAAATGGCTTCAAAAGGGTTAGAGATGTGCAAAAATGGCGTAGAAATGGGGAAAGTTGGCTTCAAAAGGGTCAGAGTTATGCAAAAACGGGCTAGAACAGGCCAAAGTTGGCTTCAAAAGGGTTAGAGGTCTTAAAAAATGGTGCAAAAACGGGCCAAGATAGCTATAAAAGGGTTGGAGGTGTGCAAAAATGGTGTAGAAATGGCCAAAAATGTCTTCAAAAGGGTTAGAGATGTGCAAAAATGGGTTAGAAATGTCCGAAGTTGGCTTCAAAAGGGTTAGAGATGTGCAAAAATGGTGTAGAAATGGCCAAAGATGGCTTCAAAACGGTTTGAGGTGTGCAAAAATGGTGTAGAAATGGCCAAAAATGGCTTCAAAAGGGTTAGAGATGTGTAAAAAATGGTGTAGAAATGGGGAAAGATGGCTTCAAAAGGGTTAGATGTATGAAAAACGGGCTAGAACAAGCCAAAGTTGGCTTCAAAATGGTTAGATATGTGCAAAAATGGCATAGAAATGGGCAAAGATGGCTTCAAAAGTGCTAGAGATGTGCAAAAATGGGTTAGAAATGTCCAAAGTTGGCTTCAAAAGGGTAACAGATGTGCAAAAATGGCATAGAAATGGCCAAAAATTGCTTCAAAACGGTTAGAGGTATGCAAAAACGGGCTAGAACAGGCCAAAGTTGGCTTCAAAAGGGTAAGATATGTGCAAAAATGGCATAGAAATGGCCAAAAATGTCTTCAAAAGGGTTAGAGATGTGCAAAAATGGGTTAGAAATGTCCAAAGTTGGCTTCAAAAGGGTTAGAGATGTGTGAAAATGGCGTAGAAATGGCCAAAGATGGCTTCAAAAGGGTTAAAGATGTGCAAAAATGGCGTAGAAATGTCCAAAGTTGTCTTCAAAAGGGTTAGAGGTGTTCAAAAATGGCGTAGAAATGGCCAAAAATGGCTTCAAAAGGGTTAGAGATTTGCAAAAATGGCGTAGAAATGGCCAAAGATGTCTTCAAAAGGGTTAGAGATGTGCAAAAATGGTGTAGAAATGGCCAAAGATGGCTTCAAAACGGTTTGAGGTGTTCAAAAATGGTGTAGAAATGGCCAAAAATGGCTTCAAAAGTGTTAGAGATGTGTAAAAAATGGTGTAGAAATGGGGAAAGATGGCTTCAAAAGGGTTAGAAGTATGAAAAACGGGCTTGAACAAGCCAAAGTTGGCTTCAAAAGGGTTAGAGATGTTTAAAAATGGTGCAAAATGGGCAAAGATGGCTTCAAAAGTGTTAGAGATGTGCAAAAATGGGTTAGAAATGTCCAAAGTTGGCTACAAAAGGGTAACAGATGTGCAAAAATGGCGTAGAAATGGCCAAAAATTGCTTCAAAACTTTTAGAGGTATGCAAAAACGGGCTAGAACAGGCCAAAGTTGGCTTCAAAAGGGTAAGAGATGTGCAAAAATGGCGTAGAAATGGCCAAAAATGGCTTCAAAAAGGTTAGTGATGTGCAGAAATGGGTTAGAAATGGTAAAGATTGCTTCAAAAGGGTTAGAGATGTGCAAAAATGGGTTAGAAATGGCCAAAGATGTCTTAAAAAGGGTTAGAGGTGTGCAAAAATGGCGTAGAAATGGCCAAAAATGGCATCAAAAGGGTTAGAGATTTGCAAAAATGGCGTAGAAATGGCCAAAGATGGCTTCAAAAGGGTTAGAGGTGTGCAAAAATGGTGTAGAAATGGCCAAAGATGGTTTCAAAACGGTTTGAGGTGTGCAAAAATGGTGTAGAAATGGCCAAAAATGGCTTCAAAAGGGTTAGAGATGTGTAAAAAATGGTGTAGAAATGGGGAAAGATGGCTTCAAAAGGGTTAGAGGTATGAAAAACGGGCTAGAACAAGCCAAAGTTGGCTTCAAAATGGTTAGATATGTGCAAAAATGGCATAGAAATGGGCAAAGATGGCTTCAAAAGTGTTAGAGATGTGCAAAATGGGTTAGAAATGTCCAAAGTTGGCTTCAAAAGGGTAACAGATGTGCAAAAATGGCGTAGAAATGGCCAAAAATTGCTTCAAAACGGTTAGAGGTATGCAAAAACGGGCTAGAACAGGCCAAAGTTGGATTCAAAAGGGTAAGATATGTGCAAAAATGGCATAGAAATGGCCAAAAATGGCTTCAAAAAGGTTAGTGATGTGCAAAAATGTGTTAGAAATGGTAAAGATTGCTTCAAAAGCGTTAGAGATGTGCAAAAATGGTGTAGAAATGGGCAAAGATGTCTTCAAAAGGGTTAGAGGTGTGCAAAAATGGTATAGAAATGGCAAAAAATGGCTTCAAAAGGGTTAGAGATGTGTAAAAATGGTGTAGAAATGGCTAAGATGGCTTCAAAAGGGTTAGAGGTATGAAAAACGGGCTAGAACAAGCAAAAGTTGGCTTCAAAAGGGTTAGAGCAGTTTAAAAATGGTGCAAAATGGGCAAAGATGGCTTCAAAAGTGTTAGAGATGTGCAAAAATGGGTTAGAAATGTCCAAAGTTGGCCTCAGAATGGTTAGAGATGTGCAAAAATGGCATAGAAATGGGCAAAGATGGTTTCAAAAGGGTTAGAGATGTGCAAAAATGGTGCAAAAATGGCCAAAGATGGCTTCAAAAGGGTTAGAGGTACGCAAAAACAGGCTAGAACAGGCCAAAGTTGCATTCAAAAGGGTAAGAGATGTGCAAAAATGGGGTAGAAATGGCAAAAAATGGCTTCAAAAAGGTTAGTGATGTTCATAAATGGGTCAGAAATGGCCAAAGTTGTCTTCAAAAGGGTAAGAGATGTGCAAAAATGGTGTAGAACTGGCCAAAGATGGATTCAAAAGGGTTAGAGATGTGCAAAAATGGGTTAGAAATGTCCAAAGTTGTCATCAAAAGGGTTAGAGGTGTGAAAAACTGGTGTAGAAATGGCAAAAAATGGCTTCAAAAGGGTTAGAGATGTGCAAAAATGGTGTAGAAATGGCCAAAGATGTCTTCAAAAGGGTTAGAGATGTGCAAAAATGGTGTAGAAATGGCCAAAGATGTCTTCAAAAGGGTTAGAGGTATGCAAAAACAAGCTAGAACAGGCCAAATTTGTCTTCAAAAGGGTTAGAGGTGTTTAAAAAAGGTGCAAAAATGGGCAAAGATGGCTTAAAAAGGGTTAGAGATGTCCAAAAATGGGTTAGAAATGGCCAAAAATGGCTTCAAAAGGGTTAGAGGTGTGCAAAAATGGTGTAGAACTGGCCAAAGATGGCTTCAAAAGGGTTAGAGATGTCCAAAAATGGGTTAGAAATGGCCAAAGTCGGCTTCAAAAGGGTTAGAGATGTGCAAAAATGGTGTAGAAATGGGCAAAGATGGCTTCAAAAGGGTAAGAGATGTGCAAACATGGTGTAGAAATGGCCAAAGATGGCTTCAAAAGGATTTGAGGTATGCAAAAACGGGCTAGAACAGGCCAAAGTTGGCTTCAAAAGGGTTAGAGGTCTGCAAAAATGGTGTAGAAATGGCCAAAAATGGATTCAAAAGTGTTAGAGATGTGCAAAAATGGGTTAGAAATGTCCAAAGTTGGCCTCAGAATGGTTAGAGATGTGCAAAAATGGCATAGAAATGTGCAAAGATGGCTTCAAAAGGGTTAGAGATGTGCAAAAATTGGCTAGAACAGGCCAAAGTTGGCTTCAAAAGGGTTAGAGATGTGTAAAAATGTGTTAGAAATGGCCAAAAATGGCTTCAAAAGGGTTAGAGATTTGCAAAAATGTCGCAGAAATGGCCAAAGATGGCTTCAAAAGGGTTAGAGATGTGCAAAAATGGGTTAGAAATGGGCAAAGAAAGGTTCAGAATGGTTAGAGATGTGCAAAAATGGTGTAGAAATGGCCAAAGATGGCTTCAAAACGGTTTGAGGTGTGCAAAAATGGTGTAGAAATGGCCAAAAATGGCTTCAAAAGGGTTAGAGATGTGTAAAAAATGGTGTAGAAATGTCCAAAGTTGTCTTCAAAAGGGTTAGAGGTATAAAAAACGGGCTAGAACAAGCCAAAGATGGCTTCAAAAGGGTTAGAGATGTTTAAAAATGGTGCAAAATGGGCAAAGATGGCTTCAAAAGTGCTAGAGATGTGCAAAAATGGGTTAGAAATGTCCAAAGTTGGCTTCAAAAGGGTAACAGATGTGCAAAAATGGCGTAGAAATGGCCAAAAATTGCTTCAAAACGGTTAGAGGTATGCAAAAACGGGCTAGAACAGGCCAAAGTTGGCTTCAAAAGGGTAAGATATGTGCAAAAATGGCATAGAAATGGCCAAAAATGTCTTCAAAAGGGTTAGAGATGTGCAAAAATGGGTTAGAAATGTCCAAAGTTGGCTTCAAAAGGGTTAGAGATGTGTGAAAATGGCGTAGAAATGGCCAAAGATGGCTTCAAAAGGGTTAAAGATGTGCAAAAATGGCGTAGAAATGTCCAAAGTTGTCTTCAAAAGGGTTAGAGGTGTTCAAAAATGGCGTAGAAATGGCCAAAAATGGCTTCAAAAGGGTTAGAGATTTGCAAAAATGGCGTAGAAATGGCCAAAGATGTCTTCAAAAGGGTTAGAGATGTGCAAAAATGGTGTAGAAATGGCCAAAGATGGCTTCAAAACGGTTTGAGGTGTTCAAAAATGGTGTAGAAATGGCCAAAAATGGCTTCAAAAGTGTTAGAGATGTGTAAAAAATGGTGTAGAAATGGGGAAAGATGGCTTCAAAAGGGTTAGAAGTATGAAAAACGGGCTTGAACAAGCCAAAGTTGGCTTCAAAAGGGTTAGAGATGTTTAAAAATGGTGCAAAATGGGCAAAGATGGCTTCAAAAGTGTTAGAGATGTGCAAAAATGGGTTAGAAATGTCCAAAGTTGGCTACAAAAGGGTAACAGATGTGCAAAAATGGCGTAGAAATGGCCAAAAATGGCTTCAAAAAGGTTAGTGATGTGCAGAAATGGGTTAGAAATGGTAAAGATTGCTTCAAAAGGGTTAGAGATGTGCAAAAATGGGTTAGAAATGGCCAAAGATGTCTTAAAAAGGGTTAGAGGTGTGCAAAAATGGCGTAGAAATGGCCAAAAATGGCATCAAAAGGGGTTAGAGATTTGCAAAAATGGCGTAGAAATGGCCAAAGATGGCTTCCAAAGGGTTAGAGGTGTGCAAAAATGGTGTAGAAATGGCCAAAGATGGTTTCAAAACGGTTTGAGGTGTGCAAAAATGGTGTAGAAATGGCCAAAAATGGCTTCAAAAGGGTTAGAGATGTGTAAAAAATGGTGTAGAAATGGGGAAAGATGGCTTCAAAAGGGTTAGAGGTATGAAAAACGGGCTAGAACAAGCCAAAGTTGGCTTCAAAATGGTTAGATATGTGCAAAAATGGCATAGAAATGGCCAAAAATGGCTTCAAAAAGGTTAGTGATGTGCAAAAATGTGTTAGAAATGGTAAAGATTGCTTCAAAAGCGTTAGAGATGTGCAAAAATGGCGTAGAAATGGGCAAAGATGTCTTCAAAAGGGTTAGAGGTGTGCAAAAATGGTATAGAAATGGCAAAAAATGGCTTCAAAAGGGTTAGAGATGTGTAAAAATGGTGTAGAAATGGCTAAAGATGGCTTCAAAAGGGTTAGAGGTATGAAAAACGGGCTAGAACAAGCAAAAGTTGGCTTCAAAAGGGTTAGAGCAGTTTAAAAATGGTGCAAAATGGGCAAAGATGGCTTCAAAAGTGTTAGAGATGTGCAAAAATGGGTTAGAAATGTCCAAAGTTGGCCTCAGAATGGTTAGAGATGTGCAAAAATGGCATAGAAATGGGCAAAGATGGTTTCAAAAGGGTTAGAGATGTGCAAAAATGGTGCAAAAATGGACAAAGATGGCTTCAAAAGGGTTAGAGGTACGCAAAAACAGGCTAGAACAGGCCAAAGTTGCATTCAAAAGGGTAAGAGATGTGCAAAAATGGGGTAGAAATGGCAAAAAAAGGCTTCAAAAAGGTTAGTGATGTTCATAAATGGGTCAGAAATGGCCAAAGTTGTCTTCAAAAGGGTAAGAGATGTGCAAAAATGGTGTAGAACTGGCCAAAGATGGCTTCAAAAGGGTTAGAGATGTCCAAAAATGGGTTAGAAATGTCCAAAGTTGTCATCAAAAGGGTTAGAGGTGTGGAAAACTGGTGTAGAAATGGCAAAAAATGGCTTCAAAAGGGTTAGAGATGTGCAAAAATGGTGTAGAAATGGCCAAAGATGTCTTCAAAAGGGTTAGAGATGTGCAAAAATGGTGTAGAAATGGCCAAAGATGTCTTCAAAAGGGTTAGAGGTATGCAAAAACAAGCTAGAACAGGCCAAATTTGTCTTCAAAAGGGTTAGAGGTGTTTAAAAAAGGTGCAAAAATGGGCAAAGATGGCTTAAAAAGGGTTAGAGATGTCCAAAAATGGGTTAGAAATGGCCAAAGTTGGCTTCAAAAGGGTTAGAGGTGTGCAAAAATGGTGTAGAACTGGCCAAAGATGGCTTCAAAAGGGTTAGAGATGTCCAAAAATGGGTTAGAAATGGCCAAAGTCGGCTTCAAAAGGGTTAGAGATGTGCAAAAATGGTGTAGAAATGGGCAAAGATGGCTTCAAAAGGGTAAGAGATGTGCAAACATGGTGTAGAAATGGCCAAAGATGGCTTCAAAAGGATTTGAGGTATGCAAAAACA